>NC_142662.1:22056536-22384036 GCF_026168435.1 Sesamum indicum
ACACACACACACCCCACACACACACACATCCCGCCACACACACACCCACCCCCCACACTTCTATGCAAGCACACAAAACAGACTACAAAGACAGACAATACCCGTAATGAGTATATAATATTGCGAACATATGGTGACATCCTGCACGAGAAAAAATATTACATAGATAGAAATTAAGACTTAGAAATTGAAGAAAAATGACACACACACACACACACCCCACACGCACGCACAAACACACACCCCCCCCCACACACACCCAGCACACACACACACACACCCCACACGCACGCACAAACACACACCCCCCCACACACACACCCAGCACACACACACACACACACACTCACCCCACATGCATACACCCTCCCACACACACACCCCACATGCACACCCCCCCCTCTCACACACACACACCCCACACGAATACACACACACCACACATGCGCACACACACACACCCCACACGCGCACACACACACACACACCCCACACACATCTATGCAAGCACACAAAATAGACCACAAAGACAGACAATACCCGTAATGAATACGACATATTGTGAACATATGTTGACATCCCACACGAGAAAAAATGTTATATAGATAGAAATGAAGACTTAGAAATTGAATGAGAATGGCAAATGTAACATGACACAGATGGCATTCGTTGGTGCATATGATAAAACCAACACCTCACTTCTTCTACGTTCAAAATGAAAGTAAAACATTCTCTACCGTGATACACACACACACAACACAACCCACATGCGCATACACACACACACACACACACCCCACACGCACACACACACACACCCCACACGCACACACACACACCCTACACGCACACACACACAAACACACACATACACACCCCAACATACACTCGCCACACGCACACACACACACACACATACACACCCACACACACAGACCCCACATGCACACACACACCTACTCACACACGCACACACACCACATGTGCACACATACACACCCCACACGCACACACACACCCCACCTGCATACACACACCCCACACGCGCACACACACACCCTACACACACACCCACCCACCCCCCACACATCTATGCAAGCACACCAAATAGACTACAAAGACAGACAATACCCGTAATGAGTATAAAATATTGTGAACATATGATGACATCCTGCACGAGAAAAACTATTGTGTAGATAGAAATGATACTTAAAAATTGAAGGAGAATGGCAAATATAACATGACACAGATGACATTCGTTGTCTCATAAGATAAAACCAACACATCACTTCTTCTACGTTCAAAATGAAAGTAAAACATTCTCTACCGTGATACACACACACACAACACAACCTACACGTGCACACACACACACACAGCCCACACGCACACACACACACACACCCCACACCCCACACGCACACCCCCCCCACACACACCCCGCACACACCCTACATGCACACACACACACACACTCACCCCACATGCATACACACACCCCACACGCACACACACACACACTCACCCCACATGCATACACCCCCCCACATGCACACACACACCCACCCACCCACACATACACACACATACACACACACACCCCACACGCACACACACACACACACACCCCCCACACACACACTCCAATGCAAGCACACAAAATAGACCACAAAGACATACAATACCCGTAATGAGTATAAAATATTGTGAACATATGGTGACATCCTAAAATTCTCCTTCAATTTCTAAGTGTTCATTTCTATCTATACAACATCACCCCCCACACATCTATTCAAGCACACAAAATAGACTACAAAGACAGACAATATCCGTAATAAGTATAAAATATTGTGAATATATGGTGACATCCGGCACGAGAAAAAATATTGTGTAGAAAGAAATGAAGACTTAGAAATTGAAGGAGAATGACAAATGTAACATAACATAGATGGCATTCGTTGGCGCAGAAGATAAAATAAACACCTCATTTCTTCTACGTTCAAAATGGAAGTAAAACATGCTATACCGTGATACACACACAGCCCACACGCACACACACACACACACCCCACATGCAAACACGCACACACACACTCACACACGCACACACACCACACGTGCACGCACACACACCCCACACGCACACACACACCACACGCGCACACACACACACCCCACACGCACACACACACACACATCCCGCCACACACACACCCACCCCTCACACATCTATGCAAGCACACAAAATAGACTACAAAGACAGACAATACTCGTAATCAGTATAAAATATTGCGAACAAATAGTGACATCCTGCACGAGAAAAAATATTATATAGATAGAAATGAAGACTTAGAAATTGAAGCAGAATGACAAATATAACATGACACAGATGACATTCGTTGGTGCAGAAAATAAAACCAACACCTCACTTCTTCTACGTTCAAAATGAAAGTAAAACATTCTCTACCGTGATACAGACACACACAACACAACCCACATGCGCATACACACACACACAACACAACCCACATGCGCATACACACACACAATCCTGCGCGAGAAAAAATGTTATATAGATAGAAATGAAGACTTAGAAATTGAAGGAGAATGACAAATGTAACATGACACAGATGGCATTCGTTGGTGCAGAAAATAAAACCAACACCTCACTTCTTCTACGTTCAAAATGAAAGTAAAACATTCTCTATCGTGATACACACACACACAACACAACCCACATGCGCATATACACACACACACACACCCCACACGCACACACACACACACACACACACCTTACACGCACACAAGCACACACACACACACACACACACACACACACCCCACATGCATACACTCCCCACACGCGCACACACACACACACACACACCCCACATGTACACACGCACACACACACACACACACACACCCACTCTCACACACACCCCACACGCACACACACACCACATGCGCACACGCACACACCCCACACGCACACATACACACACCCCACACGCACACACACACACAAACACACACACACACCCCACACGCACACACACACACACACACCCCACACACACACATCCCGCCACACACACACCCACCCCACACACATCTATGCAAGCACACAAAATAGACTACAAAGACAGACAATACCCGTAATGAGTATAAAATATTGCGAACATATGGTGACATTCTGCACGAGAAAAAATATTACATAGATAGAAATTAAGACTTAGAAAATGAAGGAAAATGACACACACACACACACCCCACACGCACGCACAAACACACACCCCCACACACACACACCCAGCACACACACACACACACACTCACCCCACATGCATACACACCCCCCCCCACACACACACCCCACATGCACACACTCCCCCCTCACACACACACACACCCCACACGAATACACACACACCCCACACACATCTATGCAAACACACAAAATAGACCACAAAGACAGACAATACCCGTAATGAATACGAAATATTGTCAACATATGTTGACATCCCACACCAGAAAAAATGTTATATAGATAGAAATGAAGACTTAGAAATTGAACGAGAATGGCAAATGTAACATGACATAGATGGCATTCGTTGGTGCAGAAGATAAAACCAACACCTCACTTCTTCTACGTTCAAAATGAAAGTAAAACATTCTCTACCGTGATACACATACACACACAACACAACCCACATGCGCATACACACACACACACACACACACCCTACACGCACACACACACATACACTCCCCACACGCACACACACACACACACACATACACACCCACACACACAGACCCCACATGCACACACACACCTACTCACACACGCACACACACCACACGTGCACACATACACACCCCACACTCACACACACACACCAAACATGCGCACAACACACACCCCACACGCGCACACACACACACACACACACACACCCCACACATCTATGCAAGCACACAAAATAGACCACAAAGACAAACAATACCCGTAATGAATACGAAATATTGTGAACATATGTTGACATCCCACACGAGAAAAAATGTTATATAGATAGAAAAGAAGACTTAGGAATTGAACGAGAATGACAAATGTAACATGACAAAGATGGCATTCGTTGGTGCAAAAGATAAAACCAACACCTCACTCTTCTACGTTCAAAATGAAAGTAAAACATTTCTACCGTGATACACACACACACACAACACAACCCACATGCGCATACACACACACACACCCCACACGCACACACACACACACCCCCTACACGCACACACATACACACCCCACATGCATACACTCTCCACACGCACACTCACACACACATACACACCCACACACACACACCCCACATGCACACACACAACTACTTACACACGTGCACACATACACACCCCACACGCACACACACACACACCCTACACACACACACACACACACACCCCACACACATCTATGCAAGCACACCAAATAGACTACAAAGACAGACAATACCCGTAATGAGTATAAAATATTGCGAACATATGGTCCATCCTGTACGAC
Organism: Sesamum indicum; assembly: GCF_026168435.1. NCBI lineage: Eukaryota > Viridiplantae > Streptophyta > Magnoliopsida > Lamiales > Pedaliaceae > Sesamum > Sesamum indicum. The sequence continues at coordinate 22,061,104 of NC_142662.1, forward strand.
AAAAAATATTATATAGATAGAAATGAAGACTTAGAAATTGAAGCAGAATGACAAATGTAACATGACACAGATGACATTCGTTGGTGCAGAAGATAAAACCAACAGCTCACTTCTTCTACGTTCAAAATGATACACACACAACACAACCCACATACAGAAACCCACACACACACACACAGCCCACACGCACACACACACACATACACACCCCACATGCACACACACACACACACACACACCCCACACGCACACACACACAAACACCCCCACACACACAGCCCGCACACACCCACACACACACACACCCCACATGCACACACACACACACACACACTCACCCCACATGCATACACACACCCCACACGCACACACACTCACCCCACATGCATACACACACCCCCCCCCCACACACACACCCCACACGAATACACACACCCACCCACACGCACACACACCCCATACGCGCACACACACACACTCCACAAGCGCACACAGACACACACACACACCCACCCCACACGCACACACACACACACACACACACCCCACACACATTTATGCAAGCACACAAAATAGACCATAAAGACAGACAATACCCGTAATGAGTACAAAATGTTGTGAACATATGGTGGCATCATGCACGAGAAAAAATGTTATATAGATAGAAATGAAAACTTAGAAATTGAAGGAGAATGACAAATGTAACATGACACAGATGGTATTCGTTGGCGCAAAAGATAAACCAACACCTCACTTCTTCTACGTTTAAAATGAAAGTAAAACAGTCTCTACCGTGATACACACAAACACACACACACGCACACACCTTGCACACACCCACACACCCACACACCCCACACGCACACACACACACACACACACACACACACTCCCCCCACATGCATACACACACCCCCACACGCACACACACACCCCATACGCGTACACACACACACCCCACATGCACACACACACACACACCCCACACATCTATGCAAGCACACAAAATAGACCACAAAGACAGACAATACCCGTAATGAGTATAAAATATTGTGAACATATGGTGACATCCTGCACGAGAAAAAATATTGTGTAGATAGAAATTAAAACTTAGAAATTGAAGGAGAATGACAAATATAACACACACACACACACACTCACCCCACATGCATACACACACCCCACACATACACACACACCCCACACGCGCGCACACCCACACACCCCACACACACACACACACCCAACCCCCACACATCTATGCAAGCACACAAAATAGACTAGAAAGACAGACAATACCCGTAATGAGTATAAATTATGGTGAACATATGGTGACATCCTCTCACGAGAATAAATATTATATAGATAGAAATGAAGACTTAAAAATTGAAGGAGAATGACAAATGTAACTTGACATAGATGGCATTCGTTGGCGCAGAAGATAAACCAACACCTCACTTCTTCTACGTTCAAAATATAAGTAAAACATGCTCTACCGTGATACACACACACACACACAACCCACACGCCCATACACACACACATACAGCCCACACGCACACACACACACCCCACACACACACACACCCACACCCCACATGCACACATACCCCACCCACACACACACACCCCGCACACACCCACACCCACACCCCACATGCACACATACCCCACCCACACACACACACCCCGCACACACCCACACACACACACCCCACATGCACTCACACACCCACCCACACGCGCACACACACACACACCCCACACACACACACACACACACACGCCCAACACATCTATGCAAGCACACAAAATAGACCACAAAGACAGACAATACCCGTAATGAGTATAAAATATTGCGAACATATGGCGACATCCTGCACAAGAAAAAATATTGCGTAGATAGAAATGAAGACTTAGAAATAGAAGGAGAATGGCAAATGTAACATGACACAGATGGCATTCATTGTTGTAGAAGATAAAACCAACACCTGACTTCTTCTATGTTCAAAATGAAAGTAAAACATGCTCTACCGTGATACACACACACACACACACAACCCACACGCGCATACACACACACACAGCCCACACGCTCACACACACACACACACCCCACACGCACACACACAAACACTCACACCCCACACAGACACACACACCCATACACCACATACACACACACCAAAAAAAGCAAAGACAAGGAAGTGGAAAAGCCGGAACAAGGAGAGGACATCATTTAACAAAAACTTCTCAAGTTTGTGGTCGATAAAATTGAAAAAGAAATATAGTAGCTGATTAAAACATATAAAAATATATTTTTTGACATCATGGTCCAACAAAAACCTGCTACACCAGATCTTGATTTTCAGAGAGGTTGATCCAGAAACTGAATAATATTAATGATAAAACCATTGTCCTAATACAATTATATATAAAACACATTTGGAAATGCTGCAACCTTCTTTGCTACAATAATAGCACTAGGTTCAAAAGAGGAGCAATAGTTAAGCTTTTCTTGATGCCCACAAGCAGGCTTCCCCCAAAAGTCGGTGGTTTTTTGTTATTTGACAAATGCTATCACACTCACAGGCTCAAATCAAGGCTTACTTTCCTTTGACTTGGTGATAACTGAAGTTAGATAACTTAGACAGTCGTTCAAATCGAAAGGTACAATTATTGAAAGCAAGTCACATAAACTTGAGTTCAAATCTATAGATTTGTGGGGAACTGTTGTAATTTTAATAAAAATTACATAAAAAAATCCACAGATTAGGTTGAGAAAAAAAGAATAAATATTTGTCCCACATAGGAGAATGATGGGACAATGATGAGAATTGATAAGTATATAAGGTGTTTATGGGGGGTGAAATGTAATACACCCATATATCTTTACTGCAAATAGGAAGTTTATTGATACAATAAACTGCTTATATTAAGTTCAAGTCCAAATTTGAGTTTGAAATGTTATGGAAACTAGAGTCAACATGGAGGTGCCCCACCACGCACGCTGCCCGCCCCGCCCCGGCTCTGGCTTGGAGCAACGAGCGAATTTAAAACTAAAGTTGAACTTTTAAATTTTCAAATTTTAGGTTTTAACACCTGAAACTAAAAACTTAATGCTGCTGCTGTTACAGGTCTTTTGCCATCGTTTTTGGTTGTTTTAAATGCCAATAATAGCTAATTCAATTTGCTATATTAAGTGGTGAGGTTGGCCATGCCATTTCTCTCTCTCTCTCTCTTTGCCTCTCTCTCAAAACTTTCAAATTTGAACTTAAGTTTTGTAACGAGCTTTTGAGTATTTGATTGAGATGTTCATTGATATAGTACTACACCGAAAGAATTACAATCGTTTTATCTTGAGAGAAATTATGTTATATCCAGTGCACTATTAATATCGAACGTATATTTTCTTCAAGACAAGTAGCGAACTATGGAATTCAATTAATTCTTACAATTACCATTGGACAAATAATTGTTACAATTCCATTCTCGTTGTCAATTTACTATTTAATTTTCTTGTCATAAATAGCATTTTTAACTATTATATATAATACTCTATTCCAACGTCACTTATATTGGTTTTGATTTCTAAATTAGATTGTTACATTTCATAACATTATTTTATTACACAAAACTGAATTTTTCCAACAATAAGCTTACAAGGGATTTAATAGCAACTTAGTAGGAGAATTTTGAAGATCAGTCTCATCCTTGTTTCCTCATTTAGTATTCATCAAAACATCTCTGATGAATTGAACGTGAACTATTATTTGAAATCTGGAATTATTAGCTTAATTAGATAAAACTTAATTTAGCCTTTTTAGATAGTTGTTTAAAGCGTTCTTGCATCATCAACTGGAAGATAAGCTGTTAAAATGATTTTTGCATCATGTCACTCAATATTGTTTAATGCCACCAAGAGAGTTCTGAAAGAACATGTGAGAAATCTACCTTACACAGCCCGTTTCCGCAGAAGTCAATTTCAAGTCTGCTTACACCTGAAAAGAATGCCAACACCATAAATGCAGATAGCTGTTGGCATTTTACCTACCTAACAATGATGAGCAAGAGGTAGAAAAATAAAGTCTACTACACTGAGTCTTTCTGAAGCTCTGTTTCAGGAATTTTTGGCCGCATCGCCCCTCACTGTTCCCAAAAAAATTTATTACGTTCACAACTTGAGAAAAATCAATTGCTAAAACCGTAGTATGATAAAACCAAATAACCTGCAGTGGAAGAGCATGATTCTTCACTGTCAAGAACTCGCAGTAGGACACAGAGTTCCAATTAGTTCAGAATAAAATGAAAGATTTGAGATGTTGACAAAAAGCGCAAATGTGAAACCTCAGCAGACTCAGGCTGTCTCTAGCATCTTCTGTTACAAAGTGGTCAACAGCATCTTTAACACCATTATCTATTTCAACAGCAGCATACCTGCCATTTTACAGGACAACCTATTAGAGGACCCAAATAGTATAACCATTTAGCTCTTCCACAAAGTTTACTTACCACATTGTTTCTGAAATTATGACATCAGGAAGGTCCTCTGTGTTCTGATGCTTTCGATAAGGAAAGGGTGACTCTGACCCAGCGAGAAGAAAATGAGAAAAACTCAGTAAAATGGTATAGCAGATCACCGACAAATATGATCTAGATCTAACTAATCTTCCTTGAGACAGAGATAACTCTTATGTTGAATGCATAAATTCCTGGCTACAAAAATGCAAATGGATATGTTGAGGCATATATTTTATAAGAACAATTTATCTAAGTAGCAAATTGCTTGGAAACACACTATGAATTAACAAAAACTTATAAGGAAGAATTGGAAATTCTATTAAAAAAAAATGTTTATTCGCCTAATAAACTGCAGGAAGGAGCTCACTGAAACTTTAGGCGAAAACAGCAAGCTAGTTATTAGCATTTTCTGTGGTTTTCTCCAAACAATATAAGATGTGCATAAATTCAATATTCCTATCTTCAGTGTAAGTGTGTTTCCTCCCAGCAAATTTTATGGTGATTAATAACTGAAGATGGTATAGAAATAGTAGAGGACGCCTAAACTTATAATGAATCTTGATCTCTAAGGAATGCAGCTCTTTTGTTAGATTCCCTCGTCATAGTGAAATAAAATACTATTGATGCCATAGAACATCAATCAAATTATTTTGGGTCTGTAAAGAAGAAAGGGCGCAAGCAACCGAGGATAGCTACTGTTCAACAACAGAAGAGATGTTAAATGTTAAGAAAACCATAAACATCCACAAAAGGAGGAAGCACCTCTCTTATCGAAATTTTCGGTTCTTTGGATGCAGGACCTGTAAAGTCACAAGAGAATCCTATCAGTTAAGTGACAGTCTTAAGAAGGATGGAGAAATAATTAATTTAGTAGCAGACCTTTGCTTCTGCACATTCCATGCTTCGAAATTGCTGTCCTGATTCCAGAGGTCTTTATTATGGCTATAATCATCATAACTAAAATTTCTTTGATCAACCCAGTTCTTGCAAAATGATTCATACTGTCCCAGGTGATCAGTACTGTCGTCAAAGAAGCTAGGACCTAACAAATAGAAAAGAGTAAAGAATGCCAGTCCTATCACTTGATCATATTGAAGCCAAAACTTACAGAAATCAACAGCGCCAATGAAAAACTAATTAAACAAATACAATCCTAACTTTGCATATGAAAAACTATCCAGAAACACACAAACTATAGTTATGATCTTTAATTACATATTATAATTTGAATGCGGAGTCCGAGTAAGGAGACAATTTAGTACATCCCAATATGAAAATAGATGGCATATTGAAAGCCTTAATCTTCAAGAAAATTTCAACAGCCTCCATTACAGACATGTGTTCTCAAACGAGAGAGAGAGAGAGAGTAGAGTACATATTGCATATAGAGTTTGCAAGCTTAGTAACAGCTGAAAAACTTGCACATATTTATATTTCTGGTATCATGTATATGATGCAGTTGATCCTACTAAGTACATACTACTCCCCTTGAGCATCACAAAGAGCATGCTCATATAGCATGAAATTGCTGAACAGATATAAGGGTGCTTTCTTATCAGGTTAGAAACACTGCAAAGAAGAGTATAAATAATTGATTCCTTGTTACTGATCTAGAGAACACATGCTGAACTTGGATAATTCTAGATAGATTGGGATCCAAGTCTTAACCAGAATGTTGGGAAAAGTTACGAGCCTATCATCTGAGGTCAAGCCAGATCTCCAGGAAAACCTTCTTAAGCTCAAGTCAGAAAATCAATAATAACCTCAGTGTCATCATTCCCCCCCCAGCTTTGAGTAAGGATATCCCCATTAATAACTTCTAAACATACAACACATTAACTGTAGCAGAACTACTCTATTAAGAAATTGTCAGATGGATAATATTTCAGAGAATAATAACAGTAACCTCAATTAGAATCAATGCGATTTCCATGTAAAATAAACGACAACTTCCTAGATTTCTCGAGTTTTTCCTAGCCCCTCAATGCCCAACCCCAACAAAGATTGGTTCAGATCTTTATCAGTTTCCACCAAATCAACTAATGAGTAATGACCTACCTAAATACAACACTTTATTCGAATGGATGATATCTAGTCAGCCAATCTGTAGCCCTCGAACTGTTCAGTGTAGTAATTTAAACCACCTAATGCATATTTGTCTTAATATTCTGATAAACGACTTAGATAGAAAACTAAAGAGAATTACAATGATAACTGAAGATGAAAATTGCATATACAAACACCATTATTCCAAATGTTTCTGCCGCTGTCTTGGATGTTGTAGATGAGTTCATCAGTGCCAGAAACACCCTGCAATTTACTAACATTGCAGTTGAAAGGAGAGGACTTTCCGAAATTTAAGAACGTCTGGTTTGGATATTCAACTATGTTCCTCATGCTCCTTGAGCAGGAAGGCTTTTCTTTTGAATTGTCATATGGTGAAAAATCAATATCCTGCATCATAACAACCTGTAATTTTCCCTCTTGATGTATGAGTTTGAGAACATGATCAATGACCACAGAAATATGACCAAATTGACATAGAAAAAATAATATATAGATCGTTATTATCTTCAAATTAAGGGACAATCACTAACAGATCAAAAAGGCAAAGAATATGCATCTATTCAAGAATTTTATAATGATCCATACAGATAATGAGACAAGAATAGTTAGAACTTGGAAGTAATAAAATGAATGGTCTGTTTATTGAGTTGCATGGATTGCCATCTAAACATCCTATGGCAATAAATTTCTCCCATATTTCTCAGCAAGAAAAGCAATCAATAGCGAACCATTTTAAACATCAGGACTAAGTGAAAAATGTTAAGTTCTAAATCAATACCATGCTAACTGTTCCTTTAACAGAATCAAATTAATTGTCAACTGTGTTGCAACCAGAAACTCAAGTTGCCATCCTGTACTGATGTATTCATCTCTGAACGTATAGAATATTGGCCCCAGTCATTAAGTCCTATATAGATCCTCAACCAAACACATAATGGAAGACAAATATCTATCAATTTACTCAACAAGGGCAGACCAAATGAGAGTACAGTTAGAAGCTATGAATTTCTTGACAAGCTAAATAACAGTCCAGAAACAACAAAACCCTGTGCCAGGATATACTAGTGACTGCCGGGTGCTAGGACCACATCAGAAAGTTTATATAACTGACAAGAGGCAATATAAATACTCTTACCACTGGGGACTCCAGGTCATGAAAACCATAATCAAAGTGTCTGGACGAGATGGATTGTCTCCTTCCTTTTTCTGGAGAAGAGAAACCATTTGGGAAGGATCTGTAATCATTAAAAACCAGAGGGCCTGAACAAATGGAACATAACACTCCTTTTTGGATTCATATATAGTGAATGTAAAAGACCACTAAAGCTCAGCAAGTGAACTTCAAGACTTCCTCAAAAAGTATGCGGGTTGCCCCCAAGACTGCTGACTAGAACGAATGAACTTCACTTTTTGCTTGCAATACCAAATGCATCATATAAAAGAAGATACTAGTAAGTGAGCCATGACAAGTAGGACTATGAAAATTGAAAGATTTGAGGATGCAAATGAAACAAACTGGTAGAGAACTAACTTGAGTGGAGTTTCAAAATTTCCAACTTTATTGGCATTCTCAGGCTACAGGTATTAGATGCATAGTGTAAAGTCTGTTATCCACGTATACGTTATTAAGAGTAACATGTGAATTGATATTTCTTGTGAAAATTAGGCATTAAAGATGATATTTCTACAGCATATCTTAAAATAATTACAATTGTTCCGCATGAGAGCAGCCAATGAGGAAGAGGAGACCTCAAAAAATAGTGCAATAACCCTATTAAGAAAATTGTAGAACAAAACAGTATTGGCTACACTCAAGTAGCAATAGCTGCCTAGCTTTCAACATGCAAATTATCAAGCAATTAAGCTCCTACCTGTAAAGGAAAAAGTATCCGAAGCACACATCATTTGAAGTGTTGGATGGTAAATTATTAAGTATTGTAAATCACAGTTTAGTTCCAGAATCCAGACATTATCAAACAGCTAGTGTTGTCAGGTGGATAAGAGGTTGTAAAGCTAATTTGAGAAAGTCAAAACAATCCGAAACGTAAAAAGCACAAACCAAGGAAAATATATGTAAAGCTTTCCATTTAAGCTTCTTACTAGCCCTCTGGATTTGTCTGAACAAATAAACTAAAGTAATAAGGCTAAGTGGCTCAAAACTTGACCTAGGTCTCTAATCCTATTAGCATGCGCCTTGATATTTTCTGTTTGTGTTGTTTGATAAACGTCTTGTTGTAAATCTCAAGAACATGCCCCATGAAACGCATGCCTGCATACCGCAGTTTTGTACTAGACTGATTATTAAGTCGTGCAGTACGTGGTAAAACTTCTATAAATATGTCTATAGAACTCACCTGCCAGCTATCTTCGGGGAGTGAACTGGAGTTTCAGTTCCCACTTTCCCTATATCTGAAATGCATAAGCAGTCTCTCAATAAATGCTAGCTAAAGATTATAGCCATCATTTTAAAATCTAAAGCTAATAGATCTCCGAGGAAAAAGGGGTTAAATTCCTGTGAAACTTACAAGTGCCAGAATTCCATACAATTTGAGAGAGGGATCATAGTAAGTGAAAATTTGTGCTTTTATCAATTGACTTCCCTAATATGCATGGAAAGAAAGTAGAAGTAAAATCCACTTTCCCTTTCTTTTCTTGATTTTACTTCATATTCAGAAGAATAATCATTCAGTGACTCATGGTGCAGGGATTTCCTTGTCATATTTTTTACTAGATAAGTCAAGTAGGCAAGAAAAGTAGTAAAGATAATTCTTACAATGGGGCAAATATTTCTCTATTAGGTTTTTCAGGGATCATGATCTGGTACATATGGGATTGAAAAATAAGAATGCTGGATCATTTCCGATAAAGCATAACCTTCAATAGAAAATGCAACATGAGCTTCCCGAGCATGTGTTGAATCTTCTTCTTCATTACTGTTTCCTCCACCATCACCAAGCAAATCAATGACAGATATCTCTGTGGATATAAAATAAGAAAGAAAAACAGTTTCAAGCGAGCTATATTGGCATTATCTTGATCATCAGTCATCAACATTTCTTAAAACATGGTAGCATTTGAAAATGGAAATGAAAAACAACTGTCCGAAGAACGAGTTATCAGGAAACCCACGAGGTACTGAAACTTAGAACAACTTAGATGCTCTGGGAAGAGAAAAAGAATACTCACGATTGGTGGTGGACAGCTTGAAAGGATCAACTTTCTTGTTATTTCCAACTAAAACTTCATTGTGGTCAGGTAAATGGATCGAAACCCTGTAAAGCTGTGACTGTTTAATGTCCTCTCCAGTCAGAGAAATCTCTTTTGAAAAACAATAGTAGAGCTTGGAAAGAGACAATGGAATGCAGCATGCAGGAACAGAACATAAATTACTTCCAAGATAATTGTAACTTATATAGAAAAGTAACCCTACTTATAGAGTTGTCTTTTTAATCTTTTGAATCTATTTAGAGAACAATAAACTTGAAAGAAATCAACTATAGGATTTCGAGGGATATCTCTTTGATATTGAGCCAAAGCTTACTTCTTTGAATTTTCAGCCTCTGTGCCATAATTCCAAGGAGTACCTGCTACAAATAAAGTATGATGCTAGGCTCTTGCCAACATACAGTACCTACCATCTCAAAAAGGAAATGAATAGCCTAATGAGAGAAAAAGAAAAACATTAACTAAGATCGGAAGCATACTTTCTTCATTTATTTCAGATTGATCCACAGGCATTCCTCCACTGGCGAGAATAGCTGGAGGCGGGTGTGCACATTGATGGTTCAAAGTAAAATCAGCATCCCCTGAATTATCCATTGCTTTTGTGATGAAAAGGAAAAGGCAATCAAGATGTGATATAGATAATAATAGCATAATGGATATTGAAATTTAATGTTGAATTGTATTTTTATAAGGATTATTTTTTTAATTGTATGGCATGTTGAAATAAAAAGAACAAGTACACCTAGTTTGCAATTAAGTAAATACTGAATGCATATCAGATGAAATAAGAGTAGATTCAGGCTGGCGTTAGTATAAATTAACTGATAAAAAAGTTTAGAATTCGAAAGGTAACATTTAAAAATAAAACAGAAAAAAGCCACCCAACTCTGACAACAAACACCCCTATGTAGGTTCTTTAAGCTCTGCTACCTCTTCTAATCATCATAGTGAGAACTTAGAGCATAAACATAGCCGTAAACCAAGAGTAAATGGTGAAGTATCATATACGTATTCATGCATTCTAGAATTCAAAGATTGAAAATTTTGTTCCACTGTAGAATATGTTTTAAGCTGGCAAAGTTGCAAAACAATGGAAACATCCGGGAGTACTAACCTCAAAGAAACTATCCATTAAAAATTGGCAAAAAGATTTACACTCAGTATATTAGACATAGCAGGGAACAATAAGAGTTAATATCACTAGTTGAATCAGTTTGCTTAAGACAACAGAAGCATGGATCTGAATATATTCTAAATTAAAAATCAAAATATTGCAGCTGAGAGGACTAGCAGACCAATATAAACGAAAGAGAACAAAACGTGTATGTAATTATCCAAAATAATATCATATCCCAAGGTTTCAGTTTATGATTATGCGATAAATAACATGGATGTGAATCCAAATTGATTCTCATGCATCTCAGAGAATGAGAATCTCTGAGAAATTTCTGGCTTTTCTAAATCTCAGAAGTCAAGGTCAATTACCATTGATCCAGCTGGTCCTGTGATCCTGAGATACAATTGATGCATTTACCAGACTAAGAATATCAAGAGATCTATTATTATCAGAATGTAGAGTGCACAAGCGCTTTCCATCAGCATAACTCTCTAAACCAGCTGGCTGCTGCTGCTGTCGTTTCCTTTGCTCAAAATACTGCTTTTGCCTGTATTTATTTAAATTCTCGGCAATTCAGCTCCATATCATGTGGCAAATGATAAGAACTCTGGTCACAAGATCAGGGGTGAAGAAAGGGTGAGTAAGAAACCAATGTGTAAAGTCAGAATATGTTTCGTACCTTTTATCAGTTGACTTTCTTGACTGCAATTTTCCCATCCCAGCATGATTACATGCCACATGTACACCACATAAAAGACGAATGCTTCTGATGTTAAAATGAAAACAAAATAACAAACTGAAACAATATAAGTAACTAGGATCACATCAATTCTCATCATGTTACCAAGTAACCGAAAAATCAAAGAAGAAAGTAACAAAGGCATCTCTCCAAGTCGACTTTTTCCTGACTAGTAGGAGGGACTTCAATGCGCAAAGTAAAGCTGAAAAGTTACTGTATAGGAACGTGATAGGATGAGTTTGCCTAACCCTGGTGTGTTATTAATCATCAGAGTCTACATACTACAATTTTGAAAAATGAACAGTCTATATCATGAAACTAGATCCTCCGACAAGGTGGCTGCACTTCAACCTGGTCAAGCCTATGAGTTTATAGATTTAAGTCCAATGAAGACAGTATAATGGTTTGTCTATATAGCCCAGAGCAAGAAAACAAAACAGTACATTTAAGCATGACAGAGTAGTAACAGTAGTTTATATTTTATGGCAAGGCCTAGAAAGCCTGATAGTGTCCGTTAAACATAAAGATCTGCTTCCCATTCACTAACTCACCTAACAACTTTAGTGGGTACCCAAATCGATGGGAGAACTCAAACCAGGAAATATTAGGCCCAGAATATGGAAAAAAAATTCCCAAACAATAAACGGTCAGTGAAGTATTTTCTTTTCGGATGCTCTCCGGTTACAACGCAACACTGTAGGACAAAAGCATTTATTACACTATAACTTACTGTTGTCACTTTCCGCCTTGATCCACCCATCCATTGTAACATCGTGTTGGGTACGATATCTTGCTCAGTTTCAACTGTGCCACAGGAAAGTAAAGAAAAAGAATGCGAAGAACCATCAGCAACAGAAAGTGATAACTAAGTACAAGTTCAAAAGCAAGGAAATTCCCGAAAATTCAAACTAACATGATTCTTCTCTTGCAGTTGCCAAGCAAAACATAGCAGAGAGCAACAAAACTAGACAAGTCATTAGTTTTTTCTTTTCTTTTTTTTCCCCCCTGCTTTCACTTCAATTATCATAATCCTAACTCTAGTTGGAAAGAAGAGTCACAATTTTTCTTTTTTTGCGTAGAAAATATAAAACTGTGAAACTAACGATTTAAATACAGCTCAAAATTGCAGGTGAAATGAAACTAACAATTCAAGGTAAATACGGCCTTAGTCCTCGTCTTCCTCTTCTGCACATTAATCTGTGCTGCAGCATCCAATGCCGCCGTCCCTACACTATAAGACTACACTGCGCGCGGCGGCTCCAGCTGCGGACGCCTCGGAATCAGAAGTTCCGGCGCTGATTTACTCAGAAGGCATGAAGCTGGTGGCGACGGCGGCGGAGCGCGCGATCTGCTTATCAGAGTCTGCGACTGGTGAGAGAATTAACCTTAGTCTCCTCCTTCCTTGCTCCTACTCTGTTCTCTCTCAGTCGCCGGCAACAAAATGAATGTAACTCAGGTCCTCAGGACAAAGAACTAAACAAGCAAGCGGGAGAGACACGAGCGTAATTTGCATTCAAAAATTGGACAAATTAGTAACCACCTTCTACTGGGCCGGATATCTGGTATAATCCAGCCCAACTCAACATTTATTTGTCTGGGCCAGCCCAGTTTTACTTCAGATTAGTGCATAGATTGGGATTCGCCCAACATCGTCGAATTAATGGGCGGGCCAGCCCAATGGTATTATTATTAATTTTTGTTTTCCCTCTTTGTCCCCAGTCAGGCCAAGATTAATGTCTCATTTGTCCCTAACTTTCCACAAAATATCATCTTTACCTCAAATTTGCCATCAAAGCGTCGACATTATTTTGATCGATTTCCATGTCCTCCTTTCTCTCGTCCATTGCAGCAATATCTGAGTTCAGGTAGGTAGAAATGTGATATCGCACAATTAAAGAATTACGTAATAATCAACCAAAATTAATTAAGAAAAACTACTTATTTGATCAAAGATTTAGGCCCCATTTACTTTTAATGTATAAGTTTGTATAAAAAAAAATTAGTATAGGATAATACAGTATTTATTTTGTTGTACGGGGGCCCGATATAAAATCAAAGTTATGTACTAATTAGTGTTACACCTGAATAACTAATACCACCTTGGTAGGTGGTATCAATTAGTCTCAAGGTTGCACCAAATGTGAATGATTATTGTACCATCGTAATTTGATGAATAATAATAATAATAATGATGATGATGAGGAGGAGGAGGAGGAGAACAACAACAATAATAATAAAAATAATATTGATAATAACATTAACAGTAATAAAATAGTAATAGTAATGATGATAATAATAGTAATAATAACAGTAATAAAATAATAATAATAATAATAATAATATTTTGTTGTCTCTTAAATTTTGTAAACAAGGACTCAAAGATAATTTTTCTATCAAAAGCATGTGGATACATCTAAATAAATACTTGATAGAATTTATCACGTTTCAATAATACATATAAGTAAACACCTGACAAAGTATACAAATTTTTTTTATTATTTATTTAATAAGAATAATTAATATCATTCATTTAATACGACTTTTTGAAGTAAATGGGGCCTTAGGATACAGCTACGACACCTTACAATTGATTCTCTAGAGGTTTTCAATTATGAAAATGCAATATTTCCTAGAATAATAGATTCACTTCTCACTTTTCCTTTTTTTCTTTCCTATGCTAAAATGGGATTTCCTTTTTATACTAGAAGAATATATCAGGCAAGTATCGAGTCTTTACTGTCTTGCCCCTCGTCTCTTTGGACGCGACTAGAATGAAAACTTCATGAAGGGGCAGGGATTGTCAATCTGATAAAAAGCTTTTAGAGACATTGTGTGTTTGATATGTTGAAATGAACTTATGTGATAGGTGTGGTATGGCGGTTATAACTAGAGCATCAAACATTAGTAGATAAACTTGTACTTTTATCTATACTTGAACAGAAATAGGATAACATCACTATGAATTTTGTTATTGAGTTGCTACGTATGTTTAGAAAATATATATGCTTTTTGGATCACGGTGGATTGACTGACGAAATCGGCTTATTTCCTACTTATAAGATAGGGTGATTTTTTAGACAAATTAGCTGACTTTTATGTTTTAAAAATTGTAAGATTGCATGACATGCCTATATATATATGTATGTATATACCAATAGTTATAGAACTAAGAGCATTCAGTACAAAGTTAGATTTCAATGCAGCATTTCAACTGTTAGAAATATGACCCATGACCAAATTAAGGGAGGCCCATTTAAACTCACCTGGATGGCTCATGGTTCTTTGGCCCACTTCTATCCCAAGCCCACGACCCACCTACCCACAACCCAAGATCCGACCCGCCCATACCTGGTTTGACCACTACTTATTATCTAACCCTAACCCTAATCTCTCACTCTCTCATTTCTTCTCTCTCTCTCCTCTCTTATGCGCCGTCATCTCTCTCTGTCTTCTCTTCTTACCCCCTTCTCCTTAATTGCTACGGTTTCCATGGTCTTGGGACTTAGCCTCCGCCTCCTTCCTCCTTTAATCTACAGTCTTGGGAGACCTTATAAATAGTGGTCGGTTCTTGGTTGTGGATAACTGAAAAAGTGCTTGATACTCCTTTTTTCTCCTTCTGTCGGAACAAAACATAGGTTCTGTGTGAACTAAAAGTGAGGATCTGTGTGATTGTGTGTTAAAGCCTTTGTGGCGAAGGGCTTTGTGCCAAAATCGTGAAAAACCATGAGTTCTTAAGGCTACCGGTCTGTGTGATTGTGGGGAAAGCCTAAGATGCGGATCTGGCTCTTTGAGCTTTGAATATTCAATATTCTCTACTGCGTTATATCTGCTGTAATTTTTACTTTGTAAATTTGTATTATTCTATAATTTTAAGGGTTAAATACCCATTTCTTTGTAATAGTAATTAAGGCCTACACCCAATATCAACCTTAAACAAATGAGAAAAAAGAAAGTACGAACAAATAATTCAAAAACATTAAAAAATATGATTAGACCCTTATAATTGAGATTAAGAGAAATTAGGATGATAACCTACAATACTTCCCATTCTAAGAATTTCAGTGAGATGTTGATATATCGCATGATTTGAAGTTGAGGGGTAACAAAAACTTAAAAGTCTTGAATTGGTGCAAAAAAATAATAATTAAGATATAAATAGTTAAGTATTTTGAAAATAGTACAAGATTAGTAAAAGATTTACTTTAACAAGCATCAAAGAGAGAAATATAAAGTAGATGAGAAAGTTTTTATGAAGGTGTCTTCGTGGAGAAACTCTCGAGATTTGGTAAGCAATGAAAGTTGAGTCCAAAATTACGGAGAAAGGTGGACCAGTAGTGAACCAATAGTTCTATAAAAACTCACTAAGTATTACATTCATTAGATGCGTACCATGTTTCATTGGGATAGATGCGGAACGTCTATGCAATTTTAGTTGGTTAGTCGACAAGGTTATAAGCTGACTGAATTGACTCATGAAAATCGTTATATTGAAGCCTTGGAAGGTAGGTTGATATGACTGAAATTCTCGGCTTCGATGGTATAGGATTAGTTATCAAACTTGAGAAATCATGGCAATCACATATATATGATGGTTATATATTGGATCTCGCGAGAGATGACCATGTGTTAGATGTGGCTGTTTTAAGTCTTGTCTAGTGCAATCGGAGTATGTGGTGAGGACAGTGGATTTCAAGATAGAATTTGTCCCTGTCAACATATGACGGATATGTCTCCTATGCGCTCTAAAATTGTTTAGATTCTTTAAGTTTATGGTTATACCGATTGGTCGAATAAAGAATGATTTTTTATATTGACCAATAGAGTAAATACATCTCGAATATTAAGTATAGTTGCTTGGTCCAGGATGGGAATCGAAGCTCAATTCATGCCCTATAGTAAGGCTGGGAGATGGTTGACAGAAGGACTATACCTATATGGAACTCGAGAGCCTAAACGTTTACGCCAACATTCACCTAGTCTCTAAAACTATGGACCATTACTAGACGGCCACCCATGGTGAAGGGTATTGATGGTTAATGGTTGAGAAGTCAAAATCGGTCTATAACTTGAAGTCAAAGTCCAAGGTTTAATGCAAGTCGAGAAGGAGTTGAAAAGATTGCCTAAATATGTTTATATATGTCATAGCAAGTGCATTAGCTACCAAACAGTATAATATGTATCGATCCAATGAGGATTTAAATGAAATAAGTACCAAACCTATAACTAATCTACGATTATCTAGACGACCGTGAATCAGGTGATAGATTACTACTACGAAAAAAAACATTACTAAAGAGATAAGGTAAACAAACACGGATAAAATTCAAGAGTGAAAGAGATGCTAAGGCTACAGTCCACCTAATTAATCCAATGAGTGTAAAATCAACAAATTAATATGACGGGCAAGTGTTTTCATACACTGAGGCTCTTTCCCAATTAATTCAATATACTCTTCCGAGTTATATCAAATCTATTATTATCAAGGAATTAGTAGATTGCTCCAGTCCAAGACTCGTGAGAATAACGCATTAAGATCAGTAAAAACCTGTGCCGATATGTCTGTATGTCTACATATCATTCAATCCGTACCACAAATTACCTTGTCCATTATGTCGAATTTCCTTCTAGTTCATCAACATAATTAATTAAATGTAAGAGATTATCAAACTCCCAAATTATGATAATAAGCACAATATTTGTGGACACATGAAAACAAAATTATAGATCAATTCGGTAAAAATACTTAAAATATTGTCTCAACTAGGCTTCCCAAAAGACTTAGCAAAAGTAAATTAGTTCATACAAGCTAGATCTAACACAAAGAAGAAAAATTAGAAAAACTCATGGAATAAAAAATTGGGCTTGAACGGTTGTCACTACGGTATCGTATCAACTCCTCCTCTTTTTTTCGTGCTTCTATGTGAATTTTTAGAATGTTCTCTAGTGAAAAAAAATAAAAATAAACAACCCGTCTTCAAGCTTCCTCTCTTTCCCCCTTTTATAATAATATCCTAGTTATGGTAGGAGATATACTATCAAAATCTTTTTCTTTCCTTCCTAATTCTATCCCTACCAAACTTCTTAAAATATTTACGAGAAAATAAAGTAGCTCCATAATATGTTTAATATCAGCACTCAAATTAGGGATAAGGGATTTTCAAGTTTTGCCTATCGCATGTCTGATAACCCGTGGTCACGTATTATAGGCTTACAATGAAGGAGATCTGATCTAATATAAAAATAAAATAAAATTCTATTTGGAAACAAATTAAATACGTAAGGAATATTCCTATCATATTTAAAAGAAAAAATCCAATGTGGGATAAAGAGAAAAAAGAAATTTGTGAATTAAAAAACAAATATGATGAGAGAGGAGGAGAAAAATAAGAAACATGAGAAGAAAGAAACATGATGTGAAGTGAGAAAGAAAAAGAATACGAATGTGGGTTTATTAAAAATTAAGATATTACTATTGTAACCAAATTTTATTACAGGAACGGATTGAAAGAAAGGGTATTCTGAATATTTAAAAGTTTGTATCACAATAGAGTTCTTGCTTATAACAGTTTAAATAAATACTAAAGTTACATGTAATTTGTTTTAACCGTCCCGCAAATAATGTGTTTGATGAATACTTATGTTGTGTTTCGATTAAAGAATTTGGATCAATGAATTTAAAATTTATAATAATAAATCCATCAAACTTGTGATGATGTGTACCAAATTTCATTGGCACAATACAAACTCAAGAATTTTTAAGGAAATCTTAAGATTAAGAGGAGACTACCATGCAAAATAGAGATTAGCATTTTGATACTTAAATCAATAACGATTTACTGAATAAAATAAATAAAAAATTTGAATCAAAGTGAGAATAAAGGTTGAAGGTTGTGTTAAGATGATATATACATATGGAGTACAAAAGTATGCTCAAAGTAGCTTCAAAATCGAGACAGAAAATAAGAGTATGAGTATGAGAATAGATATTATCAAATGACTGCATGGACACTCTATTTATAGGCCTTCATGGAGAAATCCCGAAGAGTAGTAATGGTGAATCTTGTGTTATTGGATAGCTACATGAGTTAGTTAAATAACTTTAAAAAAATCTCAAAATTTGGACTTATCTCGAAAAGATTATGCCCTTTTGTTCGAGTCTTGCGCAGTCAGCCATAGTCTTTCAGGATTCGGTTACTTATTGGTTATCAAATTTGCCACCAAATGGCTAGGAGTTGGTTGGATATAACTTAAGAGTGATGTGTCCCAATGTGTTGACAATCTATATGAAGTGTCCGCCTAGCAGTTTGATGACGTGGCGAGGTTGATAATGAGCTTGCTTTGGAGCCTGTCAATTTAGTACAGATGAAAATAAAGGAATTTGTGGGCCTTTTTTACCTGCTCGTAGGTTAGCAAGTTTGGTACCAACTGAATTGGATTGTAAGTCTTGGTCAATGCAAATAATGTAGAGGGGTATCACTTGTGTAGATAAATTCATGCCACAAAAAATTTTAAATTCTTGAACCTTCATTTTAAACTATATTTTATACCATTGAAATAAATTTCAAATCTATTTAAAATAAAATAATTCAAAATCCCCCATTCGAATCAATTTTTTTTTTATCCAAATACAGTGTTGGACTATTACCGACTTCAATAAAACAAATACTACTGAGTTTGGGGTTGGAAAACTTAATACATGATTACCGGTGCCAAAATTATTTGAATCTATGATCTAACCCGACCCAAATAGTTTTCGCTAGATTGTGTTCGAATATCAAATGGATCCAACCGGATACATGTGGTTCCTATAAAGTTTGAATTTGAAATGGATCCAAACTAGGTCCATATTCGTCAACCCAAAAAAGCTTATTTTTTTGATTTCATATTTCTTTTCTTGACTAAATAGAAATAATATTTAAATTTTATTTTTATTGATTATGCTTATGTTTTAATACTACCTCTTTATTGTCATGGTTTTGCACAGTTATCTTCTGGTAAGGTTTCTTTTCTTTTTGGATATTATCTTGCATCAATATTTTTTATAAATAAAATACTTATATTAACTTATTATCTTATATTCATATTTAGATATGTTTTCAATCTACGAAATTTAATAATATAATGTATATAACTATTTTATTTTAAATAATTTTAAGGGAATATTCGCATACATAAGATGCATGTGCCACAATTTACTAGCGTACCAAAAAATGACAACAATATTTATAATATTATATATATTAGAGAAAAATACTATACGATATACGATTTAAAATGTTGAGCAAGTTATATAGTAAAACGGTATCAATTCATTGTATTTGTTGGTCGTTTTCATTTTGTATTACACAACCAAACTCCGATAGATCAAAAATAGGAACATCAAACACATTTATTTGTCCATGATTGGTGGAATGGTGTTTTTTTTTTTTTTTTTTTTTTTTGTGTGTGTATGGTGTCCATGTCCATACTTCCTTTATGTTACATGTCCATGATTGGTAAAATGCCTTTGAAGTATGATTTTGCACATGCTTGATATTGTCCTCTGCACTGCATTGTACCCACTCGAGTCTGCAGCCTATATTTATAAAATAAGTAAATTATTATGATTTTATATTCTAATTCAACTAACTTCGTTCGATCTATGGAACACTCGACCAAATTAATATGCTAGATTTAACAATTTTTAGAATTTTCATTTTTTATGGTAATTAAAGGATTTTTTTTTCTTTTTGGAGAAAATACTTTTTCAACTTTGATAATTATGTGTGCTTGAGTTTAATCATTTCATAAAGGTCGAAGGATTTTTTACTAAAATTTTAAAATGGAGGTCTAATTACCTGTAAAATAGGAGTTAACATTTCGATATTTAAGTTAACTAATTTAACTAAATAAATAATTGAAAAAACTTGAAATAATTTAAAAATATGGTATGATAATTGTAGTGAAAAGATAAAATATTGAAATATAAGATAAAGTATGCTTGGAAATTGTGAAAAGTGAGCAGGGTGCACATGTGTTTTTGTTGTTGACCAAGAGCAAAAAGTGTGTGGATGTGAATGAATGATATTGTCGTTGATTACACTATAACCTTTTATTTATAAGCCTCTTTGGAGTAGAATACGGAGATTAGTTGTTGCAAGTGATACATCGTTTGAATGAGATTTGGACTTATTTAGATGGCGATATGATCGTTTGAATGAGCATGCCCAATCAACCTAAAAACAAGTTTGTTTACCTGCAGTTGACAGGTTAGCCATTGCTTATTTAGAGAAAGTTTGTTGACAATTTTTCAGTATAGATATGTCTTGAGATGTTGGGAATATGTATAACATGAAAATTTTGTTGTTTGTTAAGCCATCCTACTATATTGCACTCGTCTTTTGGCCTTACTAAATTAGTGTAAATGTAGAAATTATATAAAAATTAAGAAAAAAAATATCAATATATATATATATATATGTTACTAACAATCCAATCTCTAATATAGTTAAAGAGATGAAAATTGAATTGAATTCCAAATTTTCTAAAAGTAAAAAATCAAACATCTCAACAAAATTTGTAATAAGTTGAAAGTAAAATACATTATTATACGAACTTATTTGAATCACTATCGAGTATACAATCAGCTTTGTTTATTAACAATCAAAATAAATATAAAAAAATATAAATTAAATTAAATGTAAGTCGAATTCGAATAATTTAAGGTTGTTAAACATATTTCATTAATGAGAAAGAAAGTGGATGCAAGTTGTCCTTTCCCTATTAACTCCCAGCAAAAAAGTTTGGTGGAAGTGGAAGGAATTAATGAGAAGAGGGGCGAGTGTTTGACTGCAACACGTTGATGGATGGACGGACATATTTACACGCATGAATTTCTGGAAGTCCAACGATCTTTCTGGAAACACAAATTTCGAAAAGTAGTAATAGTTTCAAATGACTCTTCTGTCTTCGTTACGTTTCTCTTCAAGTGTTGATGCGTCTCAGAATTTGAGAGTGTGAGTGCGTCAGTTAATGTGAAACGGACAAAAGCTCACGTTTTGGGTGGCGTGGCGTAGACGACTCAGGTAGCTATTAGGGGTGCGATTTCTATTTTTTTTAAATTATTTTCAAATTAAAATAGTTTTATAAAATCGTCATTTTTAAAACTAAAATCAAAGGTATGATTTTGTGTGGTTTCACAGTTTTAATACTTATAACAAAAATAAGACGTTGAACCTAACAAAAATTGAAAAATAAAATAAATTTTGGTATGTAGCAAACAGAATATACCAATAATATGCACCATAGGCCATAAACACTCTCCATAACTTTTAAGTAGATTAAAATATAAGAATATATATATTAATCCAATAAGAAAATACTTAATCGAACAAAGGCTAATGACCAGTTTTAGAGAGAATGGAGATAAAAGAATACGGAACAAAGAAGGTGGTAAGAGAGAAAAGAGAGAAGAGGAAAAGAGGGAAAAAAATGAACGGAAAATCGAGGCAATAACCACATGGACTTAAAATTTGAATGGACTTAAAAAATTACATATATTTTATTTTCTATAAAGTCCAAATATAAATTTTATAAAAATGGGCTTTGTAATGAGGATATTTGATAATATTATAATTTTGGGATTATATAATTTGAATATAAATTTTAATTAATTTATTAAATTATTATATATAATTCAAAAAATTAATTATATATTTAGTAGTACAGTTTGATTATTTACGGTTTTTTTTAAATTTTAAATTAAAACCAAATCAGTAGTGCGGTGTGATTTTACTTTAAATTTGGAACCGTGGTTTGAAATATAAATTATAAAAAACGGTTGGACTCGATTTGATTCGGGTAGTTTTGATTGGTTTTAATTTTTTTTTAATCACCTCTAGTAGCAATAAACAAATCCAACACTAATAGCGTGGAAATTAATGTGCAAATTCTGCTATATATGTGGTATGCTATTCTACAATATAGTTGATATTGTTTAAATTTTATTTATCTGATATTATTGATCAATGTATGTTATTGTAATTAGATATTGATATTTGGTGCGAATGGTTATAATCGAGTTATTTTAATTAATAATAGTTCATCACTTCAAATCCAAAAAGAAAGAAAAAAAGATGAAATTTATAAAAGTTAAATAGAAAAGTGTTATATTCTTTATATTGAAGGTAATTATTGATCTTTGCTTCGAAAATTGATCTTAGGGCTTGAAGCGTATTTTTTAATGTTGGTGTGTAATCTCCTCTGTCTTTACAGAGCAAAATATAGTATCAAGAATTTGATATCATGAAAGACATGAAACCTTCATGGTTGCAGCACTTCGTCGTGGCAGATAGATTTGCGTTAGACTTGAGTTTTCTAGATTTGCTACGTGTCTTGTGTGTTTCGTTATATGTCATATTTTGTTGCATGGTGGAGGCCCTTTTTACGAGTATGGGCAAGGCTTGGTAGTTTAGGCCCACTTCTGTTGGATTTGTAAACAGTTTAGAAAAACAATATAAGTAATTTTTTTGTGATATTTAAATGAATAAATTATTTTTTTATAAAAAATAATAATTTATTTTTCTACTTTTTTAAAATGAAGCAATTTATTTTCATATGTATTTTAAAATTAAGCAATTTACCTCTTTAAACAGGAAAGTAAATTGCTCTTAATTCTTTTTTATAAGGGGTAATTTGTCCATTTACAATATCATAATGAGAGTAAATTGCGTGAAACCCTATTTTTTTTATTTTAATATATTTGATTTCAAAATCTAATTTTTTATTTACATATAAAATTAGATGCAGCTGTTTGAAGTGGATAGAACCCGAAATACGGGAGAGATAGACTAGATTGCAAAAGCAATGCTGAAAAGTTTTATCCCAATTAAGTTTGGTTCAATCAAATCAAAATTAAGTATAAGTAGCTTTTCGTGTGATTAGTTACTTTTTTTGAATTATATATCAATTGCAGAATAAATATATTGTATTTACTATATTATTAATATTTGATTAAATCAAATACGATTAGAATTTCCATAAGGGTGCCACATCACGTATGCAACTAGCACCAATTGCACGTTATATAATGACAGGAGGACTGAATCTCTTGTTTTTATAGTTCGAACAACCCGCTCCAATTTTCATTCTTCATGAGCAATAGATATACATTCTTCATGAGCAATAGATATACAGCGAAAGATAAAATCCTAAGACCCAATCACATACGCAAATACATTTGAATCACCCATTACTTTGTGGCTAATATATGGAATTTCAGAAGGATCTGGGCTTCATCACAATGGTGGAGTGCTTCAAAATGTGCAGACTGAACTGCCCGCCCTTCTCGGTCGTGTCGAGCTTCGACTGCCCTGGAGGAGGCAGCAACTCAAAGTTCTGCACCAGCCCTCCCAGAGTGATTCCAAGAATAGGCAACGCAAGAATGATTCCGGGGCAGCTCCTCCTGCCAACACCGAATGGCAGATACCGGAAGTCGTTGCCGTTGGCCTCAACCTTGGACTCCTCCTCCAAGAACCTCTCGGGCCTGAACTCATCGGGGTTCTTCCAGTGGGCAGGGTTGTTGGCCAACCACCAAGCATTGACCAAGATCTTGCTCTCTGCTGGAATGTCGTAGCCCCCTAGCTTGGCGTCGTGGAGGTTCATGTGGGGCACCAGGAGGGGAATCGCCATTCTGAGGCGG
Organism: Sesamum indicum; assembly: GCF_026168435.1. Classification (NCBI taxonomy): domain Eukaryota; kingdom Viridiplantae; phylum Streptophyta; class Magnoliopsida; order Lamiales; family Pedaliaceae; genus Sesamum; species Sesamum indicum. Next base: position 22,085,452 of record NC_142662.1, read on the forward strand.
AGTGTCTCCTTGATCACTGCCTGAAGGTATGGGAGCTTATGGGTGTCGGGTTCAGTCACGGGCACTCCTGGGCCAAGCACAGTGTCGATCTCATCTCGAAGCTTCTTCTGGATCTCCGGATGGTTCACTAGTTCAGCAATACCCCACTCGATTGACCAAAGTGTTGTTTCAATTGCTGCCATGAAAAAAGCATGTTTAGAACCAGAATGAGTGACCCACTCCATATGGTCACAAGTATGAACGTGTAAATTCAATATTACGACATTCTTTAGTTTTTAACTAAACACTTCTACATCAACTTGACTGGATACAAACAACCATTACATGATCCTATGAGTATAAATTTAGGTGAGGTGGCTGCAATTCACATGGCGAGACAACTACCCGCTTGAAAAGTCATCTATTGAACACAGTAAATGAAGGTGTCCAATATTTAACACCCACCATAGCAGAGCCATTCATGGACAATTGATTAAGATTCCCACAAATGAAAAGATTGTTCCTTAACATGTTGTAAGTAGATTACCTATCTAAGTGGATCCAAAAACTTGTTTTTCAACAACCCCTCCTTCCTCCCACCCAACCCCACAATCCAAGAATATTATATATAATTCATCCCATTTCCTGCTTATGCCGATGCACACGTCTACAGCACACACACGCTACAAGAAAATATGATTTTTTTAATATAATTAATTACAATGAAAATAAAATATGAAAAGCAATTATTAATAAAAAGTTCCACAACAACTATTAACCATCAATTCCACATAGAGGCCAAAACATCATTCATATCTTAAAAAAATCATAACAAATGCTTTGGGCACTTCTAAGAATCACGAATAAAAATACATTGGTAATAACTAAGATGTTAGTAAAAATTGATTAAATGTGGTAAAAAAAAATCCCTCAAGTTTTTACATTAGTTTGTTGTCCATGATTGATTAATCATAATTTTTAAGCCTTATTAAAATCTGGGAATAGATTCATTTTCTAGCAGTGATCTGTATATGAACGATTCAATGCAAAAGAAGGGTAGGTTGGGGTTTCCTTGAGGAAATGAAAGATCAAGTACACCAAAAGCAGTAGCAAGTTACCAGCAACGTTGATGTTCTCGACAATGTAAAGGGCATTGTCCTCATTGATCTCTCCCTTCTGCTGGGCTTCAAGAATGTGATCAATGGCACATTTCAGGCCATCATTGTCCAATGCTTTTGTGCTTGCGAGCTTTCTGCAGCACGAAAATCTTATCAACACCTATCCCATTTCCGATTTGAGCCATCTTGTGTGCAATAAGGGGGGAAAAGGGCAGATCTCAAGATATAACAACAGAAAAAGAAAAGAGGAGTGTCCGTGCCTGGTTATTCATAACAACACTGTAAGAATGTCCATTACTCAACAACTACTTAGTTCATCCTAACAAAAGAAGATGAAGAAGAACAGACTTCTAATTAGTATATTACTGTTTGAGGCTAGCATCCCAACATAAACAAGATATCACAATCAGGTGAGATCAAAAGAAAGAAAAATGGAGGGTTGTGGTAGAGAAGGAAGTGATTGCTTGAAATGAGCTACAAAAAGGAGTCTATGTAACAGAGGGTGATTTTCTCCAGACTCCAATCTCATTGATATCAATCAAATCCACAGGGATGATTCAATTCCAAACCAGGAATATGAATTTCTTTCAAGTTTGTTCTACTACAGAGGATATCTATTTTCCTCAAGTGCCCTGAATCTGAGTAGCATCCCTTTGATCATTGTGACTACCTCAAATGGTGTCCTATTTTAAGGAGAAAAGTCCCAAGAAAACCACTGAGTTACAAGAGGCAGACATAGATAGAGAGAATAAACGAAAAAGCAACTATCGCAAAGCGAAATAAAGAACTAGGTATACTTTACAAGAGATTAAGATAGGAAAAAGTGAACTTACTTTCTCTCATCAACGAAATAGTCCTTGAACAGCTGTAATCTCATATCCTTAACCTCCTTGCACATCTTGAGATACCCTTTCAAGAAAGGCCTCAAAATGGGTATGAAATCACCATAGTTGTACTCAAAGCTCTGCGCCAATCTGCTCCTCTCCCCATTCAAGGCCTTGAGCTTAACAAACAAGGGATCATCCTCACTCTCAAACCTTCTATCAAACATGATTCTGTACATATTATTGTACATCATCAGCTGCAACCTCCTCCTCAGCACAATCCCATTGGTCGCCGACTCTGGATTCTTCTTCACATCCGCCACCACAGCTGCGACCTCCGCCTCCCACCCCTGGCGGTACTGCTGCACTACCTTGTTGGTGAAAAAGGGCACCGTCATGATCCGGCGCATCTTCCGCCAGTGCTCACCGTACACCGTGAACACCATGTCCTGCCCCTTCCCGGTGAAAATGTCGAACACGACGTTCCGGGTACGGGACCCAAACTCCACTCCCTGCGTGTGGAGCACTTCCTTCGCGAGGTCCGGCGACGATACGACAACGAGGTTGCGCTGCCCCATCCGCAGCAACAAAATGTCGCCGAATTTCTTGGCGTAGTCACTGAGATTGCGGTGGTTCAAGTCATCCCCGACTTGGAGCCAGTTCCCGAATATCGGAACCGGAATGGGCCCGGGAGGGAGCTTGAATTTCTTTCCTCGCAGCTTAGACACAACCGTGGCTACAACGATGGCCAAGAAGAGACCGAGAAGGGTCTTCTCGAGGAAGAGAAGATCCATGTTCAGTTGGGCCACTCAAACGGGAAAGGCGAAGGGTACGGTGGTTGAGAAAATCAAGAAATTATGGAGGTGTTTTGATAAGCTGGCGAATGGTGGAGCATTTATATAGAAGCAGCGGTGGAATTAGGTGAAGAAGAGAAGAGGACAGGGGGGAGGGAATGGCGGCATCTGACGGCGTCAAAGTTAACGGAGAGAAGGCGGTTTTCTGGTAGGGGGGTTAGGTAAGGAGGGGTTGGTGAGGCTTAACAACGAGTAGAACCACTTAGTTCGTGGAGTTGGTTGGTCCAGAAATCCCATGCTCCAATCTTTTATTTTTAATTTCCCACAACTATTCTCACCTTTTCAAAAATTGCAAGTCTCCCAACGATTCAAGATTTTCGGGCTGGAGTAGAAAAGTTCATAAATTTTAATTTAATTTAGGGTTTTCTCATAATTTTTTTCCCAAATTTGTGAATTTTAACTACAGAAAAAGTTTATTTATAATTTTTTTTTTTCAATTTAGACTTTTTTGTTAGTTAAAATTTATTAATTTTTTGAGTGTATTTGTACTTCGATTGTTTTATTATTGATTTATTATAGGTCAAATAAATTTTTTTTGACCAAACTACCTTTTTCCATCTTGACACTCTAACGTATGTGAAAATGTATGCTTTCATCCTTATAAGGGTATTTTGATTTGAAAATATATATTTGACTTTCAATAAATAAGTAATAAGTCAATCGAAAGTAAATATGAATTTTTGTTTAATTTTTTTAGTTAATATCAGCAAATTCGATGAATTTTAACTAACAAATGAGTTTATTTATTAGGCAGAAACAAATATTAGGGTACTAAATATAATGTTAGATAAATTACAACGACCACCCCTGAGGTTTGGTAATACAAGTACCCCTCGTTGTTTGGAAAATTACTAAGATCCTCTGATTTTACGGTCGTATAATAATTAGTTCAATACGTTATATTTTCATTCATTTTTATGGTGAACTGACCAAAATGCCCTTGTGGATTAAATATCATAAAATTTTATTTATTTTTTTAAAAAAATATTTTATTTATGGACTAAGTGGATAATTTTTTTATAATTTTTAAAATTTTTTCATCCATTCCGTTCAATTTTTTATAAGTTTTTATTTTTTTGAAAAAATAAAAAAATACAACAAGAACAAAGTTCACAATTTCATATTTCCATCAAACCATTACATAATTCAATAAAAAATCGAGAAGGTATTTTTAATTTTTTAAACAATAAGGGGATATTCGTAATTATGTCAAATTTTAGGAAAAGTCATTGTAATTTACCTTATAATTTTTTAAATCATAAAAAATCCACGTATAATTATATCAAATTTTAGAGGAGTGCATGTATAATTATCCCTGTAGAATATAATTCATAGTATAGATTCAAATTGAATTTAGCATCTGCATAACCGTAGAGAGATGCATCATTAGGTAATTGGACTGACCTCTTAGCTAATTCTCAATTAACCCACTGACCGCACGTCCAATTCAATTTTGAAAACACTGTAAACTATTAAAAAATCAATTAAATATAAATTGTGTCAAGAAATTAAAAACCCGCACATCCCTTATGACAACTAATTGTATAAAGTAGTTACTGTGGTATTTAAAATTGCAGAAAGATATTTATAATTTTTTAAATAATTAAAAAATATTCATAATAATAACAAATATTAGAGAGCTCGTTGTAATTTATTTTATTTTTAACGTATTATACTCGTATATATGTACTAAAATATGAGATTAAATATTAAGGAAGCAGATCCCAAAAGTCGCACTTTGCTTTATGGAAATAAACTATTTGCAGAGTGTATACATTGCTCCCCACACTTGCATCATTTTGCATACTCCCCCCTCATGTAGGCCTGATTTCCTCTGCTGTCCTTATTTTAAAAAAAAGAATTGACTTATTTTGTTTTATATATTCCTAATAAAGAATGTGAAAAAAATAAAAAAAAAAAGTTCACTAAAAACGTTAGTTTAGGTATGCGACAACAGTTTTAAATGCACACATCGATACATTGGATTGTTCTCTTGTGTTACCTACCAGTCGTCATTCCGAAGTAATACCTAATGGGGTCATGCAAATCCAAAACCACGTTTCTTATATTAAATAGTAAGAATTGTGTTATATTAGTTAGTGGAATTTATTTTCGAATATTTTAATGATACGTTTCTCACTTAACTACATAATTAGATTTTGTAATAATTTAAAACTCTTTTCTTTTAATATATATATACATTATAGTTAAATGATTATTATTTTTATTATTATCATTATTCAATAATTAAATATATGAATGAATAGTTATTAAAGTTTTAATTAAATAAACATATAATTATAATAAATTCATTTATAGGTGAGAGTCCACACGTTAAGATTATGACTCAAACCTATGAGTCACGTGCCACAATTTTATTTGTTAAGTGAGACTTATGTTTGAATCTTATTTTTTTAAATTCAATTTATATGAAATGTTAAATAATAATTAAAGGGTATAGTTTCCATTTCTTTTTTTTTTTTAACGTAAATTACAGTTACATTTTATGAGGTTTGACACAATTACAAATACAAAAATATTTGAAAAAATATAAAAAAAGATATGAGGGTGGATAAAGTAAATAACCTACAGAGCATATTAATCCATAAAAAATTTAAAAAATTCTAAAGGATATATAAATTTATAATTCATAATCAAAAGGGCATTTAGTCAATTCACCACAGAATGACTCGTTGTTAGACGGGCGTTTTTGTAATTTTACGAACAATAAAGATGTACTTATAATTAGGTTAAATACATTTGACGCTTTTAAAGTATGCCACCCTCATTAAATACTCCTTAAACTAAAAAAAAAAAAGAAAATTCACTTACCACCTATCTTTGAGATAATCTTTTTAATTAAACATAAATGGATAAGAATACCCTCGACTATTAACACTACAAGAAAATTGAATAATAGTGACAAAAAAAAATATAGTAACAATTTTAATATTGTCTTAATTATATATATAGTTGCAAGATTTTTTATTTTGTCACAATAATGAATTTTAAAATTTTAATAGCGATAATTATTTTATAAAAATTATAATTAGCAAGAATTAGTGATATATATTGTGCATTAAATTATCACTAGAAACAATTTGTGACACATTTATAGTGTAAGAATATGAAAGTTAATGTTCTCTGTAATAAAATATATGAGTTAATTTGACTTGGAATTTTATTCAACTACACTGTTAATAAACTGGATTAATATATAGTTGTATTAAAATTAGGAAAATATAATTTAATATTTTTAAAGAAAGTTTAAATATAATTAATCCTAATATGTATAAATAAAATAAAAATATATAATAAAATTTAATTCCCAGTCTAATATTGAGTCACAAGACGTAATCATAAATGATGGTGATTTTTACGGGTAAATATCAAATGTGTGTGGCATGCATATTCACACATTACGCGACTAAAAAGCAATTTTATTTAAGATTTGTGTGTATACATATGTTTTAAAAAAAATTCTATTTCTCATCCTATATTTAAGATTATGTGTATTTTTAATGGAATTTTCAAAAATAATTTCATGACTTTAAAATATTCTAACTTTGATAAGTGTTTTAATTAATTTCTGTTAAGAAATTGACAGAAAAAAATAATGTACAAGTCATGTAGTCATTTTTTTTTCATTTTAGAAGGATAGCGCCACGTGATTCTTTCCGTCAATTTTTAACAAAAGTTGACAAGAGAACAATAATATCTTTTGTAAGTTATGAGATTATTTACTCAACATGATTAAAAATACATTAAATCTAAATTATGAAAAAAAAAAGAAAATTCCCCAATATATTTTTAATTGAATTTCTTTTGAAAGTGTCTTTTTAATTATAACATGATCTGATTATTCTTCTCGAAAATGAAAAAGGTAGAATTATGTCAAATCGAAAGATGTAACCCTTGTCGTCGTTGTTCTCTACCCCCTGCTCTCTCTCTCTCTCTTCCCTCTTTTTTTTTTTAAAAAAAAATATGTAGGAATCGAGCCTATTTGGTTTGATCTGTCCCGATGTATTTTGTAGCGGGCAGGGCGGGGCTCGGGTTCAAAAGGACCTGGTTGGGCGGGTCTTGGGTCCGTCCAAACCCACGCATTGCAAAATGTAAAAATGAGCATAGTTCGAATGAGAAAATGTATTTACCCTTTAAATTATTTCAGAGCTTTTTTTTTTCTTCGTCAACCTCCAGTTCTCTCTCCCTCTCAATTTTCATAATCCTTTTTTTCTTCACTTTTCTCTGAATAACTACTCCTAATCTCTATCGTATTAATATATTTATTTATGGAACTAATTTATATATTTAAAAAATAATAATTATATTATTTATATTTTCAATTAATTGCACATGGATTGGTGTGAGACCCACGCTAGCTTAACATGAATGGTTGGAACTAAATGAGACCCCCCAACAATTAATTTCTCACGACCTACTTACTGCACCTTTCATAGTTTATGTGGATAATGACATTTTATAAATATGACGCACCAAATATGATTTTATATGCAAACCTGCAATTAATATTGTGGTTTTTTTCCTGCACTTATAAGTAAATAAAAGATGGGATATATTACCTCTACCTCTTCTGAAGTTTGACATAATTATAATTATATTTTTATTATTTAAGAAATTTTATATACCTCCATGATTATAAGGTTCGTCTAATAACAAGTTCATTCTGTTAGCCTTTATTAGATTTTCATCAGATTTTTACGATAAACTTTTCAAAATACCCTTTTGGATTGTGAATTATAATTTATGTAGGATTAAATATATTTTGCACCCCTAAAGTATGTTACGCTTATAAATTACCCCCTAAGCTAAATAAACCTTCATTTACCCCCCTGTTTTCGGAAAACCTTTGAATTAAATAAAAATTGATAAAAATACCCTTGGCCATTAATAATATGATATATTTACATTATATGCCCTCTATTGTTAAATATATCAATTAATGTGAAAAGTTTATTCAACTCCAATGTTTATAAAATAATTAATTTAAATTTGGGTATATAAATAGTCATATTGATAATCAACAAAAGTTTAGAAATTCACTAGTTTTAAGTTAGCGAACAAAGATGCATTTTTGCATATTAAAATTTTTTCTACTGATATTTTAGGGTATAGGCTCTACTCAAACCCTAAAAAATTGTTACTACAGATATGTGTCTAAGTTTGGATTTAATGTGAAATACTAGATACCGATATGGGTCGTAACTATCAAAATGGATTTGGATTTGGGTCTAGATTTAGGTATTGCACACCAACTGACAGACTTAATGTGTTGGACCCAAAATCAGGTCAATGGGTGAAATAGATTTACTATATGGAAAGACAACAAAAGAATTACCTCTAACTCCCCAAATTACCTACTTGATATTTGGATGTCAAAACAATAGACTTGAATATCACTTGCATTATTTTTGTTATTAAAATTATATCTAGTGTAACGTACAAGCACAAGTTTATAAATTTATTTTAATTTAAAAGTACTAACATTGATCTTATAATCAATATGTGATTAATCCAATATTAATTTATTAACATCATAAATGAATATATAAAAATTAAATTAAATTAATTGATTTATTTAACTACAGAAAGCACTAAAGTGAATATATCATATGATTAATAGCCAAGGGGTATTTTTGTCCATTTTCATTTAATTTAAAAACTTAACGCAGAGATAAGGGGTAATTGAAGGTTTCTTTAGTTTAGGGGGTAACTAATGAGGTGGTATTAGAGGTGTAAAATGTATTTAACCTTTTTATATATTTTTAAAAATTTTCTAAAATATTTATACGGACTAATATATATATATATATGTGCTTTATGCGTTATTTACTTTACCCATCTTCAAATTTTTTTAACATTTTTTCAAACTTCTTTTTTAAAAATCAAGGATAAAATAATAATTTTTACCTCACGGTTTAGGTGCTACATATATAATTATGTTTCATTTTAAAAAATAATAAAATGTTCATATTTATGTCAAACTTTAAAAGAAATTGTTGTAATATTGTGAGGAGGGGTGATGGTGACCTTATCGCTTTTTCTGCGTCATGTTCAAATTTTCATGGTCTATTATAAGCGTATCAAATAACCAACATAAATATTGATTTTATCTACTTTTTTATTTTTTTCAGTAAAGGTAAATTTCATTAAGTAAAAAAAGCATAATAGTACAATACATCTTGCTTAATTTAAACGGTTTCCTCGATATCTTATTTTTATCTACTTCTAGAGTATTGAGGTTACGATCACAAATATGGATTAAACACACGACTTTAATATGAAAACATTCTAATAATTACTCAACCTAGTTCTCTTGTTCATACAAATTAATCATGCAAAAGACACAACCAGCCTGTCTCTTACTTATATCAATCATTAATAGTAGAGAAAATTACACTCCAGTCTTCTCATATTTGGAGTAATTTCCCGTATACTTTTTTGATTTGATAAATTATATCTGAAACCCTTGAAATTTGCTTACGTCTAACAAATAAGTTTCCCATTAGTGAAAATTTACTGAATTAGTTTATATTAACAAATGAATGAAAATTGAATTTGCCCTTAATTGACTTATTGCAAGTTAAATAATCTTTTTTTGACTAAACTACTCTTATAATAGTGAAAATATACCTTCTCACATGCATTAACATGTGAAAACGTATGAGAGTAATTTGGTTATAAAAGATTTATTTGACATGCAATAAGCCAGTAACAAGTCAATCTAGGGTAAATATAGATTTTTTTTTTCAATCTTATTTGTTGGGGATAATTACACTCTCCTCCCATGAGGTTAATGAAATTACATAGGTAAACCCTTGTATTTGAAAAATTACATCTGACACTCCTGAGATTTATTTTTGTCTAGCAAATAAGCCCCTCAATTAGTCAAAATTTCCGAATTTGCTGATATTATCAAAAAAAATTAGAAAAGAATCTATTTTAACTCCTAGTTGACTTATTTACTGACTTATTGCAGGTCAATAAATTTTTTTATGTCCAAAATTATCTTAATACGTCTTCATGAGATAATGCAAGTGAAGAGGTATATTTTCACTGTTATAAGGATAGTTTAGGTCGAACAAAATTGTTTGACCTATAATAAGTTAAATCAATCAATTAAGAGTAAATATCAATTCCCATTCAGTTTTTTTTTGTTAATATTAACAAATTCAGTGATTTTTTTACTAACGGATGGACTTATTTATTAGACGGAAGCAAACTTCAGGGGTGCTAGATGTAATTTCCCAAATCATAGGGGGTCTGTGTGTAATTACACTAAATCTCAGGGGTGGAAAGTGTAATTATCCTTTTTTGGTAATAACAACAAATTCAGCGAATTTTGACTAATGAAAAAATTTATTTGTTAGACGGAAGCAAACATTTGGAGTGTTAGATGTAATTTTCCTACACCACAGAGGATTTATATGTAATTACACCAAATTTTAAGGGAGAAGAGTATAATTATCCCTAAATGATAACTACAAATACCTGAAATCATAAATAATAATAGAACAATTAATATTGCATAGAAGTGTCAGATCAGTGAAGAAGAAAGAAAACAACAAATACTTTGAAGAAATTTAAATAAACACAAACCTCAGAATATAATAAAAAGTTTTCAAGTAGGAGTTGAAGAAAAACGTAGAAGATGTGAATGATAAAGGGATTATTAAATTCTGCAGTAGAGAAGTAGAGAACTGTTGGCTTGCACTGCAGATGTGCTGAAGGTAGATTTTTCTACTGCATCAACATTCTGCTTCTATAGTCCTTTTACACCAATGATGTGACCACCATTTGTATAGCTAATGTTTTACAAACTGAGGCTGTGGAGATCCAATTTATAAATAAACTATGGATCTTGTCTTTCTCTTGAGCAAGTAGTTGAGGTTATGAAGATAAAATTTTAGCACACAATTTGATCTTTCTGTGTTATTTGCCCACACTCGAAAGAAAAACAACCTGTATTTCTATTTCTAAGTGTTACGGTGGTGCAGCAACGGGCATCGCAGGGTCCCGTCGGGTAGAAGACGTGCCGTTTGGATGTGCAACATCAGTTTATGTGTGGCAGATGTAGTGTCTGAAAGCTGTTCAATGTTTTCCTCTAAGTACTCGTATGTGACACACCTGCAGATGAGTGACTATGATGTGTGGGGCTTTTAGTTGGTACTCACTGTAACAAAAGGGCTACTTAAAGACAGAAGGCTGAGCACTGTAATACATTTGATTGTGCAATCAAACAATTCATTGGTATGTGAACATACCTCACCACATGTCAATAGGTTAACACCAAATATGATGAACTATAGTTTGATCATTTGAAGGGCCAGAAGTTGATCTTGATCCTGCATTCATCCCCTGTTGATTTCCAGTTCTCTGCAGGCGAAGCAGCGTACGTCGAAATGGGGCATTTTCCCCTACTCACATACAATTTAACGAATTATGACCGTTCAAAATACAAGCAAGTTAGAAGTAGCGTAATTTTCTTACCAGGAACCGGCACTCACACAACGAACCATAAAAGAGAAAGATCACTGTTAAACTACAAAACTGTATTTCACACGCGGGGATATCCCCCGGACTACCCTACCCGAATCTACACATGAACAAGATGGCTATACAAAGGAGAGTGCAAAAGATAACCAAATCAAAACTGAAGAAACGCGATACTCTACATTTTTTACAAGAAACTTACGATGCTGTTAGAGGTGTTTTCTTTTGCCCAACAACAGTCTCCCTAAGACGATAGTACCCGTTGCGATAGTGCTCGAGCGAAAAGCAAAGCTGCCTTATTGCTTCACGTTTTTCCTCTGCTCCTTCAAGAATGATTTCGTCCTTCCTCTCCACCTCGCATTCTAGTTCTTTAACTCTGGACTGTAGCTCCTCTGCCGCTTTTCGTGCCCCCTCGGCTCTAGCAATCAGATCAACATGCTCCTCGTGTAATTGACGGAAGTGCTCGCTCATTTGGTCTATCCTATCGTCTTTAGAACTCATCTCTGCATCGAGAGCAGCAATATTAGTATTTAGCTCGTCCTTCTCAGCCATCAGCTTTTCGTATTTCAGCTGCAAAGCATCAAGGTCTTTCTTCAGCTTTTCCAGACATTCATTCCTGTCAGATATGTCAGCTTTCAACTGCTCGATTTGGGATCCAAGTACACCTTCCATTTCTGCTTTTCCAGCCTTGACTCGTCTAACGTCCTCTTCTAACGACTGGCGACGTAAATCCAGTCCTTTTAGATTATCCTCCAAATAAGTTCGCTCCTTCAATATTCTAGCTACATCTGCTTGAAGTTTCTCATTTTCCTCAGATAAGCTCTTGTTGGCATTCGACATCGCTTCTTTCAACCCTCTGATTTCTTGATCACGTTCTGAGAGATTGGTTTTGTACCTCGATACACGGTCCTGCAGCTTTAAAACCTCTCGTTTCTCTTTCTCGAGCTTGTTTTTCCATAGAGAAACCTCTTTTTGAGCCAATGTAAACTGATCTTGCAAATTCTGTATAGAGGATCCCTTTCTTGTAAGTTCTTGCCTTAAGCTCGCTGCTTCCTCCTCGGACTCATGAAGTCTCTCTTGCGTGATTCTAAGCTCTTCCTCGAGCATCTGAATTTTGTTCACAGGGTCCAGAACTTCGCCTTCTGAGCCCTCCATCGCTGTATCCGGTTCCAAAACTTCGGGACTGTTGTGCCTCACGGCATCTTCCGAAAGCAGAAGACTATTTGTATCTCCAAGAAATTTATACTTTCTAAGCTCGACAGTCAAACGGCTGATCTCTTCTTCGGACTGTTGAATCTTTTCTTTCGCAAGTCGCAATTCTTCTTCGTATTTAGCTATTTTATTAGGACCCTCAGAGTTTCCATCACCAGATTTTTTGGAAGAACCTTTAGTAATCTCTCCCTCTTGCACTTGGAGTTTCTCTTTCACCTCACGGAGCTCGACCTCGAGCTCTATGATCCTAAGACGCAACCCCTGTTCCTCATAATTGCTCTGCATGCCTGAGTAATTGTGAACAGACGAATCATCTGAATCCGTTCCCGAGTCCAGAGTAGATGATTCATCTCCTTCCTTATTATACAACTCTGAGCCAGTTCCACCACTTCCAAGAAAAACCTCAAATCCGGCGGCACGAGGACCGGATTTACGCCAACTCGGTCTCCTATCAGGAGACGGCATAGTGGAAGGCGGCTCGGATCCGATGTCGGATATTCCAGAGCACTGAGATTGGAGATCCGATGGAATGTTTTTCCTCAATTCTCCCGTCACATGATCATACCGTTCAGCCAATGACCGATACATGCGATAGAATTCCTCGACGAGGCTGATCAACTCCGGCCTCTTCTGATAATACATCTCAGCCTTCTTGGCAAATGAATCCGCATCTTGTTCGATGAGTTTTAACATCCGCTTCACAAGTTGATCCATCCCTGAGATCAAAGATCTCCTCGTCACCTTTTTGCTCGGCATATTCAATTCACACAAGATCCAACTATTTGCATGTCACAATATGAACATAACACATATATCCAGATGAAGAGTTTTGCAAACGAAATTTCACGACACCGGTCCGATCACAAGCCACTACTGTTACTACCACGCATTGTCCTTGTTAAGAGGAGTGGCTAAAAATCGACAAAAATAGCTCGGTCAAACGGTAACCAAATACTCCTTATTTTCGTCCCCACAAGCAACCAAATATTGAGGCCATCAACATAAATTAACATTTTTCTTCATTCACAAGCTCGCACATCATACATATAATATAAAAGGTAAATTTGAAACATCACAAGATCAACGCAAAAATCGGTCGACGTTGCATTACTACAATCCGATTTAATCAGCAAAAATATCTAGATATAACGAATATGGAGGTCGGACACATTAGCGAATTATGAAAAAAAAATAATTCTTCATATAAATTTGAACTCTGCTCGACATAATAGCAATAATTCTTTTCTTTTTTTTCAAATTTCCATTACTTAGGCAAAGTATACATATTTCGAAAATGTTACCTACCTTCAAGATTTTCTTGTAGCCACTTGGAGTTCTTGGGACTAATGTGGCTATCCCACAACCAGGAGTGAGACTTGTTGGATTCACTCCTCTTAAGTCTATTCGACTTCACCTGAAACAAAGAACAAAGATGACATTAGAAGACGAACGAGCGAGGGAAGGAATAATTTTAACCTGATTATTTCCAACTACGTATGGCATTATGGAATTTTAAATTTATTTGACAAAAAACGATGTATGTAGTGAGGATCCGGTTTCTTACCATTGACGCCATAACTACAAGTTGACGGAACCTGATCCGAAAACGTTTCTCCAAACAAGAGAAGTAGTCAATCGATTACCTGCAAAGACACAAACAATTTTGAATACCAGAGTTTACAAACTGCATGAGAGGAAGCTGATAACAAGATTAATGAAGCAAGCAAAGCAAGAATGTGTTGTTATTGCAAACAAGCCATATTGTAGTGAAGAAGGTTTTTTATGCATCACACGCAGTGCCAATGACTTATCATTTTTTATCGTAACAATATTCTAATCAAAATGAATAATAATCTGCAGCATGGAGTCAGCTTCATGGTACGCAGGCACATGCTCTCCATATATTGTGCCGGCCAAGATAATTAATGAAGTTATTCGTAAGTTTTGATATGATAACGAATACCCCCATATTTTTTGAAAAATTATAAATACTCCGTTCAAATTAAAAATAATTATGTAGTTCCTGGACAGTGAAGTGGATATTACTATTTTACCCTTATTGATATGTTAAAAGAAAATTATACTTGATAATAAATAATCCATAGGAAATATTAATCCATCTAAAAATAATTTTAAAAATTATAAAATTATTATTTATAATAAAAAATAATTTTAAAAATTATAAAATTATTATTTATAATAAAAAATTGATATTTTAGTAAGTTCACCATAAAAATAATGATAAATTATTATTTTTAAATAATAAAATATTTATAATTAAACCACGGCGAAGGTGATTGTTTGTTTAGGTGGCGACTACGTAGATAGGACATTTGACTCTTCCCACCCCCCCCCCCTCTATTTTTTTTTCTTTTATATTAATTTGAATTATAAGAAAGGGAGCGGAGAAATTCCCCTTCCCATAAGAAAGAAACTACAGATTTAAATACAATTATTCAGTGATTAATTAGAAACGCAAACTGTAATGAGAAACAACGCTCACATATTTTTTATTCCGTAAATCAGATTATTTAATTTTCATCCATAAATTTTATAAAATATTATTTTGATTCTATATCTTTTAAATTTTCATAATTTCGATTTTTCTTTTTTATCAAAGCCCTTCTCGCCTGCTGAATCTCGAAAGAAAAAAAAAATTAAAATCGTACCAATTAAAAAATATACAATGAAAATAAATTCTAAAAGAAATTACCATACAAAGATACATATAAGCTGAGAAAGAAAAAAGAATTGTTTTTGGTGTCTTCAAGAAGAAAAAGAGAGAGGAAAGTCTTGAATTCAAAATTGCCACCACGAAAAATTCTTGATTGAACTTGATTTATACCAACTAATTCGATCACAAAATAAATATAACACATTTGATGTGATTAATCACTCTTTCTATTAAAGAGTACATTAATGTATTATACTTATCATATAATTAATTTATTGATATAGGTCGGGACAAAAATTTTCCATGCCACCACCTCCACCTCCACCTCCACCGCACCACGAAAATCAATACTTAAGATGTGCAAGAAATTAATGAATGAAAGAGGAATAAGAAATTAATGAAATGAACCCTCAAACATTGAAAACAAAGATGGTAACACCAACCAAATTACCACCACCACAACAACAATCAATCAATCAATCAATTGAACATGGAATTCAAGAACAAATTAATGTGGTTTGGTCTCTACCTTTGCTCATCCTTAAAAACAACTCAACCCTTCCCTTTAATTTTCAAGATTTCTCTCTCTCTCTCTCTCTCTCTCTCTCTCTCTCTCTCACATACACACAATAGATAGATATATATATATATATATATATATAGAGAGAGAGAGAGAGAGAGGTTCTGTGTATATTTACATATATGTACATACCTGGTGAGAAAAGATGGGATTTTTATGATGATGTTGCACCCAAAATGCAGAATCAATGTATATGCTTCTCAAACTGTGGGAAATGTAAAAGTAGAAAGAGAGGGAAGATAGTTTGTGAAAGAAACAAACAAAACATTCTGAAACTAGACCCACAATTTTGTACACTGCAGATTCTTCTGTTTTGATGGGAAGCACTGCACTTACCAAGAGAGAAGGTGGTGGGAAACCAGTATCTCTATTTTGTTCACATGCCTACCTCAATTTTCTTTCTTTTTTTTTTTTTTATTATTATTATATTTTCTTCTCTTTGGGATAAAATAAATCGGGGTGTTTTGTAGATTAGTACGAGTTTGGACTTGTGTTGATTTTTGTCCCTTTTCGCCCTTTTTCTGTTTGGATAAGGGCTACCAATTTTACTAAATCTCAATTTCAACTTATTTCCCTAAATTTGTATGTATATGTTAAATTGTGTCAAAACTTACAAGAAAAAGAATATATTTTTTACATTCAAGCCCAACTTATATATTATATAAATTTTTTACAAGATAGTATAATATGTGATGGACGAATAAAGCTATCGAAAGACAAAATGGGTATTTTTAAGGGACATCTCAATGATTTGGGACTCAATATTTCATTGTAAAGATATTGGATGCAAATTCATTGGGAGCGTGTGTGTGTGTATAAAAAGAAGATCCAAGGACAAAATGTGCTTTTTTAATTGGTGAAGAAGATCCAAGGACAACCATATGTTATCAACTTATCAAGCAAATTATCGTGTTATCCATGCCCACTAAATATCAAACACAGTCTGACAAGTAATATTGAGAAACAATATTATAATTTTACAGGAAAACATCATTTTTTGTAACATAACTTAGGGCTTTTTCACTTTTGGTCTTGTAAGTTCTAAAAAGTAATATATTTGATCCCATGACACATTTTCGTTATATATTTTAACAGAACGTGCGCTTTTACACTTTTGATCCCACTTTTTATAGGATACTCACTTTCGATCCCATAACTTTCAAAAAGTAATATTTTTAGTCCCATCTACTTAACTACCACGTGGTCTTTTCTATTAAATATCTAACAAAAATGTATCACGGGACCAAAATGCTGTTTTTCTAAAGTTATAGGACAAAAAATGAGAAGTTCCGTTATCAATGAAATCAAAAGTAAAAAAATCCTAATTTATGGAAGGAAAATTGTCATTTTCCCTAATTTTACATTATCTATAATAAATACACCTAAGTAGTAATATAAATACCGGTTTAGCTCCATTAGAAGGTGGGATGGGGTGGGGAATTATTCAAACAGTTTGTATTTAGGAATTGTTCAATCTGTTGGACCGCTTCTCAAGTGATAAAACTACAGTTCATACATTAGCAATATTTATATAAACTGACCTAAATTTCGTGCTATGCATAATTATATTTCTTTTTTTAAATTAAACATATTTTTTATAATATATGTTGCTATGGATGAATTTTTTACGCAAAATAAAATTTTTATTTTTAATTAGTAAAATATAATAATTTTGAATAGATAGATCCATCCAAGATAAAGACTTAATTACACTTACATTCCTTTTAAAAATGTGAAATTATATTTTTTTCTAAAAGGATTTGAAATTATACTTACGCCTCCCCTGAAAATTCTTCTTTTACACCTAATCCCTTTCCACTAGGATTTGGATAAAAATTATTGACTTTAGCAAAAAATATTACCTAGCAGTTTTGCCCCTCATTTAACATTCTCATGTGTATTTTTGTACTTATAAAGAAATAAATATAATATATATATATTAAGATTAATATCATTATATTTTTCTCCTTATAAGTACAAAATTATTACATAATAGTATTAAATAAGGGATAAAATTAAAATTTTATATTACATTTTTTTGCTAAAGCGCTGCATTTTTTATTCAAATCCTAAGGGTTGGGTATAATCGAAGAATTCTCAGAGGAAATATAAATGTAATTTTAATTTTTTTTAAAAGCAAGTATAATTTTATATTTTTAGAGGGGATCTAAGTGTGATTAATCTTCAAAATTAAAATGTGAATTTTGCAAAATTATTTTTTATGTTAATGCAAAATGATATACCATTTGGGGCACACGTATGGGGGCTTTGAATTTATTTGAGCATATCTATCGTTGCAATGTTAGACTTACTACCATGATTGTACACGTCTTTGATCATTTCAATTTAAATTATTATTATCTTTCTTTTTTAATTTTTTGGAAATTTTAAAATTGGTTATGCCATCACATACCATACTAATGGAATGAAATTAAATTTATTCATTTAGTTTACTAATTCCTAAGATAAAAATTTAGATATAATCTTAATATTTCACACGAAATACCTTTTATCTTGACTTTTTATTAGAGGTGGCAATCGGGTAGGTTAGGGTGGACCCAAGACCCAACCTATCAATTATGAGAAGGACTCGAGACCTACTCCATCCTGATAAATTTTATGCTCCACTACAAAATCCGTCAGGATTTTTTTTCCAAAAATTGAATTTTTCCACAAATATATATAAAAAAATTCAATATATCAATTAGCAATAAAATTATTTCATCATCTAACTCAAATATTCAAGTTCGAAAAAATATATTTTCAAGTACAAATAAAATTGTTCAAAGCAATTCAAACAAATCATAACTCATAATAGTTTTCAAACCCAAACAATTTATATCAATTACATATTAATAACTTCTTTATCTTCCTTCTTCTTCTTTTATTTTTTATCTAGTGACTTTCATTAATCAAGAGTTCAAGAGTTCAAGGGATTTAGGTCCCTTATACCAAGAAACATCAATTGGGAAAATGATGGGGGGGGGGGGGGAGGAGGATAGGACCATCCCAATTGGCTTCACGTGTCCATTTAGACAAGCCATGGGCCAAGCCATTACACTATCTAAGAATTTTTCGAAAATTCCACTTCAGTCTAATTTCCTAAAGTCTTTAAATTTCTAACACATTTAAGTGAGCTGCACGATCGATGTCTTCGGGTGATCCTTTAATCCACGTAACATAATCTGCCGAATCTATTTCAAAAATAACTTTCTCAAGAGCAAGATTATTCATCTTTTCGGCCACAAGTTGAATTGCTCGGAGCTCCACAAGAGATGCATTATATGTGAAAACTTCTGTCGTTTGTGAGCTGACAACAAAGCTGTCATGATTTCGAACAACGAATGCCGCAAAACACTTAGCTTTTATGAGTGCAATTTCCGTGTTCACTTTGAGCCATTCCGAGGGAGGCGCAGTCCATTTGCAATTCTCGAGTGGTCTTGTTTTCTGGTTGCTCGGGCACAAGAATGGTTAGTCGAGAAGTTGAGGATGATCTGTGCAAGAGCCTCAGCAGGTGGTGGTTCCTTCCCGTGTGCACTTGATCATTTTGTGCCTTCTATATGAGCTCCAATGTGATAGTCCATGTGGTCAAGAATTCGTGTTGGTCATAGCCCGGGGGGAAGAAATTTTATTTTGGGTCCGAGATGAAAAGGAACCACTCTTGAGTTGCAAGTGTGACAAGGGGTGGAGTCTCACTTGCCACTTAGAGAGTAGCCAAATCCTCTCTGTAAATAGGCATTTCAGAAACAAATGATGAGCATCTTCGACCTAAAAGTCACAGCGAGCCAATCAGAGCATTAGATTTGAAATAAATTGCAATCTTACCTCGGGTTGGAAACACATCAAAAAGTGTTCTCCAGATTAAGAGTTTGAGTCTGTTGTGCAAGTCAAGGCTGCAAATTCTCTTCCCAACAATTTCATCATCGACGTGTGAGGTGGTTGGATGATCTCTAGATTGCATGGAAGGCCGCTTTGGTAGTGAAATTTCCTAACGTGGAGGGCGCCTAAAACGGCTTGGGGGGGGAAGGGTTCCAATGTAGTTGGAATTTGAATTTTTCTGATCTCACAGACAACATCATTTGGAAAGAGTTGGTGAAGGATTTCAAAGTTCCACAGTTTAAAACTGCACAATGAGTTCCCGAATATAGGTTGGCCGAGGGCATGCGGTTACCTCCCTAGGGTGGGGGTGAAATTCTAAATAGATGGGATCCATAGGTCTTCCTAGATACGAACATTGGAGTTGGTTGAAACGGGGAGAAATGCACCCAACCCGATCATATCATAATTTTTATGATCCACCAATTATCATCCTTTCTATTAACGTAAAGTAGCTGCTTGAAAAATCTATCAATAAATTTGCACAATCCATATCTCATCATAATTCATGCATGCCATTAATCATATAAATATAGAGAAATTACTCATGTTTCCGATTTTGAATATTAGCCGGATCCCATTATATAATTTGAGTCATTTATCGAATTGATTTCGTCGTTGAATTTTGAAAATATTGAATTGTTCATCAATCAATCACAAAATCAGATTATAAGTAGATCAAATTCAATAAAATATTTATGGAGAAGAATAAATAAATGGGAAGATGAAGATACGTGCAATTCTTTTAAAATATATTTTTCTAACTGTATAATATTCATATATGTCATGAGACCAACACATGTTTACGTGTGGGCTAAATAGACAACGCCATCTTCCACGTTCTTGTTCAACAATTTTTGACTTTCCATTTATTTCTCCAATCTCCGAGTAACATGCTTTTATACTTTTATTTATTTGTTGTGTACACTTATTGTAAGGATTGAATATAATTTATCCTCTAATATTGTAAACGAGTAAATTATCTCTCTATAAAAAAAAATAGTAATTTATCTTCTATATCGTTTAAAATAAAAAAATAATTATTTTATTTTAAAAAACACAGAGGATAAATTATTGCATTTTAAAAAATAAGGGAGTAAATTGCTATTTTTTTCTATATGGAATAATTTGCACATTTACAATATCACATGAGATTAAATTATATTTTTTCCCTTATTGGTATATATATATACTAGAAATGATGATATGTTGTTCCCGTACACATAATTTTATTTAATTTGATGTGAGAATTATTCATATTTTTTTAAATTAATCATAAATTCAATACACATCGACAACAACTTAAAGAAAAAAAAAAACAATTTCAATTAAATAGTTGGTCTCATAAAAAAATCCATCTGGTATTAAAGACGATATAGTTCTACTGAACTAAAATAATTTTTTTTCAAAAATTAAATCTTTATTTTCAAATCAATCCAATTTATAATTATATTTGCTTCCTACTGGATTCACATTTTACCTGTATAAATAGAGGGAAAAAAATACATTTAATAAGGATAAACCACTAACTTTCTATATCCACATAATACTCAATACACAATATGCAGTCAAACTTTTTCAAATTAACTCCAATAAAGCCTTGGGCAAACCCAAAAATCTCATTGCCTAATGCAGATAAGACCTCAACTTTGTAGTGCAAGTTTGCTTCCATGTGACTGACACTATAAAAAAAAAAATGAATGAGATGGATGGAAAAATTTTAAAAATTAAAAAAAAATTATCTTAATCCATAAAATAATATTAAAAAAATCTAAAAAATAAATAAAATTATATTCTCAATCCACAAATGCATTTTGATCAGTTGACCACAAAAAAATAGATGAAAACCTTACGAATTAACTTCATATCGTTAATATCAGTAGAGTATTAATAATTTTCCAAATAATGAGGATGTATTCGTAATTATGTTAAATTTTAAAAAAATCATCTTAATTTACCCATTAAAGTAACCCATAAACAAATCAATTAAGTTTTGCCATCATAAGTACGCGAAACTTAAATTTATGGTATCACCAACTACCCCCAACATTTATCAACACATTTACTTATCTCATTAATCTCATCCCACAACCTAAACATAGACCTTAAACGTAAAACCTACACTAGTAGGTCTCCAGTCTTACAATCCCATGGTAGCACTACAACAAAAACTAACACTTACGAAATATATAGTAATGAGTACAAAAAGATACACATCAAGCGACAGAAATATGGTAATTACCATTTACCACACTAACATCATTTGCACAAAGTGTTAATTTACCGATTTTACACCCATTATTTCAAGTGTACAATTTTATTAATTTCTCCGGACGATGATACTCCTCAAGGCGTATTGCAAAGGGTATCAAGCAATCAGCTCTAGATAAGTAACTACAAAAAAATACAAGACCACTTTTTGCTTAATACTTTACTTGGACATTACTTACACATCACCCATCATAATTTCTAAGTTATGATTGAACCAAAGGCCAAATTCATATGCTACAATGACTTGAATTTGCATATAAAGACACAGAACAAACTCAATCTTCGAAATCAAAGTGGAAAAGAGGACCCTTGCCACTGTAAGCTAAAACCAACACCTATTCCATGAAGGATCGCTGCGCAGAGAAAGGCAGGGAAATTGAGGTGAAATAAAATGCTGCAAGGAAACAGATATACCGCACTCAAAATTCCACCAAACCTTTGGTACCTCTTCACAGAAAATTTCAATATGTCCTTATTATCAAGAGCAAAATAAAGACAGGCAGTGCTGTTGGTTTGTTTACTAACAACAGAGATCTAGATCAATTCACAGTATAGAACACATTGTTCCCGAAGAACAGCTTTCATTACGTTCCAGCTTTCCGGCGACCAACACGAGCAACAAATCCAGCCTTGATAGGAGCAACTGATCTTCCAGAACCACACTACAAGAAATTTAGCACAAAAATGTTTTAGCAACAAATGTAGGACGAATGCTTATTTTCAAACTGTTGCTAATTTTATTTCTCATATGCATGATAATGTCCTGAAGAGCAGCCAGAGTCCTAATGTATTCTAAAAGGAAAAACAAGAATATTTATCAAATGTTGTTACTACATTCTATTGAATTAATGACTGAGAGGAAGAGAAGCAGGTAGCCTGCGTCCATCTTCATACCAGACCAAGCAGCCTCAGTTGTCAAAGCATAAAATACATATATATTCCCAGTTAGGAAGCAAAAATCCAAGGCTCCACATTCATGAAGCAATATTCATGTGTCTTCCAAACAAAAGAGTTCGACAATGCATGACCGCAAACAGAAAATTCCAACGTTGAGGATTCAGAAAATCAACAAACACAAGGACCTGGAGCAGTTTCAAGACTCCAAGTAGCGACAATTTATTAAAGTCACACTTTCTACTTTTGGGAAGGGAAACTTCTTTCCAACTTCGGACTAAATAGGATAAATATCAAGTATGAACATAAACATCAAGGGAAAACTGTAAAATTGCTATTGCGTTCCAGAATTATCATCTTCTCCAAAGGCCTCAGACTTACTTCAGATACATTCTTCAACTAGCTATCAGACAATGTAGGCAAAATGTTTGATCATCACAGGCCCAAAGAGAAAAGGATGATAAGAGCTTTCCGGATTAGTATGGATGAGTACCAATTAACATGCATAAATATCATTAACATACACCCAAGCATAAGGCAGACGGATATAGGGCTAGGGAATAAAAATTTCCAGACAGCATGGAGGAAGGAGGCGGGGAACGTGGAGAAGAGGGAACAAAAGAGAGCTAAAATATGACTCCGTACTTGATTACGTCTAAGGCCTCAGAATTACTGAAAAATCTCCTTCAAGAAGCAGTCAGACAATGTAGGCAAATTGTTCGATCATCACAGGCCCAAGTAAAACCAAGTAATGTTTTGCTTTAGAATCAGTTGATAATTTATCAAAAGGAGGAATGATATCTTTAAAAACACGAGTTTTTAAGTTACTTGAGTTTAATTTAACATGACTTTTACACACAGAAAATCATGAACAGAAAGAAGACTACCTTTTCACATCTGAGAAAGAAGAGACGATTCTCCTTTGAGAGGATGGTATCCGGACTTTTGCAGCCATTGCATATAACATATTCATCTGCACACAACATTCAGAAACAAAAAAGTATAAGACACAGGCAAATATAAGGGTTAAAGATTATTGTCGATACATAAGAATTGACACAACATACAAAATAAAATATAATCTACAAGCACCATTGCTTCAATGATAGTTTTCACATTTTGAGTAATCAGGTAATAAAAGGTCAGAGAGACTAATACAGTAGAACAAAGGAGACATAGATATACAGAGCAAATGCGATTATTTCATTTATAAAAGACCAGTGAAAGGTAACCTAAAATAATACTTACTAATATAGCGTCGCAGAATTCCCTCAAAATTCTTGGGAGCAAACCTTCCTTTGACTACTAATCTTTGTTGTCCATCCAGAGACCCACTTGTTCCCATTTCCGCCAGCAAGAAGGTCATGACATGCTCAGGTTGTCTATGCATCCTGTAAAATGGGTACCCAGTGACAAGTTAATATATCAATGTATATCTGAATCACAAACAGTAAAGTAGTAAACAGCTGAACACAAACACATATCAATATCCTGTAAAAAGGGTAGCCAGGTGTTCTTTTTGCTGGCACCAGAAGATTCAAGATGTAATTTCAAGGATCAACCACAAAGCTGAAATCTTTGAAATCCACAACTATTCAATTTCTATGAAAGACATTTTAACTGAAAGAAGGAACACCATACGTCTTGCAAAGATCCATGAAATTGACAAATACAGTTTTCTTGGTGCCTTCACGAAGAACTTGAGGTGGCCTCATAACTGTCCTGCGCCGATCTCCAGCAAGCTCGGGATTATTCTCACGGAGAATGTTAAAGACACGCCCAAGAAGCTGTAAATTGCAGACTAAAGGTCAACATGACTAGAATAAAATTAACATAAAAGGAGGGAAGTCACTGCAAGAGCTTGATGTTTACGACAAGTAGAGAATTAATGGGGGCAAGCATCAATTGAAAACATGGTAAGGGATGATCACACTCCTGCCACTGTATTTTCTTTTAAATTTTTGTCACACAGGGCAAGCCTGGTCTTTTCTAGCACTAACAATACAAGGAATGTCTTGAAGTCATCCATAGGATTAGAAAGCGACCTGCCAAGACTCAAGAGTACACTTTCCATCTCCTACAGAACAGATCTGCATGCTGAAGAGGAACAACAGCATGCTTTTAACCACAGTGTTCTAGACGTATAGCATTTGGATCGACTTGCTAACACCAAGCAGGACAGAGCTACATATGATGTCATTAGAGGGTGGATATATACCATGATGGTTATTTCCCCAGCTGTTTTCACTTTTTGTACTCTTGTCTAATATTACCAGACCCCAAAAGGGTTGCACTAATAGAAAGTACTAACTATACCAACACTGATATCTGCAAAGAAAAATAAACAGAAACGTTATCCAACTCAAACAATCACTGAGCAAACAAGTAGAAGTTACCCCTCTCCAATCTTCTTCAAACTGCGTATGATTTCTCACATATTTTAGAAGGTTCTCATCATCTCAAAAGCAAGGAAACAGTGTGTACTGACACCAACAAAGCTGCAAGAACAATGTGCTGCCCAACACACCATGATGTATAGGTTCAACCACTTTCAGCTACAAGGTTCTTTTAGAATAGAACGGTAACCAATGCAAAAACAAAGACCTACTCAAACCACATAATCACTCAATTAGTGGAACCCACTCAAATGCCTCATGAGTATAGAGACAGAAGGGCACACATATACGGAAAGGTAATACATTTGTGCATGACTTTGGTAATGTACAATTGTACACCCTACATTTCCAACTCCCCTGTCCCATTGAAATGCCTTGCAAGGTTACTTCTGTAAGTATAAGAGACAGTTACATGACTTTAGTACTGTAAACCCTCCTTTTTCCTCCTATATTGTTTAATCCCCAACTTATCTGTATTCTTGGAGGAGCCATGATAACTCCTTTGTATCCACATGGTACCACATTAAAGCTGTAACTTAATAACATTGACGCTTGAAGAAAAACCATCATTGATGCCCCACCATTGACAGGTTTAAAAGCAACCAGATAAATCACAATAATCAAGAACAGACCTTCGATCTTACCTCCTCATATTCATAATCCCGATCACTCCCTTCCCATGGAAATTGTTGCAACACAATTCCTTCTCCTTCCTCATCCTCACCAATGATATCTAAAATTTTGGAAAAAGCATATTACTCGACAAATTATTGAAAATAAAGAGAAATGTTAAGAAAGAGCAAAAACTCGATGCAGTCCCTAACAAGAACACTCCTCACCATCCAAGTCCTCCCCAATATTTTCTTTTTCTTCAGTCAGGAGATCTGCATGTGCCTGCAACGGTTGTGCATAATGTTAGTACCAGAACCACACAGAAAATGTCCACAGCATAAATAACAAAAGAAAGAAAATATCACTAACCGGTTTCTTCTTTTTCTTTTTGAGACCAGTAAATGAAGTTTCCAGACCATCAGAAACTGCATATAAAAGTCATATGTATATGAGATTGATAACATAAAACTAACTCCAGAATCAAGTCATGAAAAGTATGAAAAATAAAAATGCACATAGGAGAACTGGCTTAGATATACACCAGATAAGCTCTCAGTTTTCTCAGCTAGAGAATCAACAGACTCCTCTTCAATTAGATCTTGAGCCACTGGCTTCTTCTTTTTCTTCTTTTTTGTTGGGTCAAAAGGAGCTATCTGCAATGGAATGCCATATCATTGAACAAACAAATATACAATGATTATATAGATGACATTCGCATAAGCAATACTATAGTTGGTTAAATTATATATTTACTTCAAGACAGTGTACCGAATCATGGGAGTAAAAGGAACATTGATTCTTCTGGCAATAACACATAAAAAACATACATTTCCAAAATGGTACATTTCAGCAAGAGTACAGCAAACCAGTTACATTAAAATGGAATACATCATCACAGCCATTCAAAATCTCATCACTTCTGTTTCATACATTTAGAACTGACCAAAGAATCAAATTTTTGCTCCAAAAGCACCAAACAGACTCATGTCTTCCAATTGTCCTCTTCCAAAGTTTTAACAGGATCAGTTTCTTTCCAGGATGTTCAATTGAACAAGCTTTTAACTAAAACGACTAGATCTCCGTGTTTCGACTATTAAAATGAAACCCTTCACACTTACTTGCAATAAATCTCAGATAGACATTTATGAACAAGCAAAGCCACAGAAATAAACCTAAAAGCACCAGAAAATCTAAACCGCCACTGCCACAAAACCAAAATCCACACAAGCAACTAACAGTTCAGCCTCCTATTCAAATCACTAACAAAAAATATCATTTTCTTTCTTCCTCTTCTCTTAAAGACTTACATCTCCAACATCATCCTTAACTTCCTCTTTCATCTCATTCTGATTTTCTTCCTCTGCCATGATTGTATTCAGATCTGCAGCACAAATCCAAAATGCAAGTTGACATTAAGAACAAAATAATACCCTTCAAACAAAGATAAAACTAAAAGACATGGTTTTCCAGTGTACTTTAAGTTCCAAATCCCCGTTAAAATATAAACTCTAAGGAGCAAATCCAAACCCTATACCCCAATAAACGCCATAGAAATCACTTCCATAGTTGAAAGCTATTCCTTTCATTGAATAATACACGTCTTGGTGCAAGACTAAGAATTATCAAGTTATAATAGAAATTATAACCCAAAAATTTTCTCAAAAATAACAACCCTATATACACATAAAGACTATCAACCATTGTTACGAGAGTACTAAAACTTTTAAATCCAAGACAAAATAATAAACTTTAAGAAGCAACTCAAAACCCTAAGAAGCATAATTGTTTGAATAAATCCAAATATCAGCTCAGATTCATATAGAAAACACACGCGGTAATCCCCAACCATAGATTTCCTGAAGAAAATGAAGAGAAGAGACGAGACCTGGATGCTGCAACAGAGCGAGGTGACTTCTCTCTGACTAGAAATGCTGATTTGCGGCTGAAGCTTTGGGGAGAAAGGGTTTATAACAGATACTCCTCATAAGTAACAAGACGACCTTTGAATTGGGCTTCAAGAGATGATGGGCTCAGCTACAAAAGCCCAAACCTAAATATCTGAAATTAGAAGTAGTCCAGCAAATTTGCCAAATTGAGCTTTCATGTCATATGGTCTAAATTCTTCAATGTTTTAAACTTGGGTAAAATTTTATTTTTGTTCCCTATGTATAGTCATTTATTCGTTATTGGTCTCTAATATTCACATGCCATAATTTTGATCCCTAGTATTTATAACTATTTATATATTTGGCCCTACTATCAAAATAAGTATTAAAAAAAATAAGTATTAAAATTAACGGAACTAGAAACTACGATTATGTGGCCTAGCACTGTATGTGAAAAGAAACATAGTATACATGACTAGGCCATGTAAGAGAAATGATCGTGTTATCCATGAAAGTGGTAATCTGCTCCAACTTCATTTTTTTTAATACATTTTTTTTTTTATGATAGGATCAAACATGTAAAAGTATTTAAATATTAGGATCAAAATTGTGGCACGTGATTACAAGGAACCGAAGTGAATAAGTGGATTTATATTGGGACTACAAATTTAATTTATCTTTTATAACTTGAATTTTATTAATTACGCTTTTTTAATATTTATTAAAAATTTCTACAAATATCTTAAATATGAAAGAGTTTAGTCTCTTTATTGATTAGGAATATCAAATTTTCAATAACAGATTCTTTAGATATATTTAGATGATTTCATAATATAAAAATTTCAGAATTTTCAACTTTTGTTCTGAACTAGAATACTAATTGATTCCAGTGGTTGTTGATATGGAAACATTTGAAATAATTTTGTTATGAAATCTAGTGACCTGTTTACTTTGGTAGATGGGAGCTCGTGGTTACACCCCAAGTTCGGCAATTTCACTGTTGCACTTCCATAATTCAATCCACTCTAGTGAAAAAACCCTAGATATGGGAAAAGTCATAATTGTCTTTGTTTTGGCAATAGAAATTATGGTATTAATCTCAACTACCCCCTCACACCACTTATCCTGATTCACCCCCCACCCCCCCCAAAAAAAAAATCTTAATGCTCGAGCTTCAGATATTTGTCCAGTGTAAGATCATCATTCCACCTGGTTGCTGCGAAGGTAAAAAATTACTGAGTTATTATTATTTTTTTAATGCTAAAAAAGAATCCACTTGTGGAGCAAAATTGGTATTTATCATAATCATTCGCCTACTTTGTTGAGCTAGATTAAGATGTTTAAATTTTTGTTTTTATTTTTGTTGTAAAGAAATCTGAAAATGAGAGGCCAATCAGAGTTACGTCAAGATTGTTTTAGTTTTTTCAATTTTGTATGTTATTTTTTCAATTAATGTTGAAGAATGTGTGTAGTTATGAAACTAATACTGCCTGGAAAATATTTTTTTTTTATAACTAAGTTGATTTGTCTAATTGATTATATTTTTTGTTTTTGTTTAGATTATTTATGTTGGGTTCGAGATTTTTTATTTGGTCTGAATTAATTCCATTAGTTTATTTTTCTTTTACATGTTGCATTATGTATTTATATATCAATTTTAATGCCGCTCTTTGTTTGCAGATTTTGTTGAAATTTAGATTTTCATAATTTTTGAATACATTGTATGTTAGGATGCAGTTTAAAGAGATATTAGAGGTTTATGTTTTCAAGACTTTATGGCTGATGCAATGAGGATGTTAATGTTGTTCTATTGATTATATCGGTTTTGGAGGTCGCAATTAAAAAGTCATCGTCCAAGACGAATATTAACGTATAGCCTACAAAACAGGTTACCGTCTTGAAGTCCAAGTTATGAGGAGGCAAGTTTAATTTAGTGACACCAGCATGCATTGATAATTTAAGAATGAATAGAAATGCATTTGGGAGATTGTATGTAATATGGCAAAACAAAGGAGGATTATGAGACTCTAAACATGTTTTCATCTATTCACAAGTTGCTATATTTCTTAGTATTTTAGCCCATCAGAGGAAAATGCATTTAGTTAAATACGACTTCATACTATCGGGTCGAACTGCACTTTCATCATGATCTGAACGTTGTTTTGAGACTCTGTACCTTATTGCTCACCAAACTATATACCTTCTAAGAGTAACTGCTCCAGATAAAAATGGTTTGAGGTAATTTTGAATTAAAATTTGTTATTTGTGCAAAAATATTATAGATTAAACACTTATATTGCATCGTATTTGTTAGTTTGTTAGGGGGTTTGAGAACTTTGGATGGAACGTATATTGATGTACATGCACCAACTGAAAATAAAGCTAAATACAGAACATGTAAATGATCAATTATCGTGAATTTACTTGATGTTTGTGATAGAGATGCAGTTCATTTACATTTTAGCTAGATGGGAAGGTAATGTTGCTGATAGCAGAGTTTTGAGGGATGCAATTAATCGACCGACTGGTATCAAAATAGCTTGCGATATTGATATATCTTAGTAGTTATTTAACTTTATTTTATAGTATGCTATATTTTTTTTTCGCTGATGTTAATCGTGTGCTTTTGTAGACAATTACTATTTGAATGACAATTGTTACAACAACGATGAAAGGTTTTTAACACCTTACATGGGGTATTCATTTCATTTGAAAGAATGAGAAACAGGAAGGAATACTCCACAGAACCACAAAGTTTTTTTATATGAAGCATGCTTCACTTGTAATGTGATCAAATGCACGTTTTGTTTACTCAAAAGTTGTTGGACGGCCTTGAGAAATCTTGCATTCTATTCAATTAAATACCATAATCAAATAATACCTCGTTTGTTGTCTTTTGAATAGTTATATTCAACAAGAAATATTTGTTGATGCACTTGAAACAATGGTGCATGAGTCAATCATAAACGGAGAAGATAAAAACACCGATTACTTGGGAACTGTAGATTAAAATCTAGTCCAAAACATATGGAGAGATGATATTGCAAACACGATGTACAAAGAGTGGCGTGAAGAATCTTGGTGTTCCAACTTTAGTTCTATTTGCATCATTGAGACCAATTAATACTTTGAATATCTATTACTTTCTAAACATCATTTGAGGATTTGATGTATACTTGAATGATATTTGTTTGGTTTAATATTGAGTTATGTTCGAATAATTTTTGAGACACCTACGTTATGTCCGTCATGTAATGTGTTTGTTAGTTCAGAATGGACAAAGATGGATGCAAAGAACTTCATCGCTGAGGTGGAAAAAATGATGATAGAGTGTCACGGTATATTTGGTTTATTGTGAAAAAAGATGCACTACTAGAGTATCTGAGGAAAAACTATCTGTATGGGTTGGAATGTGACAATAGATTCCAAACAGGGTACTTGGGCATTTTGGAGCAAATGATGTCTAAGAGTTGCATATGTGCACGCACCTAGTCATGGATGCATGCATGATTACAAAAGGGTCAGACCCATAGTACACGTCAACCGTCTGCAATTCATAGGCGGTTGGTTTGTTTTAAATTTTTTCTTAATATGTCAAAATTGGTATCTAAGATATCAGTTTTGTTTAATTTTTCAAAAGTTTCAAAATCACTCATCTTTTGTAATTTTTTTTCTTGCATTTTTTAATAATTTTTCCGCATGATCCCCTTATTAAATTTGAATATTTGAAACTTTATATTTGTATTTAGTGAACATGCATTGAATCTTCTTTTCTACATTTTATTTTTAATTAAATATTTTGTTATGTTTTATTTGAATTTTAGTGGCAAAGTAAATATAATTTTAATTTTAAAAATTAAATATCAAATTTTAAAATAAAAATAAATTTAAAATAAAAATTATTGTAAAACAAAAATTATAAAATTTTCTTGCAAAATTTTATAATAAAAATTTGCAACATATTTGGAAAATAATTTCGTTGCAAAATTTGCAAAGGATTGTTGATGTAAACAATTTATTGCAATTTTGCCACGAATTTTTAGTTACAAACAATGCATTGCAATTTTTCCATGGGCATATTATCACAAAGTTGTTGCAAAAATATCATAACGTCCATTGCAAAGTTCATTGCAAAATTTGTTGAAAGTCACGTTTTGGCAACGTAATTTGCAACAAAAAAGCCGAAGTAACTATAGCATCACTACCTATAGCGACGCAAATGTTCTTGTTGCAAATCTTCGTGGCAAAAGTCTGTTGCTATGACATTTTTTTTGTAGTGTATTAGCTAAAGATTCACTATCATTACTTATTACAAGCCACATCAAACATTGTGGAAAAGTCGTCTTCCACATACTTTTCTTAGACCAAGATTATTCAATAAAGTATAGATGCTTGAAATACTATCCCATTGCTAGAAAAATACAAATAGTTATAAAAAACTAACCAAAGATTTACCTCGGTACAACTTGAGATTACCTAGAATATGATTCGATTGAGCAAATTAAGGAACATTGTTGTAAGCTAACCTAAGACATGGCAAATATCGACTAAGGCGAAGTCGTCGTCACCTAGTGCTTCTACAAGAAAACACAAAAACAAAAATTATTAGGAATAGTAGGAAAAATAAAAAAAAATAAAAAAGCAAAATGTAAAGTGAAATAGTGGATATTTCAAGACCTTCATCACTCTAAGTTTCAAAATTGTATGGGGACTCGATGGGGAAACAAAATTTGGATTCGAACCCGGCAGCATTGGTCTTGTCGAAGTTGTCTTTGTCCATGACAAAATCATCGAAGGCGAAAAGGAAAACATGTATGACTGTGCTGTAGCAATGAATTCCGGGAAGGAGACGAAGCAATTGTTTATTTTTGAAAGAAGCGATGGTGGCTCTCAAATCTTACATTTGACATCTAATTAAAAGGGAGAGAATAATTGTGAGGTGTTGGGTACGCTTACGGCAGGGTAAGGTCGAGTATATTATGTGATCCAGATCTATTTTTTTTTTTTAACATAATGGGTCTAGCCCTAATTTAAAATTTTAGGTTTGGGCCTAGGCAATTTTGACCCATTAATCAGGCTAACTAAATACAAAACCATTGTTATTTGCATACAATTTCTAAGCTACAAAAGCAACAGATACTTGTAATTTCCAAATAGATTCTTAACCATATAGATTGAACAGCGACAAGCGTTCTTAACTTAATCGCTGAATTTGATAAACACACAACTACACAATAATGGATTGAAAAATATTAAACTCAGTAATGGGGGGAATAAGTTTACAAACCTTAGATCATCTTGTAAAGGTTTCCTCTATGCAGACTCAGCGTGAAGTATGACTTTCAATTTTAGGGCTCCAACGATTTGGGGGAATTGGTATGTTGTTAAACGATAAAATTGGGAGAAAAAATTGACTAAAAGTCTACCAAGGGCAGACTCGTCGTATCACCACAAAAATTGTTAATTAACTAAAATAAACGATGAATACTTTTATTGCCAACATTAATATTACACCCAAGTAAACACCCAATAATTAATCCCAAATTTTTTATTACACATATAATACAGAGTTATCTTATCAATATAATACTCAAAGCAAACGAGCCCTAACTGGACTACTGTCACAGGGATGGAAAGGCTTGTTAGCATGTGAAAGTCAGTCCCACAGCAATTCTCTGCTATGAAAGCCCCTGTAACAAAAATCACTTTAGGTCCATTTATTTTGCGATATAAGTTATTTGGAAGAGAGGATAAGCAAAAGACCATGTATAGTTATCCTACTTTTACTTTAAGTTGTTTAGAGTCATTCAATCCAAACAGTGATTAATACTGACTCTTGGATTAGAAACGAGCTTTCATAATGCAAAATTAATACCTTACTCGACTGTATTAAGCTGCTTAATTACAATCTAATGATAAAAAGTAAATGAGGCTTTGTAGAAGAACTCAAACAATAATTAGATTTAAGATAAGTTACAACCATCTCTCTTCAGATTTGGCGTAATTACAAATAACTCCTCATTGTTTGAAAAATTATAAATACCCCTTAATTTTAACGTCCGTCTAGCAATGAACCCATTCCATTAGCCTTGGTTAGGTTTCCATCCAATTTTTTGTAAACTAACCAAAATGTCTTTTTGGATTATGAATTATAATTTTATATACTTTTTAAAATATCTTAAAATACTTTTATTGACTAATATAACCTATGGTATTTATTTTATCCACCTTCAGATTTTTTTAATATTTTTTAAATATATATTAAAAAATAGAAAAAACATTAATAAGGATAAAGTAGTAATTTTCACATCACCGTTCAGAGACTACATAATTATTTTCTATGTAAGGGGTATTTGTAATTTCTCAAACAACAATAGATATTCATAATTATATGAAGCTTCGTACACACAACTTTTAATTTTCCCTTGGATTTAAGTCACAATGCTTTAGGCCAATCTTGACTCCTAGTTTGGATTATGTCTTCATCTCTTGAAGTTGAACTTATAATGAAGTTTTCTTTATCATTTGAGCTTAAATTCTCATTGCTTAATATCCTCTCTATAAAATGGACACTTGTCTTTCTTTCTTTGTTCATGTAAATGATGATAATTCAGTATTATTATGTCTCTAATCAAAGAAACTTTGTTATCATCAACTTCTATTTGGGCTGCCTAACACAATATCATGGCCTCAAATTAGTCAAATATTAGCTAAAGTGCTCTTCTTTTCTTTGATCATAACTAGTTACATTTTTTTTTTTTTAAACTCTCAATCAGGAAAGATTGCTAATGATCACAAATTACTAGAGCAAATTTTAATCTACCACATTTTTACGCATTGAACCAACTAAATCCATATGCTTTTCATGTTTCTGAATAATCTGATTTTCTTCATCTATGTCGATTTGAAGAAATTTTTCGGGAATAAATTTATGTTTGGTTCTTAAATATAGTTATTAATGCGATTTTGGTTCTCATATTTAAATTTTTTGGCATTTTTGGTCCTTCCATTAACTTTTTCGTTAAACTTAACGAAAATTTCATTTAAAGTGGAAAAAATTGCTATTTTTTTTCATTTTGTAGTGTTTTTCAAGTTGTACCCAATGCACCCATTTTTTTCGATTTCTCTTTAAACTTTACAAGAGAATAAACAAAAAAAAAAAGCAATTTTTTTAAAAATTTATTGATAATTTTTCTATTTTTGATAATTTTTTGTTTAGATTATTTAAAAAAATTATTGCTTAAATTTATCTTTTTTCTATTTATTCTCTTTTGAAGTTTGAAAAAAAATAAAAAAAATGGGTGCATTGGATTATAACTTGAAAAACACTACAAAATATGAAAAAAATAGCAATTTTTTTCCACTTTAAATGAAATTTCTCGAGTATAACGAAGAAGTTTATGGTAGGACCAAAAAATACCAAAAAAAATTTAAAATTTTGGGAATAAAAGTTACAATCTTAAATTATTTAAAAATTAAAATATTAATAACTATTTGATAAATACAAGCGTGTACTTTTATATAATATAAGAACACCAAATGTGGCGTTTTTGCTCTAATTTCTCTTTTGTTTTTCCTTTTTGTTTATTTTCCTACACCACGCCCACTTCTAATCTACTCTCTCCAACTAACACGTCTCTTTCTCTTCGTTCAATTATCTAATTAATTGTTCACATATATTTGTATGTGCCACATACACTGCAACAAATATGATCTTTTATTATATTAAATTATTTATAATAAAAAAAATTATGGTGAATAAAATTAATCACAGTTCCGCGACCGTCATTAATTATTGTTTCAGTAAGTGGGGTCAAAACATTAGCCATAGTTAAAACCATGACAAATATTTTCATAGTAAGTATTGATTAATCGTGATAAAAACTTAAATTTTCATATTGATTTTATTTGACGACGATTAATAATATTTTTTACTATAGTTTTTAAAACATGGTCATTTATAATATAGCAAAAATTAATTTTTTTGCTGTGATATATTAGTCGTGTATAACTGTTGACGGGACATTAGAAACATGAATTATTGCTAACTTTAGATAAAATAATTGAGATTTGCTTTTTTTTTTTTTTTTTTTGCAAAAATTGATTTTGTAGGCCAAAGTATATTGAGGTGCATAATCCTTATTAATCATAAGTTGGGACACTTTGTGTATATATTATTACTTTAAACCAAAACAATAAAAAAACGGACCATCTTCATCTTAAAGCTAAAAACGTGCTTATGAGGTTGGCCCGTTTTCTAATGCACATTTGCACCTGCAAATTATTAAATTTGATGACCCTTCTAAAGTCGTCAATAAAATTCATTTCATTGTAGAATGAAGTTTTTGTCATTTTCAGTTTTGAATAATAATTTGATATCAATAGCTTTCATTCTTATTTATTAATTATAATATTTTATACAAAGTTTCTATTTTCTTTTAAATTTTATCTAAAATTAAGTTCGTATGTTATCAGATGTGACTTTTAATATTGGGAGGGACCATAAAAAACAATAATTTCCAACACCACAGATGAGTACGATTTTTAAAAATTCTAATAAAGTAATACTATCAACTACGATTAAACAAATTAATTCAAAATTTTAAATTTTTATCACAATTAATCAAATGTGTCTTGATTTTAGATATGGCGATATTCATTACTTCTTTAAACTGTGCTCAAAGTATAAACTATTTATATTAATATTTTGGCTTCACCTACTGAAACATGAGGCAATAACCGTTAAATAATTGTAAATAATTAGTATTTATTAAGATTTGTTACTTTTAACTATGATAATTATTCATAACAAAACGTCATATTTATTCTAATTAGTTAAAATATATATGGTTTTATCTTTTATTATAAATTCCGTTGCATCTCATATTACATATTCGTGTGTATCTATATATATATATATATTACATATACAAAATACTTTTTTAATATATAAATTTTAACATAATTTTCTTACATGGTAAGGATCCGTGCATTTTTTAGCAGGGCGCAGTCAGACGGATCAAACCTATTAACCCTGGATCCGTAGCCGTCCAATCATGCACCCAAAAAAAATTAAAATCACGCTACGTGAATCTGTATACAAATAATTCTATAAACACCCCACAACTATTTTAGGTCAATGTACGTCATTTTCAGTTGTGAGGATATCATTCAACTTTCCCCTGGATCCCACGTCCGACTAACTTATCAAGTCATCTTGATTGTAAATATCCGAACGATCCCAACAATCTATTTTTTTTTTTTTTTTTGCTCAAATCCCAAACATTTCTGAATCCAACTACCCTTGAGATCACATCAAACTCCCACTCGGATCAACACCATATACAATTATACTATACATTGAAATATTCAAACTGACTTTTTCTTGGCAAGCAATAAAAGTTTATGTAGGAGCAATTTGTGGGATTAGTGGGAGGCGGCTATGGTGAATATTTTAATGATGATGATATCCAGGGTGTGGTTGCTTTCAGATTTCCTGGTTCACCAACCATAGGACCCATCAAATCAAAACCCTTGTGCTTATCCAACTCCATGCAATTCCATTTTTCTTTCGTGATCACGAACAACACAAGGAATCCTCTGTGGTGTCTTCTCACCCAATAATTTTGGACTGCAGTCCCCCACTCCCCTTGATGTGATCATACTGCAAATAATACTCTTCATGATGTGATTTACTTCTTTGTTTTGCAGCGCCAACAATGTCATCAATGTCCCCTGTATTATTAGTTATTAGCTGGCTGCCCCTAATGTTTGAAAAATTATCAAAAGAGTCCCTGTCATTGGTTTTCAAATGAATTAGTTGACAGTGAATTTGAAAGGGTTTAGATGTAGTTATGTTGGAAGTTCTGACAAACCAAAAGAGTTTCAAAACTAAAGATCTATTGGAATTGGTGTGACATCTCAAACAAATATCAACAGGTCCCTCCAGCTCAATTATTTCATATCTTATAAAATAAGATAAATTACAACGACCTCCCCTGAGATTTAGCATAATTATGAATATCCCTTATTGTTTGAGAAATTTTAAATATTCCCTGATATTTGATAAAATTATGTAATCTATCTTTGGATGGATGTATGAAATTCTTAATTTTGCCCTTATATAACTTTTTTTTTCAAAAAAAAAAAATAAAACTTATAAAAAAACCTTACTGGGTGAATGAAAAAATTTTAAAAATTATAAAAAAATTATCCACTTAGTCCAAAAAAAAATTTAAATAAATAAATAAAATTATAATTTTTAATCCACAAGAGCATTTTTGTTAGTTCACCATGAAAATTGAATGAAAGCCTAATGGATTGAGCTCATTTTTAAACGGCCATTAAATCAGGGGGATATTGACAATTTTTCAAACAACAAGAGGGTATTCGTAATTATGCCAAACCTCATGGGAGGTTGTTGCAATTTACCCTGTAAAAATATTTGAAAGGTTATAGCATATTGAAAAGTATTGTTAAAACTTTCAAAAAATGGGCTTATAAGACCATAAATAAGATGTTAGGAGGTTATACACTTTCAATTTAAAATTAAAAAAATTGAGTTTCTAATTTAATTTTTAAGATTTAACAAATTTTTTAATTTAGATTATATTTATACAATGTTGTTATTATTAACATCTTATAAGTTTTGTAATCTTATTTTATCCGAGTTAAAAGCTTTTTTTTTTTAAATTAGTTAGAAACAATATACTTTTATTTCAAATTATAATTTGTATTTAGCAAAATAGATATGTGGTACTGATTTTATTGAATTATTTAAATTGTCATACTATATGGTGGGTAAAATTTAGATATTAATAAAATTTATTAAGATTTTGGGGGGTTTGAGATATTCTATAAATTTATCAAGAGAAAAGGGTTAGAAATGGCTCAAACTTTGAAGTATGTGTTATTTTATCTAGTCTTGGCCCTTAAGCCTGTTCCCATTTAATTTGCATGTCTTAATTAAACAATTCAATAAAATGGGTTTTATGTTACAAATGTCTATTATTAGATTAAGAATAACTAAAGATTTTATAGTTTTACATTTTGTTATCATTTTAAATATTATTATGTATCGTTAATGATTACGTGATTTTTTCTAATTTCGTCTCGCAATAATATTTTTCAAAAAAATAAATTACATGCAGAGTTAATTAGGTATTTTGTATTTTAATACGGTACGACATATAGAGTGAGTAGAGCAGCCTCGGCTCGAATAGGCCCCCAATAGTATTTATAAATATACTTAATTCATTAAAAATTTTAACTTTTGTTAGTACATGTATTTGCAAAATAAATTATTTTTTAACAAAAAAAAATAACATATTAACTTATAACATATCTTGAGTTCTAGTCCGGATGAGGCAGGTCCAAAATGATGTCGGACGTGTTATGGGTCCAATGGAAATGGATATCGAGTTCAGCAAACTTACCACGCTCCATTTTTTTTAAGGGACAGTCCAATAGTTCGGGCATAAGACTTCTTTATTGAAGGTTTCATGTTCGAATTTAAAATGTGTGGGTGTACTGAATACGTGAGTGTAAAAAAGAGAACTTTTTTCCGATCGTGGTTCCTAATTTCAGCCATTCGTAAGGGGTATTAAGGATCTTTAAACTAATAGTTGATGGAATGTTTAAGAATGAGATAGATTTGAGGTCTTCTTTTGATAATGAAAGAAACGATAAAAGGGAGGTTCTTATTAATAGTCTATATTGAAGGACTATCCATGCAATTTTCTCAATTTAAAATCATTAGTATTTATACAGAATTGAGTATACACGTAGGGCCCATTCAGCCAAAAGGAAAAGAAGAGAGAGCATATCTATATACATATATATATATATATAAAGGGACCCATAAAAACAAAAACAAAAAAAAAATAAAAGAAAGGAAAAAGTAGTAGATACAAAGGATCTTTGGTGAAAATGTTTGTCCAATTATTACTAAAAAAAGAAAGGAAAAGAAAAGGTTGGTGCAATATGCAAAAATTTATATATATATTATCATTTTTTTTATATTTCAATGTAAAATAGTAACACGACTCGACTAATTTTAAATCATTACACGATAATGTTATAAATAGACATAATACTTTTATTTCACACCTCCGACTAAAGATTCAGCATCAAATCGGAAAAAAGATGGACGAAAACAGGATAACTAAAAATTATTACGCGATAAGAATTTATTCAATAATGAATTTTCAAGTTTTTCAAGATTATCATATTATGAATCATCATCGCACGTGAAAATAGTCCCAACAGCAATCGATGTGGGCTATCTCAATTTATTATTATTGGGTAAGGCATCATGGAGAAAAACAACATATATATATATATATATTATATTAGTTACGGATAAATATCTTGGGAATGTGGGTCATATTAATCATGATGGTCGGATTTAATTTAACATACATAAAATGCAACAAATATTTACATGCTCGGTGAGACTCAAATTTATAATTTTTAAACTTGTTCATGAGACCTTGACCTTCTCGAATCCCAAAATATGTATAATGATCGAGTCTTTCAATCCGTTATTATTAAAAATTTGAGGATGAACATGACTTGCAAAACTTGCAAAAATTAATCTATAAAATTGATTGAAACCATTATATATATTCAACCTGCCAAATAGATATCGAAGTACAATTAGAAATTGTATCGAAGTAGGGATGTCGATGGATAGGATAAGACCCTACCCGAATCTAATAAATATTATTAGATGCAGAACCAGACTTATTAAAAAAGTATAGATTGGGTTTGGGTTGGATCTCTACCAATGGGTCTATGTACCCAAAAAATATATTTATTTTTTATTCGTTGTTCAATAGAATTATTATTTATCAATTTATCTAATTTCAAGTGAACAAATTTATAAAACTTAAAAACATCATAACAATACTTAACGTAAATCAAATCTAAGATTGATAGGACCCAAGCACTGAGTCTGATCGAATCTTGAGACCCATAGGTATTGAGTGGGATTTAATCATTTATGTTTTTGTCTTTCACTATAAGTGCCCATGACATAAATTATAACCACAATTTATCTCTACATGACAATTTTCTACATATAGTCAACTATCATTGAATGTAAAGATGGGGCATTTTTGTATGGGAAAGCGTAGAGAAACAAAATTTAGTCTGGTCGGAGTTTTCATTATTAAGAACATAATCGAGCCACCCTCCCCCCCCCCCCCCCAAAATCAAGAATTCAAAATTATTTTCTTGCCATCTTTTCCTTTTTTTTTTATTAATTGAAATAACATGATTATAAATCATTGTTCTCAAATATCAATACCCAATAAAGACAATTACAACAATCATACCCTAATCAATAATATGAGATAAACAGAATCTAAATAATACCTATTGTTATACTAGACTACACTTACTGTGTAGTAAAACAACATCTCACGCATGCTTATTGAACTTTCATAGCACAAGATATATTTATGATTTTTCTATCGCGTTCCTTATGATACATATTTTGCTTCTATCACAACTTCAATATATACATATAAATACTTCAACGATAATGATCATTTTCGTCTATTCAATTAACTTGTCCAACTTCACACTAAATCAGACAACAATTTCAATCATTAAACCCCTCGCACATATCTCAATCTCAACTAAAATTTTTCCTATCCCAAACTCATTACTAAAATTATATTGCATAAACAAGACGTCAAGGGTGCAAAGTGCAATTTCCATATCTTAAGGGGGGTGGAAGTGCAAATTAAATAAATTATTTTATGGCATGATTGGAATTGCAGTTTTCCAAACACGTGTTCACCATGGGTGGTGTAAAAGTCAATGAAATCGTGGAGCAGCCCCATTATATAGATACAAATATATATTCATGGGGACCAAGATTCGTCCCACCCTCAACCGAAGCTCACAAGCAACTACCTTACACACATTCATATATATCAAATGGACTTACTCATTTTCTTTCTACATCACTACTTCTATTTTATAATTAAAATATCACCAACTTTTCTTCATATGCATATTGGCCTCCGCATCCAAACAAATCTCCCCACCCACACGTCCCCATCTCTCCTCACCTCTCTTTTACATTGTAAAAAATACAAGCAATTTCCTGTAATATTATTTTTTATAAAAAAAATAATAATAATTTACCTCTTGTGTAAATTGTTTTATTTCAGAGAGATAAATTATTTTATTTTAAAAAACACAAAGGGTAAATTGTTATTTTTTTTTATAAAGGATAATTTGCTCATTTACAATATTAGAGAGAGTAAATTGCATTAAACTCCATATTTTTTCATGTCATGAAACTTGAAATAGGAACAAAACTAATATTTAGTTTTGTTTCTTCCCCAGTCTCTGAATATAGTCCTCATTCTTTGACGTGTTTGGTCTAAAGAGTAAATAAATTAAGTGTTAATTGAATATTTGAACCGTAAATGAGTGCAAAATGGATATTATCGGAGCTAAAATATGAAAATCGATTGTATAACTATACAGTTGAAGAACATCATAAAGCTGGGGGAGTTAAATCTTTCTTTTTCGAAATGTTAAGATAATTATCTTCTTAATATATATATAGATATATATATATAATAGTTTAGAGAGTTTTGTGTTTATTTTAATTTTCACAAGAGCAATTTAGATTTAATTTAAATTTAATATATATACGTTATGTATAAAAAAAATAATAGCGTGTATTTAACCTAGATTCAATATATAAAACTAAGTTATGTATATAGTGTATATATTAAATTTAATAAAAGATATAACATAATTTTAACGTGGTATGCGTATAATTTGGATTTAAAGTACTGGTTAACTTAATTATATTAATTCCAATTAAGGAAAAATAATATTTTTTAAACATTAAAACATTAGAATATAAAATAAATATACGTTAAATCAAATATTATAAATCAGCCACGTTACAATCACATAAGTTGACAATCTCACTGAAGAGTTTAAATATTTAATGGAGGTAAAAATTTTAATTTCTATTTTAAGATAAATATAAATAAGAATTCTTTTTTTTTCTGATTTTTATTGAGTTTTCCATTATTTATAAATAACGACTTTAGTTCTTTCATCAGATTTTAATAACAATTTTAGTTACAACAGATTACATTATACTTTGACGCTTCTCAATCAACAATAAAATCTACTTATAATAAACTAAAACAAAACTGTTCTCCCACAAAATCGCTGTATACAGTAGCACACTCGCAACACTATTAACAAGTCCGCGCGCATTTCCGCCAACTTGCCACGTCATTTCCATATGTGGACCAATCACAAGCGTCCATTCCCGACAGCCGCACGTCATCTGAGATCATTGATGAAGTCATCAAAGTCAAACTCGCCGAATTCGTCGCCATAGTTGTTACCCGACACTCCGATATCCGGGAAACTTAACGGCCAGTCAACGTCGAAACCGAAGTCGCAGCCCAGCGCATCGAACGGCGTAAACTCCTCGTAACGGAGCACTGAAGTGGGGGACAAGGCGGCGTCGTTTCCGGAAGAAACAGCATCACTCTCAGTCGTGGATTCCGTCACGGCGGCCACTTCTGGGAAGTTGATAACGGCCGAGGGGCCTTTCAGTTTAACGGCGGCTCTATCGTATACTGCGGCAGCTTCTTCTGGGGTGTCGTACGTCCCGAGCCAGACCCGTTTTCCCCGGGTCGGGTCTCGGATCTCGGCGGCCCATCTCCCCCACGGCCGCTGTCTAACGCCCCGGAACTTCTTCCGACGGGACACGTCGTTCGACGGCGAATTCCATCTCCTCTTCTTGTCATCATGGCCGTCTCGTCTCGGCAGCTCCCCCGAACAATCCTTGAACTTGATCTCCTCCACATGTCTCCTGACTCTGTGAACGAAAAGACCCGCGCAGTCCGATTCATCGTCGGAGGAGTCGGTGGCGTCGGCGTCGGTCAGAACTAGTCTGACAACTTTCCATCTGAGTCCAGGGGCAGCGGCGGTTCTCCGGTGGCTGATGGGCTTATTAGTTGTGACCACGCGTTCCGTGAACTTCACCATGGGTTGCAGTTCTTCCATGGAAGTGAGAAGTGAGTGAGAATCAGTAAAGAGTAGAGAGCTACTACTTTACTGAAGCTCACCAGAGAAAAAAAAAAATCACTCTGTAATAAGCAGTGGGGTATCTATAAATTCTGGAATTTAGGGTTAATTTGCAGAAATCAAACTGAAGAGGACGTAGTCTTCTTGATTTCAATCCAGCCCAGATACTGAAAAACACGCAGTAGAAGGTGAATGATGGAGAGGAAGTAGAGAGAATTAGAAGGTGAAGTAGTGTGTGTGTGTGATGTGTGAGAAAGAGCGATGGAGATTTAAAAAGGAGTGGGGGAGTGGCATACAGAAGAGCAGGAGGGTTCTTGAATGGGTGAAACAGTGACTGAGAAGCATTAAAGCAAAAGACTTTGTTGACTTGTTTGTGGGCAATATAGGAAGGTATCAAGATATAGGTATACGTACACGAATACGTATATTACTCTCCGTATGTTTTGTTTCAGTGTAAGGAAAAAGAAGTATGCGTGCAGCGTGCGTATACATATACGTAGCGAGAGCGAGGTGGGGGGTCAGGGCGTGCTGGGTGTCTCCAAGAAAAGAGAGGGAAAAAAGAGTGTGGGCCTTACACTCTGCGGCTAAGTAGAAGTTAGAACCAACTTTTCTTTTTGGCGGGAAACAAACAATCACCGCAGCCCCGCTGTCCGATTATTAATTCTTCCCTACTTTTCCGTAGTTAGTTTGTTTTTCTGAAGAGAAATTTCCTTGGAATAATCAGATTGAACTTTCCCATATCAATACATACTATGTATTAATGGGGAATTTTATAATAATTATTAAAATTAGAAAAAATAAAGTATCTAAAATGGTCTTAGTTATATTTTATTCATACACATTTAATTATTGATTTTGATCATTTGTTAATTTTATCTTTATTCCCTTTCATTCAATTAAATAAATACAATAAAAATTTAAATTACGAACAAGCGTTGAATGTGCTTCAACTACTAGTGAATGATTGACTTTTATAATTAATGCGAAAATGTGCTATGACTATCAAATTTGTTGATTCTAATAAAAAATAAAATTAAACAAAAATTGATATTTATCCTCAACTATGACTTATTGCGGGTCAAATAATTTTTTTTTCGATTAACCGCCCTTCTAATAG
Organism: Sesamum indicum; assembly: GCF_026168435.1. NCBI lineage: Eukaryota > Viridiplantae > Streptophyta > Magnoliopsida > Lamiales > Pedaliaceae > Sesamum > Sesamum indicum. Next base: position 22,130,336 of record NC_142662.1, read on the forward strand.
TGAAAATATTAACTTGTGAAGACGCATGATGGTAATTTGGTTATAAAAATATTTATTTGACCTGCAATAAATCAGTAATAAGTCAATCGGATGTAAATATAATTTTCTTTTTTAATTTTTTATTAATATCAACAAATTTGATTAATTCCAATTAATGGAAGGACTTATTTGTTATATGGAAGCAAATCTTAGGGTGCTAGATGTAATTTCACAAATTACAAGAGGTCACATGTAATTACACCTAACTTTGAGGGGGAGAAGGTAATTATCCCTATTTAAAACACTTCATGAGATATTTTTAAAACTTAAAAGATTCTAAAACTTATTTATCCTTGCTCATTTAAAAAATAAAAATAAAAAAATATTTGAAAAAATATAAATAAATTGAGGGTTGGTAAAAGAATTAATCGATAGAGAATATTAATTCATTAAAATATTTGAAAAAATTAAAAAAAATATATAAAATTATAATTTATAATCTAAAAGGACATTTTGATCAACTTACTATAAAAATTGAATGAAAACATAATGGAGACTAAAGGAACGGCTTGTTGTTAGACGGACATTAGAATCAAAAAAATATTTTTTATTTTTTAAATAACGAGAAAGTATTTGTAGTTGTAGTTATATCAAATTATGAGATGACATAACTATAATTCACCCTATTTGTTAATCTTTTAAGTTCTTTCTTCAAAAGGTTTTACTGATTATTTTTCGACATCTTATATGTTTTTAAATATCTTATAAGATGTTTCAAAAATTTATAAATTTTTATGCAGTATATTAGACTTTTTTTAATTATTAATTATTGTAGTAAAAAATTATGACAAATACAAAAAATTAATTATGACTAAATAATTGTCATTAATTGTTGTTTCAGTAAGCGGGGCGAAAAGATTAACCCTAATTAAAAATCATGATAAATATTAATTTATTATGATCAAAATTTAAATTTTTGCAAAGTTTTATTTGTTTGTGATAAATAATATCGATTTTATCATAATTTTTAAATTATAATCATTTATAGTGTAAGAAAAAAATAATCTTTTTGGTAGTGAGAGTCGGATCCACTCTTCGATATGAGAAATAAATTTAATTCGATACTTAAAAAAGAAAAAAAAGAAAATCATAAGTGAGAAAGATCATCGATTCTTCTCATAACTTTTCTTGAGGATCGAGAATCAATACATGAATGAGACCCCATTGCATTGGAAGTGAATTAGTCTGCATGGATGATCGAAAGGTCTACGACAAACATTCAAACTTAAGGACAAGTTGGTGCAGAATAATCCTCGTATTTATACTCCATTTTTTTCAATTTTTATATATGTATAATAAATAAAGAAAGGAAAAATGAGAAGAAATTGGAAGTATTTTGTGTATGGAAAATTCTGCATCGGATCAAATTTGATTGAGCTTAAATTAATTATATAGTGACTGTAAAATATTTATCATATAATTGATATACAGTTCAGAAAAAATGATCAAAGACGTAGGTAGTATATTATACTTGCTTTATTATTGTCTTCGGTAAGGATTTTTCAGAAAAAATGCATTTTATTTCTGTGTGATATGAGAAATGATTAAAAGACTTCCTGTGAAAAATAAAATAGCAAATTACCCTCTGTGTTTTGAAGAAAGAAGTAAATTACCCCTATCTAAACCGTTGACGGGGTGATTTGCTTTATTTTTTGAAACACAGGGAGTAATTTGCTAATTTCTTTTTTCACATGGGGATATTTGCTCATGTAACATATCATCGGGGGTAAATTGCATTTAGCCAGAATTTTTCTATTAAGCATTGTCTCTTACGATTCAGAAAAAGAGATCAAACACGTAGTTTTTGTTTTTTTTTTTTTTTGTTTTATTTAATAATATTGAATAAATCAAACTGCTCTATTCAGTTTATCCAATAATACTAGTAGCCTTTTTCTCACATTGCTAAAATAATAAATTTTCAATATGTTTCATTAACGAAACTTTTTACAAGCATGCAATTGAAAGTGTGGGTGGATGAATCTTGGAAAACGGGTGGGTGGGGGTGGGGGGTGGGGCGGGAATTATTTTAATAATGCTAAAAAAAAATTACAAGAATGGAGTAGTTTTGAAGGTGTTGAAAAAGTAGGCAGCACAGTAATTTTTTTGCATTATTAAAATAATTTTCCCGGGTCGGGTTAGCCCATCAATCTTAAATGATTGCACCACTGGAACGTTGGAATTCACTTTCAAGACTGTGGCTCATCCATGATACAACTTCAATAACTCTAAAAAATTAAGGGTAAATTACAATAATCTCCCTTAAAATTTGACATAATTACGAATATTTTCTTGTTATTTGAAAAATTATAAATACTTCTGATATTTGATGAAATTATATAATTTTTTATGGATGTATGAAATTATCAATTTTGGCCTTATTGTATTTTTTTTAGAAAAAACTAAAAGTTTGTAAAAAAATCGAAGGGGGTGGATGAAAAAATTTGAAAAATTACAAAAAAAAAATTATCCACTCAATCATAAAAAATAAATTAATTATAGTCCTTAGCCCACAATGATATTTTAGTCAGTTCAATACAAACAATAAATGGAAACCTAACGGAAAATAACGGATGAGCTAATTGTAAATGACCGTCAAAATCAAGAGGTATTGATAATTTTTAAAATAATAAAAAAAATATTCATAATTAAACCAAATTTCATAGGAGCTCGTTGTAATTTACTCCAAAATTAATCCAACTAAACAAGTGCGTGATCATCACAAATATTATTATTTTAGTCGATCGGGTTAGGCTTATTGAACAGTTAGATTGAAGTCCACGATATTATATTTCTAGTCCATTGGTAGTTGCAATTCAAGTATAATAATAATAAAAAATAAAATAAATTATTGTTTTTGTTAAAATTAAATCCATAGTACGAAAAAATTAAAACTTCAGCAGAACAGAGTATCATGAATAAAGATCAAACTTCCCCCTTGAGAAAGATTGCAGGATTTAATTGTTTTTTTCTTTTAAAGTTACAAATATATATATATACACACACAAAAGGATGTTGTTCATATAAGTACAACATAAATATATATGTATGTAAAATAAATGTAGTCGGAAACTTGCAATTTGAGTCCCGTAAATATATGGAGTTGGTGATCTTAATACGAATTCATTTTGACAATTTATTCTGTAATTTTAAAAATTTCACACATTGAAAATAAAAAAGATGAACATTTGCTAACACAGCCTAAAAAATGCACCCAATTAAACTGGGCACGTGCGTTTCGTGTGCATATTTTCGATCATTTTAGCAGATTCCAGCCATTTGTATTTTCAATGTGCGAAATTTTGAAATTACATAACAATATTGTCACATAAACTAATATAATTATTACATTTTATATTTACAGAATTGAAATTATAATTTTACATTTGAAATTACATAACAATATTGTCATATAAATTAATATAATTATTATATTTTATACTTATAGGACTAAAATTGTAATTTGATATAAACGTAGTAGGCAAGCAAGCAAGAAACACAGTGGGGATGGAGGTGACATAATTTGTTTGTGTGGAGGAGTCTGGCTTCATTAATTATGTCTCCTTGACTTGTCAAATCCCTCTTTTTATTAACTATATCATAATATATTATTATTTATTATATTGATGTGGAACGGAAAATTCCAGAATTTGCAATGTGTATATATATATATATTCACCCTTTCACCAAACTTCACCTATTACCACCAACTTTCAAACATATATATATTTTTTAGATAATTACATTTTTTTTTCTCAAATTTAATGTAATTAGAAATAGACTTTTTATGATTTGAAAATTATACCTAATATTTATGAAATTTGCTTTCATTAACAAATATGTCATTTCATTAGTTAAAATTCATCGATTATGTTGATGTTGACAGAAAAACTGAATAAAAATCGATATTTACCCTCAATTAATTTATTATCGACATATTGCAGGTCAAAGAAATTCTTTGTGATTAAATTATCTTTATAACAGTGAAGATATATCTCCTCACATGTATTAATGTGTGAAGATATAGAAAGGTAATTTAGTCATAAAAAGACTTATTTGCCTCTAATAAATCAATATAAGTCAATTGTGGGTGAATATCAATTTTTACCCAATTTATTGTTAATATCGTCAAATTTGGTGAATTTTGATTAATAGATAGACTTATTTGTTAGATTATTAACAGACCTCAAAGGTGTTATAGATATCATTATTCAAACAATAGAGAATTTATATATAATTACACCAATTCTCCGAGAGGAGAGTGTCATTAACCCTATATTTATTGTAGCCATAATATGGGAAAATAGTTCAAAACTTGTATCACATATTATGTTTTACGTTTGCTTTTTTTTTTTTTTAAATTTTCCATGGTTTTATTTTCATTTCCTCATAATATATAAAGTTATATATAATTTTGTTACTCTCATATATATTATTTATTTCAGGGCAATCCAAATCTTTTTTCTTTTGGGTTCCAACTTGAAACAAGTATTGGGAAAAACGAATTTATATATATAGAGTTAACCCTTCTGAAATAATATAATTATGATTTTTTCGATTAAAATATTTTGAAAATTTTAAAATATAATTAAACTAATCTTTTTTTTATTATATTATATTTTATAATATTCTTCAGGAAAATTTATTATAAATACATCTAGGGTAGAAGGATCATTCAATAGACTTAATTATTTTTTAATTTTTAAATCAAGGATAAAATAGAAATTTCGTTGTTTCACTGAGTAAACAAATGAAATACTTATGATTTTTTAAAGTTTCTAATTTTAATTAAGGAAACTTGTAAATTAAATTTACCTCCGTGTTGAAATTTTTTATATTGGATATACGAATTTCAAATTTATCAAACTTGATTGGATAAATTCATGCCACAAAAAAATTTAAATTATTCTCGCACTTTCATTTTGAGTTCTTTTATTGACATTATGATTGATCTTAAATCCATTTAATATGAACCCTCGAATTCAAATCAAATGCAGCCTTCGATATTTACTTAATTTTAATTTAGCTTAAGTTGTTTCACTTATTGAGAAAATTGATACGTAATTATCTTGTATGACCAGTTAATTAATCTTATAAATAAATTTGAGGTACTATAGATTCGATTTATACTTTAATATGTAAATATTTATCTCATTTTATGAACTTATTGTAATATATATATTTTTTAAATTATATTGATGAATTGATCGAATTCACGTATTGAAGTAAATTAATTATCATCCGTTTTTCTAGAAAGATAAATAATAAACTATGTTTACTAGAGTTACAAAACCCTAATATTGCGTTGTCCCTTTCATTGAACAATTCTGGGTATTTTTTATCCATCCACATCACAAATGAATTGGACAACGTTGTCTGAAAAATGGGTTTATAAAATCTTGAAATTAAAGAAAAGTAATGGTCTAAGCAATCTCTATGGAAAATCATGCATATGTCTCTACTCTTGACGACTTTTTACTTACCTAATTCCCTACCTAAATGTATTGAATTAGTCTTTTATACTTGCTAAAAGACCGACAAGAGTATTTTTTTTTTTTGGTTTTGAATATCTTCAAAGGGTACTTTTGAATGTGATAAGCTAGTCGTTATATTTTATGGTAAATTACATATTGAGACACTTTGGGCATGAAGTTACGTCAAAATACACAAATACCTCTTTATATTTTTTGTAAATTACTGCTACATTCCTTGAAGTTATTTATGTATTTACAAGTACACTCCCTATTGAAATGCAAAACTTACATAAATACCCCTTAAACTATATTGCACTAAACCCTTCAGGGAGTGCTTGTGTAATTTGGCTTAATTTCAGGGAATATCAGTATAATTTTTCCAATATTTTGTTATACAAGACACCAGGCATAAAAATTACAAATCATTCTTGAAAAAGATAGCGTGGGTTATTGAAGTAGGTACCATAATAAAAGTAAAGAAGGAAGCTGGAATTAATTGGGATATTGATAAATTATCTTGATCTTTATCGAATTGAAGAAAGAATGGTTTTTGATGATACGTATTGTCACTTTTCTCTCTGTTACTTCTTTCTAATCCAGAATCTTTTGTAATGATTTCATCTTCCTATTCGTCTAAGTTTCAGTTCGAATTCTTTTCTCATCTTTTGTGTTTGTGCACATTTGTATTTCTTCCTAGCTTATTTCCAAAATTGAGCCATCGTATTAATTACTATAACCATAAGAAGGAGACCTTATATTACTCCACGAGGGAGGCCTCCTAGCCATGCAAAGGCACCCTCTTCTTTCCAGCCCTCCTACCATATGACAGCTTCGTTAGTCTCGTATATCTCGTGCTAAGCTATTCGGCGTTTTATTCATTTCCGCATCATTTTTTTACTTCTTTTCGATCATATTATCCGAGGTGTTCTCTTTACCTGTATTACTAACTTTGATTTTGTGATGGAGGAAAAAAACAGAAAAAAAGAAAGAAACTTATATTATATATATTTTGGTGTTCTAAATTAGACCCCGAAATATTTTTTGTACCATTAATTTGGCGTTGTTTGTGGGAAAGCACTAAAGTTTCTTTTGAGTTTGAGAAATATGGTGAAAATCCCAACAAAAATAATTTAGTATATAAAGATTTTGTGAAGATTAAGCATGTCAGATGTAAGATTTAAAACTCGATCAATGACAAAATAAAACAAAGTACATTGTCATGTATCCAAACTTCAGTCTTTTGTGAGCTGGCTGCAAGTTTGTTTTTTTCAAGAACCTGCAGCAACTCGCTCTATATGTGCTTAATGGACAAATTATATTTTTGGTCCCATAAGTGGATTTATTTTTAATTTTAGTCTCACACTCAGGTCAATTCGTACATTGAGCCCCATATGTGGTTCTGTTTTTTGTTTTTTATTTTTTTTTTCAATTTGAGGACCATTGAGGAATTTTCGTCCAATTGATAACGGCAGTTGCTCTCTTGGTTAGTCAATACAATTAAAATATGGGTAAATTACATTTTCGGTCTCATGAGTGGACCTGTTTCTAATTTTGATTTCACACTAAGACCAAATGCAAAAAAAACTTACTACAAAAGTCACGAAAGATATAACTAGGAATCAATCTCCCCCGTCTCACCATTTTGCATCTAGAAAATCCAACTCATAAACATTTTTAGTAGAAGCATCACATTCTTCACAAACGATAAAAAATATAGTCATGCAATAATGTCCCAAATTAGGAATTACCGATATACGTAAAGAGATTATCTACTATTCCCTTCAGTTGCTCACTTATAATAAGGAAAAATTCGGAGACCTCCTGTAATAATAAAAATGTTCAAACAATTTCCTATGAAAATTAAAGTATCAAATACTCCCCCTGTGATATAAAATAAAGTTAAAAAAACCTCCCCGTACAAAAATTAGGCCACACGCACTTTGACTACAATTTTCCTATGAAAATATCTTCTTTTTTTTTTTGATATTTTTACCTTTCTCTCACATTTAATATATATAATATTATATATATATATATGTATTTACTATTCCCTTCAGTTGCTCACTTATAATAATAAAAAGACATCTCTCATGACCTATATATGATTTTCGTTTTTGTTGGAATTAAATCGCAAAGTGCACATATGTTCCACATGCAAAGAATTCGTTATTTTTTAGTGGTAGAATTCAACCCAACAGATAATTATCATTAGCCAATTGTTCACTCAATAAAAAGATTCAATTATTATAAGAAACAAAAGAGTCATTTCTTGAACATCCATTACAGAGAAGAAGACAACTAAGGACTAATTAAATATTTTACATACATTAAATGGAAAAGCCTACTCGACAGTAAATATACTGTTTTTAATTAGTTTCACAAAATATAACTTGTTAATTAATTTCTCTTAAAATGTATAGTATAAACAAAAAAATCATATTATGCAGAGAACAAATGTTGTAAAGAAAATGATGACAACTTCTTGCTTATAGTACTTGATAGATTTGTTGGTTGGCGACTTATGATAATTAATTAGTGATTTGTGTTGATTAAATATATAATTTTTCTAATGCTGAGTTTATGTTATATGCGAGAAATATCCAGAGACAAAGGCCACCCGAATTAAATGCTATAATCTTGTCTTGGAATTTAATGATTTGAAAGTGAATTTACCATTTGGATTTTCTTGAGAGTATATTAAAATACTTATAATGTTAATTCGAGGCTTAGCGCCTGTAATCCTGAATTAAACGCTGTAATTTGTGGCGCACCATCAACGAAAGAATCGATCTCTTTTTGAACCCCTTTCAATATTTTTGAACTCGGAGAACTTTGTAGATATAATTATTTGGCCTTCTTCCCTTACTTTGCTCTTCATTCTCTATTTCTATATGGGTTTTGATGAGGTTCAAGGACTCCATTATATAAGTGTAAAAGAGGTAGAGTTTTAATGCTTTTGAACACCTTTTGTATTATCTCTTTATAATTTAATTTAAAGAGATTAATACATATATTTGAAATGATATGATTGGTCAATTTGACATTATCTCTTTAATGTTTGCAATTTTTAAAGAGATAAATATCACAAATATTCGTCTTGATTTGATTGGGGCGAACATGCAGTTGCTCTACGTAGCGCGGTTGGATTGGCTTGAATCTTTGACTGCGAAGCATAATTTGATCGGCCGAAAGACTTCATTTCGACATTTGTCGGCCATTGAGTTGATGACAAGATATATATTAAATTATCAATTAAATTGACTATTTACATTTGGAATTAATTTAATAAATTTCAAAATATAAATAAAAAATATTATAATTGATACTTAATATATTATCTGACACTTGTGATTATTTAATTGGATGCAAAATTAATTTGTCTACAAGAATGATTATCAATTCTTCTCATAACTTTCCTTGAGGATCGAGAATCAATACATGAATGAGACCCCATTGTACAGAAAGTGAATTAGTATGCATGGATGATCGAAAGCTCCACGCCAAATATTCAAACTTAAGGACAAGTCGATGCAGAATAATCCTCATATTTGCACTCGATTTTTCAATTTTTATGAATATATCTATAATATATATACTTATATATATATAAAGACACTATTCACTTACAAATGAACGATTACACTTTTTAAATTTTTGAAAATATGATGTATTGATTTATATATTTATTCTTATTTATAATATATTTTAAAGTATGAAAAATTATTTATTATATCAATTAAGCGTGAATTGCCTGCCATGACAGCTAGTAATAAATAAAGAAAGGAAAAAGAAAAAGAAATGGCACACTAAAACTAAAAATGATTTTTTACTATGTTTAATTATCATAATGTTTTTGGGTTTTAGAATCGGACAGAATAACTCTTCTCCCTATTTGTTTCAGCTCTCTAACATGTATTTACGTATAAGGGAATAGCTTAATTAGTTAATTTTGGAGGACAAATGACATAACATAATTGCATCACTGTCGTGCCGAAATTTAATTTCAAATTAGTCCACAATACAAATTCATTTATAATCTAACTCAATAAATGTGGATTATCACAAATATCAAAAACCAAAAGTACTATTTAATTATTCTTAATTTTGAAATTGAATGCTTTAGGCTGAGTTAGCGGTTAGATTGACTAGGTCGATAATTTGAAGTCCACGTTTTTGTAATTCCAATCTATTCGTGGTTGCAACTCAAATATAATAATAAAAAAATAAAATAAATCATTTCTAATATATATAAACATCCTATACATATAAACACATAAATACGTATGTATACATGTATATGTGTATATGTATGTACAATAGATCAAGCAAGCGAGAAACACAATGGTGATGGAGGTGACATGATACATATAAACACATAAATACGTATGTATACATGTATATGTGTATATGTATGTACAATAGATCAAGCAAGCGAGAAACACAATGGTGATGGAGGTGACATGATAATTTGTTTGTGTAGACTATATATTACTGCAATTATTTGATGCAGATGGGGTCTTTTTTACGTGTCAAATCCCTTTTTTTTTAATTAATATAATTAAATTATTGTGTTGTTCATACGTGTATATAATTAAAATATATATATATATATATCAAAATATATTATAAATAAAAATATAATATATAAATCAACATAACCAAAAATTCATTATAGTAGTATCGTAAATTACTGTTTGTGAATTTTTTTTATATTAATATATATAATAATTAATAATAATACATCGGCACGGGTAGGCCTGTCAACGAGTCGAGCTCGACCATTTTTGTCGAGCTCGAGCTCGAGCTCGACTCAGGATCTTCAAGCTCGAGCTCGACGAGCTGGCCGAGGTCAACCTCGAGCTCGAGCTCGACAATGTATTCTCGAGCTCGAGCTCGAGCTCGATTTACCTTGTTTTCAATTATGAGTTTGAGCACATTTATACAATAATTTATTTTTAATCAACTAATCATTTAAAAAGACAAACAAGCCTACTAAATTCATAAAACCAAATAGAAACCACAATATATAAAGATTAAAGTTGTCAATAAACTATTTAAACAAAAATATATTGGTTACATTTATCAAAATTCAAAAATCTTTCTAAACCAATATTTGTTCAAAAGTGACAAAGTCCACGCAACGAAGTCGTTCTTGTTGCTATCCTCTCAAACCTACATAAAACAAATGATAATAAATTATATTAGAACCGTATAACCAATATGTATATATCTCTTTGCAAGTGAATGAGAATAACACAAGATTATCAATATGGTTTGCTAGAAAATTAGCAAACCCAACAAGAAAGATAAAGAAGTTACAACGTAATTTGATATCAATACCAATTGAAGTATCAACTCCAACCTCATATGACCGATCTCAAATCTCAAATCTCAAACTTCAAACCTCAAATCCACCACATTAAGTCATCTCAAAGATGTCACAACATGATGCAATTTAAAAGCAACAATTGAGACAATTATTGACAGTTGAGTTACATGAAGTTACCTTTGACACATCACCATCGAGAGGCAAATTTACATATATTGCTTTTTTGTCACTCTGCAAATTAATGAATAAAAATTCAATACACTTATAATAAGTTAGAAACAATAGTGATATGTTCAAAACTTTTAAAATACAAAAGAACTTACCAAAGATTTTTTCTTCACTCCAAAGCGTTTTTTCAGCCAATCTCCTCCACACATCAATACTTGAACCGTATCTGAAGTCAATGATGCACGATATTTGTCTATTACTCTACTTCCCGCACTAAATGTAGCCTCAGAAGCAACAGTGGTGATCGCGATAGCTAAAATATCTCTTGCCAATATCGATAAAATCTTATACTTCAATGCATGAACTCTCCACCATTCCAGAACATCAAAGTCTTTCCCATCCTTTTTGTCCTTCTCAAATATATAACAGTTTTCCTCAAGATATATATCAAGTTCAGACTTTTGAGAATGAATAGATTCCACTGACTTCAGATATTCAGCATACTCAGACCAGCCACTTTGAATTTCAACATTTGCAAGATCTCGATTCGATAGTTTGTTTCTTTGCCCTTCTCCAATTGACTCGTCTTCAATGTTAGAAATAGCCACATACTCAGAATAGAGCTCATATAACGTCTTCCGAATAATAGTAATTTGCCTCTCAACATTCCCTGAAAAATATAGTCTTGGAAAGCAGAATTCAAGCGCTCTCAACTTACACTTTGGATCCAAAGCAGCTGCTATAGACATCAGCAAATTAGTATCTCCCCAATATTTGTCAAACTTGTTCTTCATTCTTGCAACCATGTTCTGAATGAATATATCATGCTCTAATGACTTCTTATCTAACAAAACTTTTACTCTGCTCACCTCATTAAGGAACAAATTTGAAGTAGGATAATCACTTCCGGAAACAATGTGCATAGCTGTCCAAAATAGCTCTAATACCGAGCATACTTTCTCTGCTTTTGTCCAATCCTCTGCACTTGGACAAATATCATAATGTGGTTCCCGATCAGCAAACATTGGGAAGACATCTTTGAATTTGATTGCAGCAGCCAACATTTCATATGTTGAGTTCCACCTTGTCCGACAATCATCAACTAACTTCTTGTCTGGTAAATTCAATTGCTTCACTATCTCAGAAAATATTTTAAATCTTGCATCGGATCGTCGGACATACTCTACACTATCACGTATAACATCAACAATATCTTTAATATCAGAAAGTCCATCTTGAGCAATGAGATTAAGTATATGAGCGCAACATCTTACGTGGAATAGTTTTCCCTCACAAAGTAGTCTTCTTTTGTTTTTCACATAAATCTTCAGATTTTCAATAGCTGAATCATTGGCAGACGCGTTATCTACAGATATGGTGTGGATCTTACCATCGATACCCCAATTCTCCAAGCAGCGCCAAATAGCATTCGCAATTTCAAGATCTCGATATGGAGGTGGAATGTGAACAAAGTTAAGTACACGCTTCTGTAATTGCCAACTTTCATCAATCCAATGACCTGTAATGACCATGTACCCGATCTTTTGGTTCTTTGATTTCCAACAATTCGTTGTGAGACTGATTTTGTTCACATTTTTTAATAAACTCTTCATCTTCTTCTTTTCTGCCTCATAAACGTTGATGCAATAAGTTTTGGCTGTATTTCTTGTAATTTCACGCCACTTAGGCATTCCTCTTCTTTGCATCAAATTGAATCCCTCTTCTTCCACAATAGAAAAAGGATGCTCATGCATCAGTATCCAATGAGCCACTGATTCTTTCATCTTCTCCATACCAAACTTCCCAACATACATACTTGGACACGAAGTTGGATCTACACTAGAAGTGACAAAACCAAGTTGTGTTTGCAAAAGTCCATCTTTGGACTTGTCAGCTTTTGCTTTCATAGCACAACTTTGCAAGTGCCGAGACAATTGAGTTGTTGGAGTAGTTTTGGTTTTAGTATACATCTTCTTACAATGTGTACAAGAGATCTTCATAACTCCATCTGCATCCTTTATTTCTGTAAAATCTGACCAAACTGCTGATTTTTTTTTTACGTTTGAGTTTTGGTCCTAAAGTTTCATCATCTTTACTAGTCTCCTCAATGTTCTTTTCTGTGTCAATAGTTTCCGTATCAACTCTATTAGTAACACTAGTTGTTTGTTCAAGTACTTGCTCCTCACTTTGCATTACTGGACTTGTTGAATCGGCTATAGAAAAAGAAGTACTTGCTGATATATTCATATTTGAACATTGAGAAGGAAATACTTATTGCCTTGAGGTTTGCTAGAGAAATTATTATCATTAAAAAATAACCATAAATGCATATCCAAAGACCAATCCAAAATCTAATTAGTAAGCAAATATGTAGACTTGGCTTTGTTGTGAGCAGAGTAATCATTTAATTCTGTATGCTTGCCAATGATTTTGGATGCTCCAAAATCTAATTAGCAAGCAAATGATTACAAAATCTAATTAGCAAGCAAAATCTAAATACAGAAGTCGGCAATAAACTAATCTGTTTCAGAAGCATAGTTTTTGTTTTCAAGGGATCTAATTAAAATTATATTTAGCGTAAGGCGATCCGCATATAGCAGAATTTACCAAGGAGATCTCGACACAATGAAAACATCCCAAGGAGATTCCATTAACCAGATTACAAAATTTAAAAAAATATGCAAATATTGAGAGCAATTCAGCAGATTCCATCTAGTTATCCATCTTGAATGAATATGAGCATGTTTCATTTTTCAGCTAAGAATATATATTTACTTAATTGACAGCAAAGAACATCAAAAATAAGGCGTGCCAGGTATGCTTGATTATCTGAATTCACTTACATATAACAACATCCCTAACCACATAGTAAATGCCCAGTACAAAGATAAGAAGAAAGCATAAACCCTGAATTATAAATAGGATAAGAAGAAAGCATAAACCCTGAATAGATAAGAAGAAAGCATAAACCCCTAGGCACGTGATGGAAATTTCTACAATTTTGTCTATGTTTACCTTTCTACCAAACTTCAACAATTATTACCAACTTTGACACATTTATTATATTTATTGTATCTATCATGTGGGAAAATACTTCCAAACTTGTATCACATTAATTTTCATTTTTTTTTATTTTAAAAATCTGTGTTTTACTTTTTATTCCTAATTATTAAAATGGACAATCCCATTTCTGTTGCTATTCCGATCAACTAAAAGTCGACTTGTCCAGTCTGTCAGAAAAGTTTTCAGGCCAATTTTTCAAATACTGGGAGCAACAAATGAAAATATGGTTGGTGATTAATGAACTTTTAATAGTGATTTAGATGACTAGACCTGAATCAATTGAAAACCGATCCTAAAATTGTTGAGATTAGGCAGTGAACTGAGAGAGATCAAATAGGTCAATGGGCTATTTTGTTAGCAATGTCAAATACGCTCTTCAATGTCTATTCTTCAGACTCTTGCACTGCAAAATCACTGTGGGATGAGTTGGACTAAAAATATTATATTGAAGAGCATGCTCTGTCTGATGTTGAGACGAAGCTTCCTGAAAAGTTTCTGGTCATATCCATAGTGGATAAATTTCTCAAATCTCGGGAAAGTTTTGGCATGATGCTCAAGTATTAGAAAGAGACTTTCTCTGGATGATCTTATGGTCGCGATTAGTGTAGAGGAAGAGCACAAAAATCAGACCTATAAGATATTTGTTGAGCACCAACTACTGGCAAATTTAATAATCGATAAAAATAAATTGAATAATGTGAACCCGAACCACCAATGAAGGCAAGGCCGTCAAAAATAAGAAACCAAAAACAAGCAAACCCTGCTGGAACTATGGACAGGTTGGACATTAGGCCAAGGATTGTCCTACTAAAAATACCAAGACTATGCAAACAACTGTCAATATGGTTGTGGGAGGTTCTAGCGGTGCTAGATCAGGAGCAACTGAAGGGTAGGTTTCTGTATAATGAACTTTTTGATTGGTTGATTGATATTGGAGCAAATGTGCATGTTTGTGATGATAAATTGCTTTCTGTATCTTATCAGGTCATTAATGGAAGGACAAGTATATATGTGGAACTCCAGGTTGACGACTTAATAGGTAGAAACGACTTAATAAGAATCTTGACGTAGAATTTGATCTTGATTATGAGTTGCGCGAGAGAAGAGACAAGTTGGTTATCTTATAAACGTCTTTAATATTGAAAACCTTTAAAGAAAAGATACCAAAGAAGCACACAACAATAAGTCAAAAGATGGTGACAGTCAGGGCTATGGATAAAGAAAAAAAAAATTGATTGTTATTTAGGGCAAGTTGAGAACAAGAATGATATGAAAAAACAAATGATCCGCATAAAGAAATTCCTCAAGAGATGGAGTCCCAACAAGTTCATGATGTTAATATAAATAATGCCAAAAACCATAAACTGGAAATGATGTCATAAAAGTTCTTGTTTCTAATACTGAAAATGCTAAAGATTAGGAACCGAAAAATAATATCACTAAGGTGCTACTTATTATTGATGTAAAACCACATATTAATGTGGAATGCTTGTCTGTATTGAGTAGAAAATGCCAATTTCATGAGAATATGATGGTTGTTAATAGTGCCAAGAATAGTGGTATTGTTGAAAAATATGAAACACACATATCTCATATAACATCTAATCATATTCAACATAATGAGTCTACAAATTTGGAATATGGTCATGGTTGTGTGCATGGTGGGATTAACTCTAATTGATGATTTTAACATGGCCAGATAAGTGGAGACTCGTAATCCCACCACCTCTAGATTTCGAACTACCTGGATTTGGTAAAGTGTATGTCCAAATTCATGTTTGGTGTATGACATTGCAGTGATTGGCATGAAATGCTAACCTGGCAATCTTTGGAGACATGCCTATTTGGAGTTGGAATTTGATGAAATTATGACTTGACCATCTTAGTTATTGGCCCACAGAGTGTTCATTTGATTGGTTATGATGTCCATGATAATAAATCTTAATTTCAGGCAATAATTCAAAACATTGAAGATACTTAACCATCTACTCTCTAAAGATGTCAGATTAATACGAGGATAGTTTATTGATTACAGTAATTTACCAGTTCTGGAACTTTTCCCAATATTGTCTAGCCGAGAAAAAAAAGAAGACCAAGGAAGAAAAGTTTCAGTAGAAATGGCTTAACAAGAATCTTGATGTGGAATCTGGTCTTGACCATGAGTTTCTTATGAGAAAAAAGACGAATTGTTGGTTACCGTATGAACGTCTTTAACATCAAAAAACCTTTTAAATAAAAAAAATCCCAACAAAACATGGAACAAGAATTCATAAGATAGTGGCAATCAAGACTGTGAACAAAGAAAAAAGAAGTCAATGTTATTGTGGCAAGCTACGAACAAAAATGATACATAAAAACAGATGATCGAAAGAATGAAGTTTCTCAACAGATAGAGCCCCAACAAATTGATGATGTCAGATACCATGAATTGGAAAATAATATCATCAAAGTTTGCATTTCTAATATCGACAGTGCCAAAGATGAGGAATCGAAAAATGATATCACTAAGAATTTGGTATGTGAAACCTCATATTCAAGTGCAATGCTTGTTTGTGTCAAGTAGAAAATGCCAATTTTTATGTCTACATGCATAAAAACACCTCTAAGAAACAATGACTTCTGGATCCATCATTCTCTCTCATGTTTCAAGCAATATCATGCACTCATCTCTAATAAATCTTTCAAAACAAGAGTTAGTTTTTTTTTTTATTCTTGTAAATATAACATGTTGATTTATATATTTTATTTTTATTAAAATATATTTTAAAATATAAAAAATTATTTATTATATATACACAGAAATAACATGGAAGACTGGCCAGCATATATATATATAAGAAAATTTCCCAAAAGTGGGAGCAATAATGCATGGAAAAGTAAGAAATGGTTGGCCAATGACTTGACGGTGAAGCAAAGCAAAGAATGGGTCATGTCCACCCCAACTATATATATATATTGCTTGTCAACTAAGCCCAATATATTAATTATTATTTGTCTCCTAATACCAAACTCGCAATTATTATTACTACTGTGTGAGGATTCCATTATTTCTTTATATTACATCTATTAATCCAAATTTTCAAATTTCTATAACATAGTCACCGTATACTGAAAATAAATTAGTACAGAAAGCTGCATTATAGGCTTTACCAGTGCATTTAGTGTCACTGAATTATTATTATGGATATGTATTTTCACTAGGAATTCTCTGTATGGTGATAAGATCATAATTAATTAGTTTTCATAAGTTATATTTTTAGCAATAATTTTAAAATTATTAAGTAGTATTTCGTGACAAATATTCTATGTTATCATAATGAAATTTACGACTATGAACTCGCAATTTAGTTTTATGGGAAAAAGATATGATATGAGAAATAATTAAAAAAGATTCTATGAAGAATAAGATAGCAAATTGTTCCTTGTGTTTTGAAAGATGAAGCAAATAACTGCCTATTGAAGCCATACGATAATTTGCTTCATTTTTCGAAACATGAGGGGATATATATTTTGCTATTTTATTTTTTCGTAAAGATTTATTTATTCATTTTACATATCATACAAGTTAAATTGTATTTAACCCACAATTTAATGGGCAATATTTTAGTGATATTCGGTAATATTAGAGCAAAAGTAGTTTGTTTTTTTTTTTTTTTGAGTAAATATTAATTGGGTGATGATGAAAGGAAGACAACATTTGAAATTATGGAATCAAAAGTCAGTAATTGGCAACAACCTAACATGGAGACACATGGGGGTGTTTAGGTATTAGCGGACGTGAGAGTTGTATATGCATAAGAGTCGTGTTTCTCCATGTAATTGACAATTTTCATTTTCTTTTATTTTTCATCGAAAAATATTTGCCAAGAGTAAGAAGTTTCTCTTTTAAATTCGGTACGATCTTAGTTTTAGCAAATCTTTTCTATGGAATATGTTAATTATAATGAAAAGATCAAATTTCCCGCATAAGTGTAGATACTTTAACAAAACAAGGTTTTACGTTTTTTGTTCGAATTGAATCATATTTATATGAATCCTATTAATTCAGAATCATAATCGTAGATTATCATGTAATTAGAAGGTGAAAATTACGGTACATGAATTTGTACAAATACGAACATTTGACCTATAAATATTCCAAGCTATTTTAAACAAGATACGCCGTTTTTAGATTTGTTCTTCCTCCCCCTCTATCTCGCATTTAATTGACTTAATTAAGTATTTTAAACAACGGCTCGTCTCAAGGAGGAAAAAAACATATAATCTTGTTTATTCTTTGAATCATGTTTTTATAACTTATAATTGAATAAAAATATTAATTATATTTCAGTTAAACGTATTCAATTATTTAAATATATTATTTATAATGGATAATATAACTTAATAAATGAGATGCTCTTTTAGCACTTTGACATATTTCAATTAAGTAATAGTTAATGATATATCATTATTACCTAAATCGACATACAGGCTTCCATTTTTATGTTTTCGCATTATGGTATAGTGTAATATAAATTTAAAGACAATACTTTTGTCTTACTGAATTTATTGTTAAAAGTCAAGAAGAAAATATTCATACTCGCACACTGCCAAGTCTCATGCACTGTCATTTCGGTATTGACGAGAATGAAATTTTTTGCAAGGTTTACAATAGTAACAAAATTTGCTGCCTATTTCATCCACACACAAGAATTTTCTGCTAATTAAATATTCCCTTATTCTTTTGTTTACTTTTAATTAATTAGAAATAACAATTAGTATTTAAATTACAATATCATGTAGTAATTAATCAGATTTTACTGAAATTTAAAAGAAAAAGCATTTTGCATATTAGGCCTCATGATCACTAGCTAATATCTCTCTCAATTCATGGTTTGGTTTGGTATTATAGTGGGCTAGGCATAGGAGGGAGGGTAGGTCTACACTACACTAGTCCATCATAAATGGTTTGGTGGTTCAACTCTTCATTGAGCAACTGTAGGAGAAGTGCTGCTTGTCTTTACAGAACAACACAGACCATATATTTTAACTTTTCATTTGTTTATCTTACAACAATATATAATTAAAAAAAAATGTTGAAATTGTACAATAAATCATCTCTGTTATCCAAAAATAAAAAACACCTTAAATTAAAATCAAACAAGGTCAGCTTCTTCAACTTCCCTATGATTCATTAAATTATCTGAAATCAACAATAACTGATTCTTCTGCTTCTATATAGTTCAAAGACTCCTGCTGGAACTGACATGAAACCAAGTCAAATTGTCATAAATCTGAAATGAAAGAAACAACAGAAAGTGATCTCTAGAATACGTTTAAACCAAGCAGCAACAACAAGGAAGCGAACCATGAAACCACACAAGCAGGCAGAAGCACCAAACAAGCACATTAAATCGGCTAAACTCTTGTGCAGATTAGCCAACAAGTACTTGTTAGCCGTGTCCTGCAAATAATAGCAGTCGGCAAAAATGGACGCAAGCAACCTAGTCGTTAAACATCACAAGTACTTCACTTTGATTAAGGAATTCCAAGAAAAAACCTTGATCCTTAAACATCACCATGAGTACACTTAGATTAACAAATTCACGTTGCTCATCCAAGAAACAAGCATCACGAAGATTCAATTCATGTATGAAACGCAGTTAAAGTTTAGATTCGAACAATGATGCATAATATTGCTGTCATGAAACTGATGAACAAATGCCCCAATATCCCGACGGAATTTGTGTTCCCAATTGGTTCAATTGGCATGGATTTCAACGAAGGTAACGGATGCATTGATCAACAATATGCGGAAAGCATCAAATGACATTTTACATTACAGTTCTCATCCTAGCAACTTTTTCAGCGTGTATTCACAAATTGAGGGATCGAGTACATTCCAGACTCTATTTGGAGTAAAGATTGAGCAAATCGAGAGAGTCAGTACATTCCCAGCATTAACCTGAGAGTTAAAAATAAGCAAAGTACCTCATGAATACTTCTATTTTATTCTTTTTTCACCCAAGCATAAACGGAAAACACTGGAACTGCAAAGTCTTTCGGACATGCTAGGTACTGCTGATTCACCATCATCCCATGGCATATTTTTGTGTCCAGCTACGGGCGGTGGCCTCATACTTGGCCCGGTCTGTCTTGTACATATGAGCAATTTCTGGTACGAGAGGATCATCAGGATTTGGATCCGTCAACAAGGAGCAGATGGACAGCAGGACCTAGCATCAAATTTCACAGAGATTCAGAAAGACCATAAGTAATGATATATATGTTGGAGGAAATTGGAACATCTGTTCTCTGCTTCTTCTCTCCAGACACAATTGGAGTTGGAGAGTCTTAACTCAATTTAACCTATTAGATGAGTTCAAGTTCCTATGTTGGGACCCAATACATCAATATAAGAAGTTCAGACCCAGCCTTCCCACTGAACTCAAGGAAACACCAAAAAGCCTAAAAAAAAAATATACTGAAACACCATTATAAGCCAATGCAGTTCAAACCTAGCAATGGTTATAGTAGTTGCATCGATTCTTATCCACATTACCAAATGCGATATGGCTGTTTGGAATATGTTATGAAATAGGGCTCACACTTTTTTGGCCACCTCTTCTAAAGATTTTGAAACGACTTTGTAGCTTATATTGTCAAATAAAAATTACTCTACTTCTTATCGACGCCCTGAACCAAACCAATTCGTGTACTAAAACTTAGAAACCAATGCCCAACAGTTGGTGAAATTTTATGGCTAGCAATTAAACCTCTTAGAAAATTGCAGCGAACAGCATTTTTTTCCCCAGTTTACATGTGGGCGGAAGGCGGCAATACAAGCCAAGTCCTAAAGGATTCAGGCATGATAACCAAGCAACTGTTTGAGACTTAATCAGCTAAAAAAGGTCGGGACATCAAAAAACATAGAGCAGCATGCTTCCAAGTTTTGACATAATTCATTGCAGATCTTCCAACAGTGTTATATTAATATGTTAGACAATGTAGGAAAGTACTCCAAACGATATAAACCCTAATGATTTTCCTATGATCACATCTATTTTTTCAGTTAACCATAAATTCTAGGGAAAGTGTCTCCATATAAACAGTGTATCCTTCCAAATATGTGTATCAGCATTATCATTTAGCAGAAAAAAATTGAATGATCAGAGTCACAAATTTTGCATTGGATTATGAGAATTGCAAGAAACTAGGGAAAGTAGGTCGAGGTGCAAAATAAGCCATTGCTCATTACTACCTTAGAGATGGTCAAAGCTGGACTCCACTGTTCTTTCAGAATATCAAGGCAAATGCTTCCATTGCTATTGATGTTAGGGTGAAATACCTTTGTCCTAAATGCAACCTACGACAATGGAAAAATCACCTTATGAGATCACTGGGAAACAGGGAACCAACTATAAGAATCAAATACCAATGAGCATTTAAGTAATACTTTCAAAGTGTAAGTATAAATTATACAAGCATGAGAACTAACTTCGTGCACGCAAAAAAAATCACATGACTGGTATATTTACCAAAAGAAATTAAGATATATGAATACAATCAAACAATCACTCGTTGTTTTCCCAACATGTCAACATCCACACCATTCTGGAGTATTGGTACACAAAAGGAGTATGTCAAGCAAAAGCGTGCTGAAACAAAATGCAAGGATATTCTGCGCTGGTGTTAAACACAGCTTCCCTAAAAGAGAACATGAGCTTTCCGAAGTTGTGCCAAGAGGCGAGAAAGATAAGCTTTATAATAGAATATAGTGCTATTTCTTTTAATGGTTTTATCTATTTCTGTTAATTTGTTAAAAGCATTCTGCATGCATTCTCCAGGTGACCACCTACTAGCCTAGGCAAAAGACCACCTACCTAGCATTTTGAAAACTATTTTTCCACATAGTGAACAAATATTGACAAAAATTAAGCAAAGGAACATGCTTAAATCAACCTAGCATAACAAAATCAGCACTGTTCAAAAAGAACTACAGAATACAAAAGAACAAATATTGACAAAAATTGAGCAAAGGAACATGCTTAAATCAACCTAGCATAACAAAATCAGTACCATACAAAAGAACTACAGAATACAAATGTTTTTATGTTTTCTTTTCTTGCTTTTAGCTACTTCTGAATAACAACTTCATGATATAAGCCAGCAAAAAAAGATAGCAGCCTTTAGACTACTTTGATGGATCATTTTCACTACAAAGTTTCATGTCATCAAAATTCAAGACTAATTCGTAATTGCAAGAAAAAGAAAGCTACAGAAGGAAGTATAACCATACCTTTGGAGGTTTAAAAGGATAATCAGGAGGGAAATGAATTGAAACTAAAAATACACCCCCAGCATAGGGGCTATCAGAAGGCCCCATTATTGTTGCTTGCCAATGGAACATATCTTCTGCTACGGGACCTATATTAAATATGTAATAAAGGATAAATTGAAATTCAAGGGGATATTCTAAAGCAAGAAAATGGACCAGAAGATTCTGGTTACCACGATCAGGAAGCAGGTATATAGAAAATTGCTCTGTGACCAGACAAAGCCTTGACGTATCATAGCCAAGAACAACAAGAGTAAACAAAAAGTAATGAGTGTCTGACCAACATTCGACACATCAGAGTGGGCGAATGTCTACCACTGAAGAAGGCAGTAACTAGATGTTTCCTTAACTATATACCATTTCTTTTTCATTGCAATTCATAGAACCTAGACCAATTCAACCACTTGAAGAAAACTCTTCTATGTAAATATGCAATCTTAACTAAGAGGGTATTTGCTAAGATTATTCAAAATGATCTTCTAAGCACAGGCATCTTATAAGCTATTTCAGTAGCTCATCAGATT
This sequence comes from Sesamum indicum, assembly GCF_026168435.1. NCBI lineage: Eukaryota > Viridiplantae > Streptophyta > Magnoliopsida > Lamiales > Pedaliaceae > Sesamum > Sesamum indicum. The sequence goes on from NC_142662.1 coordinate 22,153,247, forward strand.
TTAAATCTTATTTTAAAAGTAAGCTTCGGAATTGGTTGAATAAAGTAAGATTATACAGTCTATATAATGTACGCATTTGAACAAAATAAAATAATACTAGTAAATAAAATGTTAGTAATAATCACTTCATAAGTAAAATAAATCAAAACTGAAAAATGTCAGTAGGATTTCAAAAATATATTAGGAACGCGAAAGCTTATTTTCAAAAAAAGTTTTTACAAAACACTCTCGTGACATCTTATAAGCCCTCAAAAAGATGCGATATCTTATAACACACCAAATATTTTATAAGATGTTCTAACAATTAAGCTCACGCCAACAACACCCTCCAAACAAATCAATTGAAAACTTATCCGAACATCTATTAAACCAAGCCACATCAAGCACTAGACAGGAATTATTATGAATTAAAAGCATGCCACGCACCACCAAACGGAGAATTATGCCAAAAATTTGTTAGAGTTGTTTCGTGCATAAAAATTTGAAATTGAGTACTCTAGAAAAGATTTTTTTTTTTTTCAAGTTATTTACTCAGTTGCAATCTCCACTTTCCCTGTGTCAGTTGCAACAAATATCAGTTTTCACCAACATAAAATTTTACCCAACATAGAGCAGCCAAAGATGTCAGCAAAATAAGATACCAACTAAATGAATCGACATGTTGGAGACTCTTTACTCCTCCTCAATATACAAACAACAGTAACCATCAGAAAAGATAACGATGTATACCGGCACTGCATGACGTCGGAGGATCCTTCTGCAAATCCTTGAGCTCCTTCAGTATCCTTTTCGACGCCATCAAAATCCCTTTTCAACCTTCCAAACAAACACCCAACCAAACCAAATCGACCAATCAAATTTAGCAACAATCAGATAAATCATAACCTCAACACACAAAACGAAAACTGAATCCAAACATATTAACATGAAAACCAAAGCATCAATTCAAAGATCTAAACGTACAAGCAGAAACAAACAAAAACCAAGAAATTACGCACATCAGGATACATTACCTGATTCAAAATATAGAAAAAAAAATGCGGAGGTCGCGGACAAGGAGCAGGAAAACTGGGCCAATTGTGAGGAAGGAGGAAATGATTGAGATGGAAACAGGGGGTTTTATATAATAGTAGGGTTAATTTTTTATAGAAGAAAATCTGTGGGGGGGGGGGGGGGGGGCCTGACAATATTCTGGAAAATTCTGAATAAAGAGAATATGGCGTACAATCAACGCCATTTCACCTTTATACGTTGTCCCTGTGGCAGGAAAGGATTCGGGCGTAAAAAACCCGCCCAAGCCGTCGGATTACCCATAATCGACTCAAGCAGCCGTCGGTTTCACAAAGAACCCGCCCATTTCGGATCCAAGTGCGGCTACCCGACCCGTTTGGTGTGTGTTCATTTCATGGCTTTTGGAATGTGAAGTGAGAAACACTCGTATCCCCTAAACTCCCTCCTCACTATTAAATATTATTTTTGCATCCAAATTTTATTGTCATTCTTTATTTAATATATGAAATTTTGTAAATAATTTCAATTTTTATATGATGAGAGTTAAATTTAAATGTTGTCAAATTTTAGACTTGAACTTGCTCCACTGCTATTAACCTACCAACCCTCTAAGCTCTTATCATTTGAAAATTCCTAACTTATTTTGAGATATTTATATATTATAAAAAAGAATTACAACTATACGTAAATTTATGGAATAGTTGCAAAAGTAGGGGGAGTTGTTCGTAGCCATTTTTTAATTTTTTATTTTTAAGTTTTTGAAAAATTATAAATATTTTTTTAAATAAAAAATAATTATGTAGCCCTTAGATGTTGAAGTGAACATTACTATTTTATTTTTATTGTATTTTTTTAAATAATAAAAGATATAATTGAAAAAATATAAAAAATATTGAAGTTGGGTAAAATAAATAATCTAGAAATAATATTAGTTCATAAAAATATTTTAAAAAATTATAAAATATATATAAAATTACAATTTATGATTCACAATGACATTTTGATCAATTTACCACAAAAATTAGATAAAAACCTAACGAAATGAACTCGTTAAATGGACATTATTTGTAATTATATTAAACCTTTAAAGAGGTGGTTATAATTTACCGTGTATATATATATATATATATCTGCATTTTGAAAACATATCATACCCACTTCCAACCAAATTTCCCTGGTGATAATGTGTTTCTGGAGTGGATATTGCTAATAACAAAACTTCCACAACAAAGAATTAAATGGTATACCAAAGATTTAAGAAACAATAATCCACAAGTTACTGAATCCATTACAGGAAACACATCCCTATGTAATTTGGCAATTCACAAATTCACACCCTAAACAATAAGCCTAACCTACCTTCACAGGGAGGTAAGAATTTACCTAAACAACAAATGTCATCAGAAACCAGAATCATTTCCAAAGAATCATGGGGTCTGCACATTTCACTCTTTCGACTTATTCTCCTCGGATGATGGCCGGTTTTCCGAGTCGGATGGCCGCACCTCCTCTATCATCCTAACTACTTCGTCCATGTTTGGTCGTGCGTCCGGCACCTTTGCAACACAAGCCATGGCTATTTGCAGCATCTGCACCATCTCTTCTTCAATATTTTGGAATCTCATTAACTCGATGTCAAAAACTTCAGCCGTCCATTCCTCCCGAACGACGGATTGTACCCATCTAGGGAGATCAACTATGTCGTCGCGGCCAGGGGATTGAATTGGTTGCTTTCCTGTAAGCATCTCGAGTAACATTACCCCGAAACTGTACACATCTGATTTGTGAGTGTGTTTTCTTGTTTCAATCACCTCTGGCGCTCGGTACCCAGTGTGCCGTGATGATGAGGCAGGAGAGTTCATGAGAGGGGCTAACCCGAAATCTGAGACGCAAGCCTCTACATCTTGGTTCAAGAGCACATTTGAGGACTTTATATTTCCATGAGTAAATCTTGCCCCACCTGCAGCATGCAGGTGAGCAATGCCTCTAGCTGCCCCTAGCGATATCCTGACTCTTGAATCCCAATCCAGTGGAGTTCGTCCAGCAGTCCTGTTTCCTGTTCAGTTGGAATCGAACAAGAAGTGAAAACAGATAGGGTAAAGATTACAAGAATAGATGTCCATGGAACAGAGGATATACTTAGTTAACAATGCTCGTGATACTGTCTTTTCAACAAACAAGAGTCTGCTGCATTTCATGTTCACTAAAATCATTCTGAAACATTTAGTTCTTTCAGTTCGTCGATTACTTGCTTTCGGCATTTGTCTTTTGAAGAAAACAATAAAAATCATTTGCTGAACAAGAATTTTACTAATTAGAAGGATTAAAGAACTGGAGGTTGACCCAGCCAAATGCTCCTTAAAAAGTATTGGCATATGAGATATCTATTACGGTCGTGTAGAAAGGTTTTTCTAATAGGCTATAAATAATATCAAACATGATATACAGGGCTAGAAAATTATGGGAGTTATAGAGAGTCAATACCATGCAACAGAGCTGCCAAGCTGCCACTTGGATAGTAATCATAGACCAGGAGCTTTTCATCCTTGGAGTAATAATAAGCACGTAAAGGCACAACATTTGGATGTTGCCCGACTCTCCCTATCATTTCCATTTGCAGTTCAAAGTCCTTCTTCCCGACGATTACCTCTTTCAACCTTTTCACAACCACTGTCGTTGACTCCTCCAAAATTGCCTTGTACCCTGTCCCAAAACTACCTTTACCCAGCACTTCGGCCGAGGCCCTCAATAAATCCTCAAGGTCAAAGTTGTAAGCACAACCTTCGAAGAACACTAACTTGTTTTTCTCAGGTTCTTGCACCCCACTGCCAAACTCCTCTCCTGGCTTCTCACTCCTCCCGGCACCAGAAGACTTAACTTTCGGCACGGTGGGCGCACCATCACTCTCCTTTCTCTTAAAGCAGCAAATAAATAAAACTAAAACAACCAGAAACAGCAGTACAGCACCTCCAGCGGCAATGGCAATGATAGCTCCCAGTGCAAGTTTCTTCTTGGAGCTTTGTGTTTGAGGGGCCCCTGAAGGAGGTGGAAAGGCTCTGGGGGAGGGGGAAGGGGAAGGAGGAAGAACACTTGAACAAGGACTCAAAGGTGGCCCACATAAAGAATTTCCAACAAAAGAAGAACTGGGAAACTTCTGTAGAGAAGATGGAATGGTGCCATTAAGATGGTTGTAACTTAAGTTAACACGTCTTAGACGTGTGAACCCAAGATCAGGAATCGATCCAGAAAGCGAATTGTTATTAAGACTCAATGCCGTAAGTTGAGTCAAATTCTGAATGGTTGGTGGAATGCTTCCAGTCAATGAATTAAACGAGAGATCCAAGACAGCAAGTTGAGGCGAAATCATAGTTGGAATATCACCAGTAAAGTTATTATGTTGGAGGAAGAGGTAACTGAGAGAAGGGAGTGAAAGGATATCAGAAGGCAGATTACCACTGAGGAGATTGGATCTCAGGCTAAGAACCTTCAAGGAGTCCAACTTCCCGAGAGTGCCATTGGGAATCGGACCAGTAAGTCCGACCCCAGGGAGCCGCACTCCAATGACACTTGTACCGTCCTCACTACAGTTGATTCCTATCCACGACGTGCAGATAGGGGAAGCAGCATTCCAGTTGAGCTTCCTGCCATGGGGCACAGCGGCAGAAAATGCCAGAAGGGCTTGTCTATCTGAGTTCAGATCGCCAAGAGCCAGTGGCAGAAGACAGACAATGACAAAGAATGAAGAAAGAAGTATATTGGCAGAGCAGAGTTTCATGAAGATATCCACTGCAGCAAAAGACAAGGTAAGTATAGTAAGGTCGGAAAAGAGACAATAAAACATAAAATTAGCTTATTAACAGAGAAATGAAAGCAATGAATAAATACAGAAAGAAAAACATAAAACATAAAGATGATAACGAATCCAAATTTGAAAATATTGAAGAACAAGTGCTGACTACTGAGTGTTGCTGAAAAGGGAAGAAAGAAAAAGTAAAACTTCTTTGATAATAACAACAAATAAGAAGTGGGAAAAAACAAGTTTTTTGTAGGTGAACTCATAATCTTATTAAATTATGCTTGCTTACTTCCTTTCCTATGATAGGAGAAGACAAGAATCCAATGAAAATACAAGACATCAACAGTCAACCAAGCTAGAAGCTTTGCATTGCAGCCTTAAAGGCATAAAATACAAACAATTCAAATATTATTACGAGAAGAAGCTTTCTAATAGAAAAGACTTTTTGATTCTTTCTCCCATGGAATTGGGGAACTTCACGTGCTTTCTGTTGCATTAAAATCCTTATTGGATTTGTTGCAGCTATAAATTCGTTCATGATCATAATCACAAAAATTCTCGTTTGGAAAACCAGTCAATACATGTCATAGATGAAAATCCTTGATGAAGCACTTCAAACACCGGACTGGAATTTTTCTTTGGAAACTCAAAATGTTGCTGACAGGAACTACACTAAGCAAGATAATAGTAAAGCATGGAGTTTTACCTAGTAGCTAAACATATAAACTTATGCTTTTCTTTTTCCATTCAAGCTGAACCACTAAATATTAAACTCGTAGCTCTCCAACAAAAAGTTATTAAAATTTCAATTTTTTTAGTGCTAAAAGTTTTTGAAACCTGGTCTTCACAATACTCTATACATCAAAAGCAAAGCACATTATCAAGAGCTCGTATTTACAGAAGTTCTGGAGAAAGGTTGTAAGGTGTTTTGAAATGGAAAAGGCCAAGGATTCACTTTTTCCCGTAACTTTCTCACTCAATGGAGCAATTTGAAATGCTTACCTTAGAAGAATATGGATAGAAGTTGCAGCTTTCTTAATAGTTCATTACAAAATTTCAGAAATTATGAAGCACCATAAAAGTTAAGGCATTAAAATGGTTGACACATTCATGCTTTTCTTATTTCTTCCTAATGAAACCGAGGAAGAGTTATTCTACCAAAGAATTTCTATTTATCGTCTTTTAAATCGAAGAAAAAAGTGTTTTTTTGCCTTAAAAATTATAGTTAATGCTTTTAATTTCAAAATTTATTCTCAATGAAAAGAAAAGATTTCTAAATTTGTTAAATTTATCTCACCGACTTCACAAATCCTAAAGTTTGACAACTACATGTCTGAAAAGGATCCTATTGTTCAATATTAATGACCATCAATTTGTATTCAACATTGTATGCTTGTTTGCTAAGTCCTCCTGCTTCAAAACTAACTAATCTCTAAATCTTTTAAATATTATTTTCAAATAAATGGTTTTCCACCAATATTTTTATGTTTTAAGAGAAGATTTAGAAAACATTAACATATTCGACACTTTCTATTCTCCACAAAAAAAAAAAAAAGAAAATCAAGTGGTAATAAATTTTAATTCTTTAGGAAAACAATTGGATCATCGTAGCTCTCTAGTCTTTTACGAAAAATTGTTCATAAAAAGTAAGGCTTTTTCTTTGGTTTCTCCCATAATTTGTTATGAATTTAAAACAGAGAAGTGGGCTATGTCTATACTTTCTCCATTAATTTCAAATAAAAAATGAAAACAATGCATCCTCGTTTTCATTAAAAAAAAGACACGAACTTTTTTAAGGTATTTTGTATTCTTTTTTCTCAATATCACAAAAACAAGCTACCAAAAAGCCCAAAAGCCGCTAATTGCAATAGAAACAAATAACAAACGAAGAGAAAAATATAAACAGCCTCAACACATAAACAAATACAACTGCTTCAATTCCAAGCTCTCTTTATCTCCAAATTCGAGTGTAAAAACTGCCAAGAAGACCTCTTTCGTTCTTCTTTCCAGATATAAAACTTTCTCCTCCACTCAACAAAGTTGGCAAAAGAGAAAGCATAAAAGATAAAAAAGAGACTCCCACAGATCATTTTCTGCAGTAAATATGTAGTAATAAACAAACCAAAAGTCACATTACTTTTCAAGCAAAATCAAGATTCCTTAAAGCTCACACAACAACAACAAACCTGCAGACATTCTTCGTCTTTTTTTTTTTTCCTCTAAAACAAATTTATACACTGCCTTCAATTGCACAATGCAGTAACATAGGTATGCAAATCAGCTCACTCAGATCTGTGAGAGAAACATCTCTCTTGCTGCTTTCAGCGACATCAATGGCACAAAATCATAAAACCAAACACACACACACAACACACTGAAAAACTGACAAGAAAGCAGCAAAAGGTTAAAGGGTTTTCCAACGTTACCTCGAAGCATTCCGGGGAGCCGAGAAAAATTTTCGACTTTTTTTGTGTAAATTTCTCGGCTTTATCGAATGGGTTTTACCGAGAACGGCGGTCAAAATCAGGGATTCTTCTCCTAATCTTCACAGAGCAGTTAATGAAGAGAGCAGAAAGGGAGGATTGCACATGGCCCAGACCGCCAGGTAGCAGCATTGGCGACCGCATTATAGTCAAGAACTCAAACTGCAAATGAGAATTCGCAGATCCAGAAATAGAAATGAAGTAACCAGCTCACAGCTCAATTTTGCTGCTGCCCAATTTCTTATTCTTGATAGTAAATAATGAATGAGGTGGGAATGCGAATAGAGAAATGGAGAGAGAGAGAGAGAGAGAGTTGGTGAAGTTGATTCACTCAAATCACTGAGAGAGAGGTGTGCGGGGAGTGGTTGGGTGGGGTGTGAGGTGTGGTTTGTCAGAAACCGAGGGGAAAATGGTTTGATTCCATTTATAGAGTGTGGACTTTATTACAAGCAGTACTATGAATGAATACGCACTCTAACTACTCTCAACTCACTCATCCACCCGGAAACTTTTATCCAGATTTGATTGGATCACAACAAATTAATTATATAATATATATATATATATATATATTTTATAAATTATTTTTGCCTTGACTTAAGGTCCGAGCTCCGGACCATAACCGTGTCGGGTTCGGGACGGATTTGTCAAAGTTGGAGATCAATCCAGAAGTTTTAGTTTCGAACTTTGGGATACATAGAAGCGAAAGTTTGAAAAAGCAAAAAATGATGCATTTTGCATCCATAACTTAGGTATGAAGTACGTTTATTCCTCTAAGTTATAAAATGTAACAAAATGTCTTATAATGATGATATAGACTATTTTCGTTTTATCAATGTCAAATTATTTTATCAGAGAAGATTTTTGTTATTTTTCAATAAGAGTGTATATATAATCCAGAAGTGCAAAAGGTAGTTAATCCAAAATGATATGTATACATTGAATTCAAATTAAGGACATTTAAAATAATTGGAGGAGAAGTGGGGCAATATATAAAAAAAAATGAAAACTTATGTTTAGGAATTCAAATTTTTAAAAATAATACTATCATAATTTTATAAACATGAGCAAATTATATTAATGAAAAATAAATATTCTTTTCCTAAATTCATCTTAGGCTCTACTAGTGTTAGAACTTTCAAAGTAGATGGCAAGATGTTGCTTATATATGAATAAACCTACAAACTATCTTTATATATTGATTTTAATATATAAAGAATTACTTTTTTTATTTATTTTATGGGGTATAAATGAAATATATACAAAAGTTTTATATATATATATAACTTTCGTCATGTAAATATTGTGGGGTTTACAACTTGATCGAAGCATCGTTGCGCGGAGTAATATTTGTTATGACTTCTTATAAATCTAACGATTTTGTCCTATTAGATGTCACGCTAGAGAGGAAGCTTTGGGGCTTATAAACCACTCAAATTTCTTGTTTCAACCAATATAAGACGCTTGCCTACATCATCGATCTCTCAGACCTGAGGTCTGGGACAAGCAAATAGCATCGTCTTTAGTGCCAAAATGTGGCTTGTGATATGATAGACCCTTATTGCATAAAGTATTGTCCACTTAAATTTTGTATGGAGTTCATAGTTTTGTTTTAAAAGGACGCATCGCTAGGAAGAAGAGTCATTAGGGCTTATGATTCGCCCAAACTCCTTGTTTGCAACCAGTACAAAACACTTGTCTAAGTAAAATATTTATAAAGAATATTAAAAACGTATTAAGTTTGGATCGGATTCCAAAATACTAAACCTCAAGAGAGATTATAACTTAGAAACCTGCTCAACTAGGGCAGATCCAAGCTTCTAGACCAATCATATTTTAAATCGAGGTTTTATTTAAACTAATTGGTTATATAATAGAGTGAATTATCGTTTTTACTTGTGTCGATTGTGGTGCTACCTTATTGCTTTAATTATTTTTTAAAAAAAATTAATAAAATTTTGGATAGGAAAAAATAGGGCAAGATTGTATTCTTGTGTTTTCTTTTTAATAATTAGAAAGGATAACTTATTATTAATTGAAATAACTCAATTATAATTATTCTCATTAAATATTAATACATAACAAAGACAATTACAACAATCATATATCGATCAACAATATAAAATAAATAAAATTTAAATAAAATCTACTATTATAATTGACAAAATTTAATATACAGTATAACAACATCCCAGATATATAATGAGATTCAAACCTATAACTTTTAAGATAGAAGGTCTCAATTTGGTGGATGGAGCCAAAATTGTATTCTTTTGTTGTGGGTGGGGGGTTGGTGTAATAATTAACAACTGCCCAAAATTATGACGAGTTGGTGGAGAGATTATTACTTCAATATTCTCTATCTCTCTTTCTCTTTGGGTTCCTTTCTTTTTTCAGTCAGGACACGTTGTACTACAAAAACGCAGATTACTTTTTATATTACAAATAACTATAATTTAAAATTTATTATAAATTAATACTATCTATTATGACAAAAAAATACGAAGATTTAGATTTTCAATATAATTGGTCGACATTTGACATGATTGTAGTGGTGGATCAAAATATTTATCGTAATTTTTAATTATAAGTAATATTTTTTATTTTTAATTATGATAATTAATTATAATAGTTTTGGTAAGAATGAGGCTAAATTATTTATTTATTATAAAAATAATATTTCTTTTTAATATTATAACATAATTGTGACGAGTTGTGGACATCGACATATAATTTTTTTTTTAAAAAAAAAACCAGCCGCTAAGTAGTGGACAACTCAACAACGAATTTTTTTTTTTAAATAAAGGCGAAGCCGTGGATAGCGTCCACGACTCGATACCTTCCACGACTCAATTTTTTAAAAAAAATATTAAAATTATTAGTGATAAAGTTAAACATTATAATTACAACAATTTGTTACAAATATTACAATAAAAATACAAATATTAAAAATATTCGTCGTCCCACAATTGCGTCTGTGGAATTGATATCAGGGTCTTTTTATTTCCTTGCTCACATTTTGTATTAGCTCATTTTGTTCATCATTATCTTCAACACCAGGATTAATGTGCAACCGACTTGATGATGCTGCAGAATTGGACTCCACATTATCACGATATGCACTAAATGATGAGAATAAAATTGGTGAAATATTATATCCTGGTGCATATGATTGATTTAATACCAAGCCAATGTTAAGATCTACATGTGAAGAATAAACTTCTGCATGGCTTGGCATATATGGAGCCGATTGGAACCAACCATCTTGTGGCGGTTGAGGCACGTAGTAATTTTGAGGCATATACGTTGTAGAAGGACCAGCTATATCCACCTCAACATTATTACGTTCAACTGAACCAGTAGACATTCAGCTAGAACTTCTCCTTCACCTGGGATGTGGTGGGAACATTATCAGATAACGTTATAATTTGTTGTGGCTGATGTGTTAAGGCTTTCTTGCTAATTTGTATTCCATGTGCGAATCGGTCCACCAATTGGTGGTACCCTTCAATATCTAGTAGTCTAGATTGACAAATTGCTTTAAGGACATTTACCTCTTTTGTTTGAAAATTATAGAAAAATAATGAATTTTAATGTAAAAAAAAAGTATTTAAAATAAAGCATGTGATATTATATAACATATCATAATTTGCAATATAGGTGCATCTCCAGGTTGATATTCGTTTTCTACACGCCTGTCAGTAGGATGACGACACGAAATGATGTGTTGAGCATACGGTCACGAAATACCATCACTTTCAGCAGTTCGCCTCGGTCGTCACTAAACGCAATTATGGACATAGACTCAACACCTATATTGTCAAAAATGTCAATCGAGATGTTCATGCAGCAAGTTGATTCAATTTAGTATCCCTTACTCTCACGCTCAAAAAGTATGCGCTGCATACAATATTAATGTTGCATCAATATGTTAAGGATTATTATGATCTGATGGCTTACAAAAATACATATTCTAAGTCTTTTGAATCTATGCAGTCGTAAGATTATTAGGATGTCCCGGAATTTAAGTTGGTCTACAATACTACTATTCGTATCTCTACACGTCCTGATCGAAATCAAACATCACGTATTCAAAACAAGATGGACCGGCCACAAATGCATAAAAAACAACAAGATCAACAAAGAGGAGATTCTTTAAGACGATCAAATGTGTCAGTGCAGGATTGTTCAAAATAATTGTATTTTTGCATTTGTATAAAAAATTATATACTATTACATTTGTATAGATAAATTCTATTTTCTTAATTAATACAATTTTCATATTTTGATTTATTTTAATTTACTATTTAAATTTGTAATTGCATGGTTTTTATTAATTAATTATTACATATAATTATTAAAAAAAATAAAAACATGGAGGGAGACCATGACTCAGAATCGTGATTTCCATCCACGACTCCTTTATTTAAGAAAAAAAAAATTCCCATCATCGAGTTGTGGACAGCGTCCACGCTTGACGGCTGGTTTTTAAAAAAAAAATTATGTGTCGAGTTGTGGACAGCGTCCATGACTCGTTACAATTATGTTATATATTAAAAAAAGTATTATTTTTATAATTTTTTATAATAAATAAGTAATTGAGCCTAAGAATGATTACCATACGATTCTACTGCTCTTCCAGAAACTTCTAAGTCAAACCTATGCTACTACCCTCCATTTTATATTATTATTATACTTTAATTTTTCATTCAATCACATATTAAAAATATATCTCATTTCGATTGATTTGATAAGTAATAAGGAGGGTCAATTTGTTGACCTGGCTCAACTCATTTTCCAAGAATTGAATTTCAAAGGTCAGGAAGAGTCTGCTCCTTTGACATTATGGCTAATGCAACATATGGAAAATGGGTCATCCCGTCCGTATCTATTATTATTATTTTTAATTAATTAAATATTTAAATTTATTTATAACTATAATTAATTGAATATTTTTCGATAATCAAATACACCTTATGTGTCGTTTGGGACTTAAGTGTTAAACAACAACCTCATTTAAAATTAAAAATTATTTATATTCTGATATGCCTCCCTCTCATGTACAATTTCTGCACGTAAATTTTTTTTAAAAAGAAAGATAAATTACAACTAGAAGCTCCAAATTTAGTATAATTATAAGTACATCATTGTTATTTAAAAAATTATCAATACCTTCCTGATTTTAATAGTTGTTTAACAACTATAATCCAATTGGGTAGTCTCTGTTAGATTTTCATTTAATTTTTGTAGTAAACTGTCCAAAATGCAGCTATGAATTATAAATTATAATTTTATTTACTTTTTAAAATTTTTTGAATTTTCTTTAGGGACTAAGTGGACAAATTTTTTTATAATTTTTTAAATATTTTGGTCCATCTCGTCTGATATTTTTTATAATTTTTTAAAAAGAAACACAATAATAACAAAGTTGTCAATTTCAATAATCCATCAAAGAGTACATAATTTCATCAAATATCAGAGGTTATTGGTAATATTTCACATAAAAAAGAAAATGCCTTACACACTCATAAACTGCGATTAATGACATTGTTGAACTATTTTTTTATGAAGTTAAAAATACCCTTTAATCGATGAAATAACTAACTTATTTAACTTTCCAAATTTTACATTAATTGATAAATTAGTTTTTTTTTCTTATTTTCTTCTTTTTATTTTATAATGTAATGTATTGATCTATATAGCTTATTTTTATCCGTAATATTATTTCTAATATATTTTAAAGTATGTAAAAAAATTATTCATTATATGCACGAGAAACGGCATGCCACAACAATTAGTATTTCAAACAATGAGAGGTATTCATATTAAATATTAGGAAAGTTCATTATAATTTATTCTTTTATTTGGCCTAACTCCTGCCCTCGATTGTAATTTATATTATTATAAAGAAACAATGTGATACAGACACAACGTGGTGGTTTTAACACCGCTGCATTTTGTGATTTCAAAAATATCCGTCAACTGATAAGATAATTAACTTGTTCAATTTTTTAAATTTTATATTAATTTAACTATCTAATTAATATATCTAATTTCTATTTAAAATATATTTAAAAGTATATAAAATTATTTATTATATACACACAAGGACAATGTGTTACGGCAATTAATAATAATAACTAAACAAAAAGTACTTGGAACATAATTTATTGAAATTTTCGTTGACACATATTACGATCGTAGACAAAATGAGAGAGTATTTATTCAAACACTAAAATATTTTATAAATTCATAAAGTTTATAATATATTTGTAGAGATTATAAAAAATATTAGGTTTTATTTTAAAAACAAATACTTAAAGGTGTTTGGATAAAATAAATGTATTGAACTTATAAAATATTAGTGCATATAATCATATAATTGATATGATTAAATTAAATTAATTTGTTAATATATTATAGTATATATTGAGAATTTTGTCATGTTAGCACAAAGTTTGTATATAAATCATATGATAACCTTTCTTTTCCCCCTTCGTATTACGAACAAAAGAAATTAGATAATTGCAAGAAAAGTAAATGCAAATTCTATATGTGGTCTATTAAATTTTGTTTAGAATTATTTTAATTCCTCAAATTTATTTTTTAACTTTAGCATTTTTAAATTTTTATTTTTATTTCAATTCGGTCCCTCTAACCATTTTTCGACAAAATATGCCGAATTTTAACTTTTTGAACATTTAAAGATCTCAAAGAATGGTGTTTTTTCCCCCTTTTTTGTTTGATGTATACTATGCGTTAATTCAAACACGTACGCTCTTTTTTGGAGCTAACAACGTATATAAGAAGAATGAAAATACAGTAATTTTTTTATCAAAATATACTGAAATTATTGAAAAATATTTCGGTTATAATTTAAAATTACTTCAGTAAAATATATTTTATTTTGTTAATTAAGGTTATTTAAAAAACTTTTCAAAAAATATATATTTTTTCATTTTTCCTTATCTTTTGTGGGACATGCATTATATTTACTCCAAAATAGTTGTCCACATTTATTTCTTCATCCTGACTCAAGTTCTACAGCTCATTGAGTTGGCTTTCAACTTCTCTATTTCAACATTTATTTCTTTATCAACTCAACATTACATTTCGTCGTTCGAACTATGACTATTTTTATATTATGGTATCTATTTTTTTTCTTTTTTTTTTTTGTCAACTTTTCATCTGAACTTTATAAAATTTTGCATTTTTTAATTTATAACTATTTTGCAATCAAGTTTTTGGTCGAAAAAATATCATATGCCGTGTACATGTGATACTTAAAGATTATGTAATGTAATATTTTTTACGTATGCACAATATGAAATTTTTTTCTGGCAAAAAAATAAACAAAAAGACTGTCATATATGGCAAAGTGCAGATTTCATAAAGTTGGAATGATAAGTTAACATATAAAAAAGTTTCGATCGTAAAATATAAAAATGAGTATAATTTAAATGACAAAATATAATTAACCAATAATTTGCGGCCAATATAAAAAAGAATAAATTTTTGTCATGTCAAGCAAGATTCGATATAAGTCATTATATGATTCATTATCCAAAAGAGTATCAAATGACATACACAAACAAATAAATAACATCTTCCAACATTTCAACACGCATGCAACACTGTCCATGTAAACTATTATAAGTATAAATATTCCCGTATTGTGTGAAAAATTATAAATATTCTTTTTGAATAAAAAATAATTATATAGCATTTAGACAATAAAGTGAAACATTACTATTTTATTCTTGTTGATTTTTTTTAAAAAATAAAAGATTTTAAAGGTGGATAAAATAAATAATCTATAGGGACTACTTGCTAGTTCATAGAATATTTTTAAAAATTATAATTTATAATCCAGAAGGGCATTTTGGCCAGTTCTAGATGAAAACCTTATTTAAATCAGGTAGGTATTTGTTATTTTTCAAGCAATGAGACAATATTTATCATTACGACAAATTTCAGGGTAAGTGGTTGTAATTTATCCTTTTATTTGTGCAATCATCAAGAAAGTTGAATAAATATTTCTATCCCCAAATAATTAATATGTGGGATTTTGTGAATGGGTGAAAGAATGACTCTATTTTCTCTCTCTCCTCTAAACCTTATATATATTAGTTTATAATGAAATTTAATTTTGAAATTGGCAATAATTCAACTTCCAACTTTTTCCCTCCTATTTCAATAGGAAAAGAAATGTGTATATCTATACTAATATAAAAAAAAAATAAGTTTTTGTATTCATAGTCGATAATTAGTGACATCACTGCATTATTATTTAAATATGATAATTATACCTTTAGTTAGATAATTTATAAATCTATTATAATTATTATTATTATTATTATTTTTTTACAAAAGTCACTCCAAGTCATTTAATATCACTACACTAATTTTTTTTTGTTGTTTCAGTAATACTTTAAGTTGAATTTCTTCTGTTTCTTTATTATTATTTTTTTAATATGATGTATTGATTTATATATTTATTTTTATTTATAAAATATTTCAAAACGTAAGACAATATATATTATATGCATATAACTAGGGTCATTGTGCCATGCACTATATAATTATATATACAATGTTGTTCTTGTGTGAAAATTGCCGGTGTCAAATCACTGAATGCGATGATATTTGTTATGGTAATATTTTTATTTGAAGAAATGAAAATATTATTTTGATACACAAAAAAAAGATAATTAGATCGTTTAGATTTTGTGTAATTTTATATAAATTTTAAAAAATTAGATGTAATACCCCTATCATTTGTTTCCGTCAAAAAATAGATTAGTTAATTAATAAAATTTATAAATTTTGCTGATATCAGCAAAAAAAATGAATAAAAATTCATATTTATCCTCCGATTTACTTATTACAAATTTATCGCAGATCAAATAAATATTTTCTGACCAATTATCTATATATAAATCCTACACGTTAATGCATGTGCGAAGGTGCATTTTTATCTTTATAAGGGATTTGTTCAGAAAATATTTATTTAACTTGAAATAAATTTATAATAAATCAATTGAACAGATATGAATTTTCATTCGTACTAATTGATGGATCAATTTATGGAAACAAACAAACGTCGGGGTCATTAAAAAAAATTACTATTGATTACAGTTTAAATGCAATAGACTAAAACCCTTGGTAATTTATTATTAATCTGGCTTAAATAAATTGATGCAAAAATTTACCTCATTCACCATGACAAATGTATTCGTCTTGGCTCTTAGCCATGATAGAAACATTCGCCATAATTTTTAATTCTGACAAATATTTTAGTCACCCTCGCAAAAACTAATATCAATAAATACTGTATGGAGTTATTGGTGGGTCATTAATTGTCTGAAAAGAGCATAAGAGATATGGAGTATTAAATTTTAAGGCCTTTTTATAGTGAAACATCAATTATTGTTGACTGCATCACAATCTTATTTTAATTAAATTAAAGAGCTACTTTTACTTTTGTCTTACCCTTTGTTTTCTTATCTTATTCTATTCATTAATAAATTATGGGGAATTCTACAGTTAGACGTTTAATTAAGGTACATAGAAAATAAATATTAATTTTTTTGGGTATGTTAATTAAAGAAATGTAATAAATATTAATTTTTTTGGGTATGTTATTAAAGAAATATAATATATATTAATTTTTTTTTGGGTATGTTAATTAAAGAAATGTAATAAATATTAATTTTTTTTGGGTATGTTAATTAAAGAAATATAATAAATACTAATTTTTTTTTGGGTATGTTAATTAAAGAAATATAATAAATATTAATTTTTTTTGGGTATGTTAATTAAAGAAATATAATAAATATTAATTTTTTTGGGTATGTTAATTAAAGAAATATGTGTTTTTCAAAATATTTCTTTGGAAACCAGCTGACTATCCAGTCATAATCTTACATCTCTTTTTTTGCAATATATATATATATATATTATTGTGATACGCGATTTTCACGAGCATATAAAAAGAAAACTTTAGCGTGGAATATAAAAAGAAATATGAAAAGAATTAATTATAATAAATTTGGAGAAGTAAGGTGAGAAAGAAATATAGAGTAGTGGGTAGTTAAGAAAAAAAATAATTATAAAATTATTAAAAAAATATTAAAATTACTAATCTGACCAAATATTTTTAAAGAGAAGATACGAAATGAAAGGTAAATTTGGTTATTCAAAAATTAGTATAATAAATTTTTTTTTTATAATAATTAGTTATTTTTGCACGCAGTTCCCACAAGCATATAAAGGAAACTCGGCGTGAGATGATAAGAAAAAAACTTGTGAAAAGAATAAATTATAATTATAAATTATAATAAATTTGGAGAAGTAACGTGAGAGAGTAATGTGAAGTAGTGGGTAGTTACGAGGAAAAAGAATATATAATTGTGAGACTATTAAAAAATATTGAAAATACTAATATGACCAAAAAATTTTAAAAGAAAAACATGAAATAAAGGGTAAATTCGAGTATTCAAAAATTAGTACGATAATTTTTTTTTATAATAGTATAAAAATAGATATATATATATATATGTAGACACAATAATTATTGATTATATCATTACATAAATATCTTAATAAATTAATGAATATCCCAATAAACTCTTCAATAATAATATAAACTGATTGGTACATCAATAAAATTTTTAATAACAATCAAAATACCAATCTAAATTTTATATTTGTTTCCCTACGGAAAGCTGCAGAAGCTCAAAGCTCCAAATTGCAGGTCTGCCAGATGTTGCCCAATTATACCTACATATATTTAAATGAAATTATGCTTCAGGAGTTTAATAATGCCGCAATCTTAAAATATTATGTTGTTTCTCCGCTTTATCTTTTGTTGTCGGAATTAAAATAATAAGAAATCATTTATTCGGATACTTTTAATCCGATCAAATTAAACTAATCATAATATAATTGTATGTAATAAATTAATTATTTTTTAAAATTATATAATAATTATAATATATTTTGATATAAATTGATTCAAATCTAATCATGATGATATGCAACGGAATGTAGTTATCTACTCATACTAAATGTACGGACGTATTGCTTTATTGTATTCGGGTTGAATTAAGAAGAGTATAATTTATGAATAATTATTTTTTTAAGTTTGTTTTAATTACATATAAACTCCTTATGATTTAAAACAATATATATAGTAGTCTCATCTTCTAGTATGAGAGACACCACACCTTAACTCTAATATTTGTTTTCCACAAATGGATTTTTCTATAATTTACGATCATCGAAATTGCTGAAATTAATTAAAAATATATATTCACCCGATTAACTTATTGCTAACTTATTGTAGACCAAATAAATCTTTTTCTGACCATGCTTATGCATGTGAAAGGATATATCTTCAAGATTATTTGATCATAAATAGATTTATTTTAACCTATAATAACTCAAAAATAAGTTAATCAGGAATAAATATAAAATTTCATTCAATTTGTTCTGGCTAATATCATAAAATTAAAAAATGTGACTTATGAACGATTTATCTAGACAAAAATAAATTTGATGGGTACTAGATGTAAATTAAACCGCAAAGAATTTATATGTAATTATATCAAAATCTAAAAAAATCATGTAATTATCTATTAATATTTATTGCCTAATCTAAGTTAAAACGCGAAAATTTCTTAAATTAATGCAACTAATAAATCACACCAACACAACGTCAAATATCACATTATCTTAGAACAATCAAACAATCACAACACACAACACCCCAAAAACAAAGTGCAAAAAATACCAAATCAGTAAGACATTCCAATATTTTATCTTATATTCCAAGTAATGTATGTAAGATAAACGTACAAAGTAGTTCTTTCAACATCCACCAACGCTGACATGCACATGACATATATGTTTTAGTAATTTATACATTCTGATTATTAAAAATAAAAAAAAAATGAGCAAAAGCATGATGGGATAAAGAAGAATAAGATGGCCATCACAAGCCTACAAACAAGTGGAAGCTGAGAGGGTAATGTCCATCTACACCACCAAGAGTAGTTGCACTTTAATCAATTAATTTGAAAGGGATACAATATATATATATATATATATATATAGCTAAGCATATCATCATTGCAAGTTGAAAGTTTTATACTATGTCAAAACAAGTAGGAAGTAGTCCTGTGGCAATCATTGAAGAAAACAATTCCCTAATGTTTTATGGACATGTGAATGTGATGATGACATTTTCCCCGCCATAACAATACAAGTTATCCCAATCCCCACACATTAAAATAATGAGCAAAGGCCTACCAGGCTGTTATCTTGGATTTTGTTATTCTCCTATTAGGTATCCTTAAGCTTCTAGCTGCCAGAATTCCACACACACATGTATTTGAGCTTTCCAGTTTTGCTATCTTGGGCAGACAATACTCCAAGCAATAATGTGTTGATGAACTGATGTCGATGATGCAACTACTGACAAATATTTTTTAATCCTAGTATTCTGTATTATTGTACAAGACAACATCAAGTCGGTTGATTTTGTTTTAAAGATGTTTTATTATTCATATAAATAGCATGACATGTAGCACGATAAGGATGTGCATGCATCTTCAGCCATGGAATATCACACGGAAGAAATATATAATTATAGAGCCTTTCTTCCATACAAAACTATATGCTGAGCATTGTTTCGCTTTCAGAACAAAACGTTTAAAAGATGCAAAAACATCTCTCTACCAATAACAGCATTACTACTGATACATGGCAGGCAGTACAAACAACATAAACAAACTAGAACAAAGATAGTGCCGGAACACCCTCACTGAGCAATTGATAATCTTTTCGTTTAAGGGCCAAAAAGAGAGCATCGCCATAGAACATAAATTCAAATAGGAATGGGGATAGCCGACTGATGAACAGAATCATGTAAACATGTTTTATGATAAGAACAATGATAGAATATTGAAATATGCAAAGAGTGTCTGCTTTTGTGAAATATAATGGATAATAATTGATCCATGAAGCAACTACTTCATAGATAATAGAAGTTACAGTTTAGCGACAAACACTTGACTGAAAATTTGGTTGTCTAACAGAATCCAGAAATTCTTCTCTTTCTCCTTTAATTGTTCAACACAGTAATCAAAGGGCAAGAGAATGCATACGTCTAACATTTTCCCCCATAGCTCACTAAATCACTTGTAGAACTCAAAATCAGTGTCAGGTTTCTTCACATTGGATCTGTAACCCTTCTCAAAATCTTTGGGGAGTATAACATAGCGATTCTTTCTTACAGCAAGCATACCTGCTTCTTGGCAAATAGCTGCAATCTGCACCAGTAAACAATGTAGTTATGGTCAATTAGACTGATAGCTGTATCGATCATCGACAATGAACATTAAGATTGCTTCAAATGTGGGGGATCGTGGCAGAGATCAGAGGAAGAGGTCTCTAGCATATAATATTGTAAATAAGTAACTTGATTTCTCTCTGTATGAATGTGGCAAAAGTGAGCAGAATCACTGACCTCAGCTGCACTGATTTTATCTGGCCGAGACACATAGTCCTCCAAATCTACCTCATCACTTAAATTCATTTTAGCAGTGCAGACCTGCAAACAGGGCCCATTTTCTATCAACTATAGCAACACAAAGAAACTGCAGTTGATGGTGATAGAGAAGTTAAAGCATCTATGAACTCTTTTCTCCTTCACCGAGGAGGATAGTCCCTTTCTTCTTAGTTTCTTTCCTCGCAGTTTCTCCTCTTTTAAAGGTTAATTGGGTTGAGACTTCTTTTTGTGTGTGAGATATGAGAACAGTTTAATATAATGCTGTTTATTTTTCAAACCCGCAAACAATCAAATAGTACATGATCTTCGAGATTCACCTGAAAGACGAGCCTCTTTTGACGTCTATCTGGCAAAGGGAACTCAATTTTACGATCAAGTCTTCCCGGACGTAGAAGGGCAGGGTCCAAAGTGTCGGCTCGGTTCGTCGCCATGATAACCTTCACATTAACTGTCTGGTCAAATCCATCCATCTGTAAAGACAAAGTACATTATGACTTAGAATGTTAATGGTATACAATGAGACATGGATGCTTTCGATAACCACTCTTTTGTACAAGCAGGCAATAGTATATGTCAACTTGATAAAGTAAATTGGAATTTGCAGGAAAAGAAAATTTTATCTTCATATGTTGCTATTACTTTTCATCTTCATCTATATCTCAACATACCTGATTCAAAAGTTCCATGAGAATTCGCTGAACCTCTCGATCAGCTCCAGTTTGAGCATCAAATCTAGCTGTAGCAATTGCATCTACCTCATCAATGAAAATAATTGCAGGTGCATTTTCTTTTGCAAGTCGAAAAACATCACGAACCATTCGCGGACCCTGGAGACATTTTGGACTGTCAGTCCCGATTGTTATGTGGATATAGTGACAACAATAAAACCTTCAACTGCCACATCTTCCTAAAAGCAAAACAAAGTAACACCACAAAAAGTGACAAAAGTATGTACAGATAATCCTAAGAACAAGTAAAAGTACCATGAAAAAATTCTTTTACCCATTCCAATCCATCATTTTCTACAAAGAAACAAACAGTCTATGACCAACAAAGATTGGAAAAGGCAGGAATGCAAGTCATTCCAAGCAGCTGAAATTTCAGTACCAAATTCTACACAGTTACAAAGATAACTGGGGAAATCCTTGTCAGGACTAGGTTAGGTTTGGCTAGACTAAATTACATGGGAAGAGAATTACACTAGCCACGTGATTGTTGTTCACTTTTCAATGTTCAAGGAGAGTAAAAACTCAGGTGTATGACTAATTAGGTAGAAAACTACATCTCTGGGCCAGAAACTTCTCAAGGCAAAGAAAGAAATAACAACTAGCCATTTCCCAGAAAAATCACGAGTAATAGTGCATGAGTAATAACTCAATCGACTTTTAACATACCTCTCCTAAGTACTTCTGAACAAATTCTGAGCCAACAACTCTGATGAAGGATGCAGTAGTGTGGTTCGCAACAGCCTTGGCAAGCATGGTTTTCCCAGTGCCAGGCGGGCCATAGAGCAACACGCCACGAGGAGGATCTATGCCAATCTGTTGGTACAGCTCATGATGTGTCAAAGGTAACTCCACAGCTTCACGGATTTCTTGCTTTTGAATGTCGCATCCTCCAATATCCTGATAGAATCACCAAAGAGAAATAAATCCACAGCTGAACATAATTTCATAAAAAGAAAAACAAAACATATTTAGCCAAAACAGGGGACAAAGATCAACTGGACACATGACACAAAGTGAATCATGGCAACCACTATCTATACAGAAAACCATACATGAAATTTTAATCATGGATACCTTCTATTACAGCACAATAACAAGGTCTAGAACAGGGGAATTACAACAGATTGCTTTGAATTAAACAAATCTATTAGATATGCTTCCAATGCTTTTAATATTATGCCATGGGGGGAATAAGTGAGTGACCTTCTGCCTAATTAAATGATACGTCTACTAATATCCCCCAACCAAAGAGGTTGAACAGAAACAAAGAATTTGCTGACAGTGCAGACTTGTGACTTAAGAAGTGAATACCATCTTCTCTTTATTTGTGATTCATGAGGAGAGACAAGGACTTCAGAGAATTGGGGCAGTAAGAAGCTGTTCTCATGCTTATTAAATTACTACAAACTTATAACAGATGGATTAGTAACTTAACATTGATGATTGAAGAAAGAGAAACAAATAAATGTTATACCACTAGCATTCCACCGGGTCAAATTTACTCACGAAAGTATGAGGTATCAACCTTTAATAATTTTATATCAAGCTTCAACGTGAATACAGATTAATGTGACTATGCATCAAGTCGCCAAATGGTACATATATCATCATTGACCCAAACTGAAGAGGCAAGTTGACATTAGCATTGCGAACATGCAACTAAAATGACATTCCTAGTTGAGGTTATTAGTATTACTCCATATATTGCCAATAGAAGAGTACGTTACAAGTAATAAAAAACTTCTCCTGTAGGCTATAGCCAACGAATTAGCATGCACTTGTACTCCAGCAGCATCTTCTCCCGCATAACAATAATTAGTTTGTTAGCCAGGGTGCAAGAGTTATCTACACAAAGTCCTCCGCTGCAATGGAAAGTGGGACCTAATTTCATCCTTTTCCATGACTAGTAACCAACGCAAATATTGCTGTTCAATAACAGTACATCTAGGTCTTACCTCGCTGTTCACATTTTGTCAACAATTTACAATAACTTCTGAGAATCCCTCCTCATATGGACGAAGCCCAACATCAAATTGTCTTACATTAGTACTATTAGTAAATAACCTAATCCTTGAATTGGTGTGGATCAAATTACTCTCCTTCTCCCACTCTCTTTCTCCCCCTAAAGTGCCACCAGCACTATTTTTCATACTTTATGAGCAACCAAACTAAACCCATTCCTTCCCTCCTTTGGAAACCATACCTTACCCGTCTACAAAATCAGTCGCTACAATACAATCAAAGCAAATTTCAAAAAACTCTCATTGTAATAGTCCTTTGTGGCTCCAGTGGCGACTAGACCAACGTGTTATTGCTTCAAGAGAAACTCCCATCGAAGTTCACTATGAATCTTTAGGCACTTATTATGAGATTTATGGACACACCAAACTCAATAGCCAAGCAATATAATTTGATCAACCAAAAACTTTGGGTTATGAATATGAACAAGTCTAACATCAAAATAATATGCAACTGACCATGCAAACTAATCATGTCATAAAAGACAAGTAATATTAGTCCAACCATAGTGTTTGCTAAGTACTCTTTCATCACAAATATTCTAAATTTCAGAGCCTCCGATTTGTTTTTTCTTGGTAACTTGGTTATCAAGAGATGTTTGTATATAGCACCTCTTGACATGTGCCTAATCCAATAACAAGAAGAGAGAATTGCTACAACTTTGTAAGCTATGGACAATGACAAGGCAGTGTCCATTTTGCCTGGATAAAGAACAAGAGAAAATTTTCACCACAACTCTGGTACATGAAGCAGGATGCTCATGCCACTGCGCTTACATCATGCACAAGAACCATAAAGTACTACGACTAAGATTAACTCAACTCTCAACCCATAGAATAGGTTTGACAAACTGAATCAGATCCCAACCTGAAATAATTGTGCTTTGTGGCCAAGTTTGGTTCAAAGAAATTCTCGAAGTATCAAATCACTTCCAAGATTTGAGCGAGGTGCTATTACCTAGAATAGAAACCCTTCCAAGAGCTTATAAGTTCACATAGAAAAATTGAGATTTTGTTAATCAGCTCAGCAAGTAAATACTTAAATCATCATACCTAAATCAAAATATTCAGCCAAACACTAAATATAACAGTTGCGAATATTCTCACTTGGAAGCAAAGAAAATCTAAAAACCCTAATTTAAAATGCCCCAGCAAAGGGGAAAAGAATAAGAAGGGAATAAAAAAGAAAGGGAAGAGACTTACGTTGTAAGTAACGTCAGGCTTCTCAGATTGGCTGAGGAGCGAAATACTGGAGTCGGCCTCAGGAGGCAGGACGTCCACGAGGGCATTGGAGTGACGGTGCAACGCGACGGAACCGGAGGGCTTGAGGAGCTCACGGTTGATAGTGCTGAGGATCCGGACGTAATAATTGGAACCCGTAGTCGACCCGACTATGGCGTTGTTCTGATCGATCATCTCCATGAACTGACCGATGACGAGGGGCACCGACTGGATCCTTTTCACCTCCTCCTGTGCGCGCAGCAGCTCGCGGCGGAGATTTTTCAGCTCGTCTTTCACGTATTCTTCTTGTATCTCGAAGAATTCCAGTTGCCGTTGCAGCGTCTTTAGCCGGGAGTACAGATCCTCATCCGGGTCGGCGGAGAAGGATGCGTCCGATTCGGGTACGGGCCGGGTGGGTGGTGGTTGGGATTGGGAAGGTTTCGGGTCGAGCACCATCGCGGCGGCCATGGCTGAAGGAGAATGAAGAATTGAAAGAGTGGGGAACAAGAAAAGCTGAAGTATTGGGGCTGCGTATTGTTAATTTGGGAGAAATGTGAAGCGTACGCCGTCGTAAAAGCACCGCCTATTGGCTTCCTTCAAGGATATTGGGTAAATTACACTTTTGGTCCCTATTTTTGGACAAAATTAATTTTATATCCAAATTTTTTGAGGCAATCATTAAAATTGAATTTAAATATATTAAGAAAAAGGTACTGAATGAACAAAAATAGTAACAAATTTATAAAAATTAGAATCAAAATTATACCTCAATTTAGAAAACAAAATTATAATACTTTGTAAAAATTAAGGAACAAATTACTAACTTATAAAATTAATCGATCATACTCTAATTTCGGGCTTTCAATTAGTCACATTTATGAACAACTTGTGTTCTTTAACAATGATGCTAAAGCAATGAAATATTCTGTTAGATCCAAAAATGAGATATTGATAGGTCCAAATAAGAGATTCCTCTTCTTAGAAAAGATGTTTATACTTTCCTCTATATCTAGTGGAAATGAAGAAAAGAAATGATAGAGAACAATTTCAAGAAAAAACTTCATCTTCTTTCCGTAATTTTTGGAGCTCCATCCCTACTCGAATTGGAATAATCACTTCCTTAATTTTGATCATATCATATACAAATGCATAGTTTTGTGTGCTTAAGTGTAAAATTAGATGGATTCTTCCGGGCTCTTAGAGTCTGATATCTTATAGGTAAACATACATAGGCCTTCAGTAATGAAGCATAATCCCCTATATTTTGGATTCAATTGAGAAGGATACCTTGTCATAGATAGGACTCCACCTTCCTCGATCGGAAGGTTGCAACCGGGATAGGGTTGAGCCCATATTTCTCCTCTCAAGTTGCCATGTTTTGAAAGTTTTAGCGATTGATGCTTATCTACTTTCTCAGCCTTCGAGAGGGATGGCAAAGACGATTGATCCTACATGGACTGCCATCGTGCTTCCACGTGGACTCCTTCTTATTTAGGCCTTCACTGGAGTTGGGCTGGCTTGCTCCTTTCAAGTTTTTTTTTTTTTTTTTTTTTCAGATCATTTTACTAGTCTTTTTGAAATTTTTTTTTTTTTGTTAGATGTTCAAGCCACTCTTTTTTATTAGTTTTGTTTTTTTTTTTTTAAATGAAAGGTAAATGTTTGCCTTAAGACTCAAATATTTATAGGTCCATAAATAGCTTCAAAGTGAAAGTAAGGGGTCACACATATGTTGTTACTTTCGGAACATCCCAATAATTTGAAACTCAATATTTTACTGTAGAGATATTGGGTTCAAAATTCATTAACAGGGTGTATGTGGTAGTTGGATACGTAAGTTAAAAAATAATAATAATAATAATAATCAGATGTGCTTTTCAGTACCACATCTAAGGAATTTGAACGTTGATTCTTCACTAGCATCAAAATGAATATACGAGGACATCCAAGAGGTATGGAGGAGAGTATGCAAAAAATCGTCATTAGGATTTTGGTTAAATTGACTGTATAAATTGATATACACTCTGTTATAATCTTCCATAGCATCGCTAACGACTAAACGAGGTAACTTCATTTCCATATGATATTATCAAACACTTCCAATAAAAACATTGGCTTTGCAGGGAATACTATTCTTTCGCCACCAAGTCAACAAAAATGAGAAGGAAAAAGAAAAAAAGATAGAAACACACACACAACACATACACGCACAGGGAACCTAAGAGATAGAGAACCTTCCCCTTCTAAGCGTGGTTGAATCTACCATCTCATCATCAACATTCGAGGTATCCTTCCGTGCGTGCTTAAATGGATTCAAGATCCCCAAGGTCTTAGACAGTGAAGAGAAGAAAGTGTGCTTCTTCACTCTACTTCTATATGGCGTCCCCTGAATTCTCTGCATATCTCGCATGCACATTCTCATCCTCAGAAGCTCCGTTCTCAAAGCTTCGTTCTCTTTGACAAGGGACACATCAATCTGCAGGTAATTTCTTGCTCTTGGGGCATCCAGCAACAAGTGATCATCATATATGCCTCTTGTTAACTTGAGTTGGTCGTAGTGGAGGGCGTGGAGGACAATCTGCACTGGTAGACGGTTGTTCTGTGAAGCATGAACCCGAGCTTGGTGAGATAGTCTGAGAGGATCCATAACACTACACACCTTCAAGCGCTTGATTTCATCTAGATATGGATGAGCCTGTAATTGTCACTAACATGTTTTAGCTTGGAGAAGACTATATTCTTGACTAGCAGGGGTCATCTGCCTATTCTGCTTACTAAGATGGTTTAAAATATAGTGATTCTATGATATATTCATACTATGTCTAGCAAACTCGACTCGACTATTCAAACTGGTTACATATTATCTAAACTACAATGGAACTTGTAAAGGCTGTCCTTTTAGACATCCAAGCAGTGAACTCGAAATCTTATGGTTCAAAGTCCTAGCAGTGAAGCAATAGAAATTTTCTACCACTAATCAGAATCATCAGATCAGCAATTTTAAGGATGGGACTGACCTTCAAGTAGATATCAACAGCACGGTAAAGATGGTCATCAAGCTTCCTTGCTGCCTTGGGCACCGAATTCGCGATCCCGTTGAATTTCGCAATACTAAGTTCGTCACAATTAGCAACCTTCCCCAGGTATGTATCGACCGTCTTGGCAACTCCCAGCATAGCTCTGGAGCATAGTTCCCCCAAATTATCGGCACTAAAAACGTCTATGCTCTTTTCTTTCTCCACAAAACCAGAGATGATCGTCCTCACGCTCTCAAGATCAAACAGCTCACCGTCAGATGTGAAAGACAGCACCACAAGATCGTCAGCTGTCACATGCTCTAAGATCATGGATATCCTGTTTTCTAGCTCATTTTTGCAACTGTTGTCTGCCCTCAAGCAAATTGCAGTCCTCAGGAGAGAGCACAAGAACCTTATGGGAAAGGCAGATTTTTCCAAGGGCAACAGAGCGACTATGGACTCAATAAGTTCCCGTTGTCGGGTCCTGGTATCTGATTCCCCTGAATACAATGATGATTCTGTGCCATTTCGAGAGTGGTCATTCACGAGATCACATTGTGATCTCTCAGCATATGCGATGATAACACTAGCTAGAGTAAAGACCTTTGCACCTCTCCACGTCATTGAAGCAATGATCTTTGCAAAGAAGGCTATGCCTACGGTTGTTAGCTCTTCAACCCACCAATTTTGAGGTGAACGACTTGGAAAATTAGCCTCGAAACAAACCTATCACATGCAAAAGAGCCAAGAATGGGTCAGCAAACGTTTCCATATATTCTGTGCAAACCACTAGTTACTATCTACAAACCATACGACCTTCTCAGTAAGTAATTTGAACAAACACTTGAGGTAGTACCTCTGCACTTGCAATTTCAACACATCTTTGGACAATTTTGAGGTCCTCCGCCATGGGAAGCAGCTCTTCACATGACTTCAGCACAGCGAGGGCGCCGGACATGCTTGTCAACGCTACCTGGGACAAGAAATCCTCAGTCCTCCCAGCAAAACTGTTCTTGCAATAGCTATCAGTCATCTGCAGATACTCAGCAGCACACCGGAGCGCTGCCACGTTATGAACCGTGATCTCAAAATTGAAACCATAGCAAAAATTTGCTACTGTTTCGAAGGTTTCAGCGCCCCCAGGAACGCCCGACAGGTCTATTCTTGCGCAGTCGACATCTTTCGATTCAAGAATCAGTTCTCTTATGTGATTACTCTTCCCTACAAGCATGAACTGCCACAACCCAAGTGCAAGAAAACAAATTTCACGATCAGAAGACACAGAAAGTTCACATTCAAGAACCATGCTTTCCCCCCCATAAATGTACCTTGTGAAGAGAAAAGCTCATTTCCCCTACTTCCACAACAACATCAGTGGGAAGTTCTTGAGAAAAAACCCTGTATTCAGATCAATGAACAGAAAAGATAAGAAAACCAGAGCAGAGCTGCTGTGTTTGCAATAAAGAGAAACAAGGTTTTGAGGAGCTAGTGATGATTACCATTGTCCAGCTCTCTCCATGGCGAGAGAGATGTTGCTGTTGTGCTTGATGGGGTTGGGCATGACTATCCAAGAATCAGCCGAACTTCAGGAAAAATAGTGATTATGAGATGAGGGAGAAAAGAGGTTGACGGGGTATATATAAAAAGTTCAATGGATTGAAGACTGAAGTAGCACTTTTTCATCCAATAATCCCTTTTTCGTATTCATCTTTTGGCTTTTTGATCGGACCCCATTGGTGATTTTACACTCTAAAAGGCAGAACTTCTTCACTTCCATCGTTTTCAAGAATGCGACTGAATCACAATTTTGTTCTTCAGTAACATGAGTTTTATGCAAGAAAACTGTGGAAATAATAGGTTAATGTAACAAAAAATTATGCTTTGTTTGGTTTGGATGAAAAATGGGTGTATAAAAAAGTAAAAATTTGAAATAAATATATAAGAAAAAAATTAGTATTTATTAGGGAGAATAGCTGGAAGAAAAGTAAAATTAGGGAGATGTGGGAGGAAAAGTAAAATTGAATGTATATAAAAATTCTGTGATGGTTGGACACGAACACGATATGAAATGAATACAACCATGACATAGCGATTATATATAATATATTCATTTTTTTATGTATATTATCAATTTCTTATAAAATTAAAATATACAATATAAAATACATCAAGATAAAATATAAAATAAATATTTCTTACATCTAAATTTGTAAAATGTGGTGTAAAAATATATATAATCAATTTATTTCAAAAAGGTACGCAATAAAAATTTTCTAATCATCAAAATTAGTTAAATCATCATTACCATCTCTCAATTTTTTAGTAAATTTTGATCCAAAATTTTTAATTTGAGATGAGTAAATAATTTATTTTCTTTTTTATTAAATCTAAAACTCTTTTTATTTTTAAAAATAGCCCAATTTTTTTTTGAAATTATAAAAAGAATTAATCCTAAACATGTCCGACCGATACTTTGTCCTTCTTTTTTATTTTGCATACGTGGACATTATGTCTAAGTTGTGTCTGTATTCAACACATGTTCAACATTGCACCTAATAATTTTTTGGAGTTTTCTTCCTTTATCGATGAAACTCCTCCAGAATCCAATTTCGTTCCAGTTCAAAATTGGGTAGAAAAATAAAAGTATAACATAATACATATTTTATTTTTATTAACTCAATTATCCATATATATAATATTTTTTTAATTCTTTTTTTCTTCCCGTTGACATAATATTGATACATAACTTTTTAGAATAAAATAATCAAATCGCAGAAAAACTACTACATCATCGATCATTGATGTACTTTTTATTTTATTTAAACTAAATAGTTTAGAATAAATACATAATCCTCATTTTGATGAATATTTTTATTCTTGTTTGATTAATATTTTAAATAATAATTTTTTTTAAAAAAATTATATACTAAAATTATTTGAGTATAACATTAACTTATTTTTTAATATAAAAGAAAAAAATAGTTAATCATTAAAATTATTAAAATTAAATTTTCTTCTCGTTATATTTCTCTTGTACCAAATAAAAGACAAGTATTTGATATTTAGATTGCTTTTAATTATACCAAATAACCTGTAAGAAAATTGTTATTATTTTCCTTTCCCTTACCTTTTCACTTTTCATTTCCTCTCTATTGACTTAAAAAAACCCTTAATTCGCAAAACTAAAACCGCCCCATTAATATGGTAGGGTTCGGGTTCGGGTTCGGGTTCCACTAATAATATGTTGGTATTAATTTATTTGGATCAAATTCATTTTTTGTCCTTTAACTTTTAATCATTCTTCGTTTTAATCTTTTAACTTTTTAGGATTGCAAAATAATATTTTAATCTTTTAATTTGCTCGCTTTTAGGATACTGTTCGCAAAATTTTATTTAAAATTGTCGAAAAATAACATTTGAATATGACTTAGCATTTCAAACTAGGAAAAGTGTTGTAATTAAAATAAAATAAAATCTGAAGTGACATTAGTAGCCATGTGGCATTAAGTTATATTATATACTAAAATTACTATTATTTATATTTAAAATAAATTTTAATACCTTTTTTTATTATTTTCACATTTTTTAAAAATTAAATTATTTTTCTTTATTTTTAAAAAATTAAAAATAATCTTTTTTCCCTCTTCAATCTAAAATATTTTTCTTTTACCAATTATATTGTATTAACTAATTTGAAGGATTATTAATTTAAATATGTTCTGATAATATTTATTATAAAATATATTCATTAAATATTGAATAGAAAAAAAAAGTATATAAAAAAAATTATATTATTTGATATAAATAATATTTATCATTATATCTATTAAAATAAAAATATATTTTTTTTTAAATTTTAGACTTTTAAAAATTAAAATAGTTTTTACTTAATTTTTGAAATAAAACTTACATATATATTACATGTAGTATATAGAAATGGTGGCAGCCACTGCTAATCACTGACTCCTTTAATTTTATCCTAAATTTTATCAATACAAATAAATAAGATATATAGTACGGCAATTTAATCACACCCCATATTTTGTCTATTATTAATCTATCCCAACTTAATCCCATCACATAAAATTAAGATGCACAGTGAGCTAAGTTGGGTTGACCCAACCCATGACTGAATTGAATCAATAATAAAATAGTTTGGTTCAGCCTAGGCTCGTTTGAGACAGAGTGGCCCAAGACCACTTAATCCTGGATCGGGTCGGTTAGGTCTTTTTTTTTTTTTTACTTCTTTCTTTTTTTTTTTTTTTTTGTAGTTAGCTCATTGACGTGGTTGTGATTTTAATGAAAGGATAAAAAGAGAGTTTTACCCACGATACGATTGCATACCAGGTGAAATTAATGTTGTTTTAGAGGGAGAATTTCCGTACGCATGAAGGTCAATCAATGAATAGTAGTCTCTTTTAAAGAATTATATTTTTGGTACTTACAGTGGTATTGAGAGTTATATGGTGTGGTAGATTGTATGTACTCAATATGTGCCTAATTTATACTAAAATTACTTTTTTACCCTTACAACTAAATATATATTACCAATATACATCACTCATCTCAAATAAAGACAAGCTATATTATACGAATAGCTGGACTCTATTGATGACGAGTAGTGTGAGAGTACAATATTTTCCTTCAGCTATTCTGACGTAAGGCTATCATTTATTGAATAAGGGCAACAAGCTAATCTGTGACCTTCCTTACTCATAATCTATTACAATCTTTTATTTTATTTCGCAATCTATTGCAGCTTCATCTTATTTCGCAATCTATTGCAGTTTCATCTTATTTCACAATATGCAGCATTTTCCAATTTCGAAAGTCGAAACCATTCTTGCTATTTTCCTCCATGATTTTTAATATTTCCTACTAGCTTGCTATGAAATTTTTCAACCCGATTGCCTAGTCTATATAGAAATTTTTTGTCCGTACTAAATTTAATCGAATCGAATAAATAACATAACAAATGTATTACACTTATCATATAATTCGTTGTAATTTATCGAGTTAAATTCCAACTAAAATTTTCCAGTCTATATATATATATATATGTGGGAAAATATTTACCTCAATCAAATTGAATTAGCCAAGTGTGAACAGTTGAGGGATGCAATGGGAATTATTGGCAGGCAAAAGAAGGAATAGAGAAAGGGAGATTGATGGATGGAAGAATTAATAATTTGCCAACTCAAACACACAGCTTGAAATATATGGGCTGGATGTCTGTGTGCCGCTCAAACCATGTGGCCAACATCTCCCCAGCACCACCCCCCCGAAAACACGATTTCTCAATGGCTCTCCAGACGACACGGTGCGCCTTCCATCAATTTCATCCAGCTTTTATAACATCAACTAAACTAAAGTCGCCAAACAAGACCACTCTCCATGTCATTAATTCCCTTCACACCAACATCCATGCCTGTACCGTGAATAATAATTTATCCTATATGATATTAAAAATGAGTATGTTATTTTTTTATGAAAAAAATATAGCAATTTATCTTCTTATATTTGTTTTTTAAAATGAAGCAATTTACCTCCTTATACAAAGAGGTAAATTGCCCCATTTTAAAAATTATAGAGAGGTAAATTATTATATTTTACAAAATATAGGGAGGTAAATCGCTATTTATTTTTTCATGAGGGAGTACTTTGCTCATTTGCGATATCAAAAGAGTTTGCTTGCATTTTTCTCTCTCTTTATATATATATATACACTTAATTATATTTACTTTCCCGTTTATTAAAAGGTGGCAAATCAAAGATCCTAAATATGACAATGAAAAAATATTATCAAAATAACAATAAAATATAAATATGTAAAATTATAAAAAATAAGATTATTATATTATAGATAATTTTAAATTATAAAAAAACAAAATTATTATTTTATATAATACAATTTAATTAAAAAACTAACATCCTAAACTGAAGCCCACTCCCGCCACCAGACTCTCCCCCTAATCCCTACCCCCACACTGTCGCCCCCAGCTTGCAACTTCGCCCCCTTTTGTTGGAGCTGGTGACACCATCGTCCCCTCCTGTGAGGGGACTACAGCGACGTCGGGGGGATCGATTGGATACGTGGGGGGATGTGGGGTTTGTGTGTGTTAATATTTTATTTTAATTTACACTATATAAAATAATAATTTTACTTTTATAATTATATACATAATAGAAAATTCAAAATTAATTCTATATAATTTTACTTTTTCTCTATGTAAGCACTTACATGGCACATAAAAAAAAATAGTGTCCAAACAGCAAAAAACCCTAATTCCTGCCACTTTCAAGAATTTGGTGACTTGAGTCTTGCAATTGCCAAAAAAAGAATTTAAATAAATAAATTTTGGAATATTTTTTACTACAGTTATATTTAGAATTCTTATTTTGCAATCCTTAATGTACGAGGTGGTATATATATATAATATCCAGTAAAGTCAAGAAAATAAAGTGTATCATTATCAGTCTTGTCTTTTTTAGGTGGATTTATTTATTGCAGTATTGATTGGTGTGATATGATGATTATTTGCCTTTTCTTCATCCTTCTAGACAGGTGCACTTTAAATGGATTTACATTAGCTTCAGTCAGCATCAAATACCACGTTTTGTTATATTAATGCCTAAAATATGTAAAATTTCCACTTATATTTTGTAAAATTCAGTAAAAAAATATTTTTTTTAGTAATTAACGGGATATGTATTACACGTACTCTTTATGAATTTGAATTTTTTTTAACTGCTAATAAGGTCTTTGATTAGTGAAATGATTAAAATGAACATTATACCGTTAGAATCAAATAAGTTGTTATTCTTTAACATATTTTATTTTAAAATTTTTGAAAACGCTTTTATAAATAGTACACATTAGTTTAATTTCAAATAAAAGTTTAATAGACAATCTTTTTACAATAACAAAAAAAATGACGAATTATTACCTAAACTTTTGAATAAAAATAATATATACATTCGTGCTAATCGAGTATTAGTATAAATATATAGTAGATATTTTCTTTGTTAAATATACAATGATTATTGCTAGTCGTATAGTTTATAATGTCTTAAATTTATAATTTTTAAGGAATATAATATCAATAATAATTTTATTTTTATTTAACTATAATAATTTATTATTAAACAATAAAGTATTTTCTCTTTTTTGACTGTTAGAAAAATTAAATAGTAAAAAACTTTTTAAATTATAGAGAGAGAAAGTGTGTGTGTGTGTGTGTGTGTGTGAGCGAGAGAGAGAGAGAGAGAGAGAGAGAGAGAGAGAGAGAGAGAGAGAGAGAGAGAATGAAGAGAGTGTTTGTGAGTATATGAAAAGGGATATTTTTGTCTTTTGACATAATAATTTTATATAACTTATAAAATCTTATAAAAAAGTTAAGAAATTTAACTTTTTTTTTGAAGACCTTATAAGATCCAAAACATCTTATTTTGAGATTTTATAAGCTCTCAAACATCTTATAAGATGTTTTGAGAAACTTATAAGTTTAGCCAAACACCATCCAAAATACCCTCATGGTATTTATATATGTTTCACATATACATCTTTTACTTGTTTTGGGTGTTTTGTTTTTTGTATTTTCATCTATCCAAAAAATAACGTATGTATTTAAATATATTTACTTAAAAAACTATAAAATATATATAAGTTTTTGGAGTTTTATAATTTATATTGAAGTATTATATTAAAATCACAGTATAAAAACTAATATAGTAAATTTATTTTTCAAATTTAAAATATCTTAATAAATTATAAATGTTAATAATCATAAAAATTATATATTATTAATAATTTAAATTATTATTTAGTTAAAAATATTAATTTAAATTAATTTTACCATTATTGAAATTGATATTTAAACTTTCCTTCAATTATATTTGAAATTATTTTAAATTTAATTAATTTAATTTTTTTAGTAATTTTAAAATTCAAAATTTTAAAAATTAAAAAAAATAAAAGGATGGACGATGACCACAGCGTCCGCCAACGCCCAAAGGGGACTGGGTCCTGAACTACACTATTTTGGGCTACTGCGATAACAATATTGCTCAATATATCTGAGCGTAGCCTGTAATTTGGGCAACAACAAGGCCACCAAATTCGTTGGCGACGATACTTTTGTGAGGCGGCTGGTGGGGATGGGGGTTTGTGGAGAGGGCAGCAGGATAGGGATGGGGATTTTAAAATAATAACTTATAATATATACTTAAAATTAGTAAAATGTAAATTCTTAATTATTTTGTTTTTTAAAATTTAAAATACAATAATTAAGATTAATTGATTAGATCTTACAGCTCTGATATAATCAATACAGATCCAACAGGTGCCAAAACCAAAACTCACAGTTGCTCATCAACACAAACTGAACCTTAGATCACAAAAATCAACACATGATCACCCCAGACCCACCACTCACGTTCACTTAGAACTTAGAGATAAGAAGAGGAAACTTAAATTTTTCGCTCGGGTTATAGAGAGTGAGGAGTCAGACTCCTCTTATAGGGGTAGAAAAAACAGTAGGAAAGGAAAGTTTGGACGGCTTTCCAAAAGCCATAGATTTGGCTTTGAAAAACCACTGTTATCCACGACAGTGGAAAGGGGAAGAGGATTGACAGCCATGGAAGGCGTACAGAGAAGAAAAAAAGAGCAATCGACGGAAGGTGAGAGAGAAGAGGGGAATAATAGAATTAGGGTTAGGATTAAGATATATATATATATATATTTATATATATAGTTAGTAACCTGGGTCGGACGGGTGGTGGGTCGGGTCTGGGTAGAGGGCCTCCAAGTGGGTTGGTTCAGTAGAGGGCCTCCAAGTGTATTGGGTCTGAAAAGGAAAGTTTGGACGACTTTCCAAAAGCCATAGATTTGGCTTTGGAAAACCACTGTTATCCACGACAGTGGAAAGGGGAAGAGGATTGACAGCCATGGAAGGCGTACAGAGAAGAAAAAAAGAGCAATCGACGGAAGGTGAAAGAGAAGAGGGGAATAATAGAATTAGGGTTAGGATTAAGATATATATATATATATATATATTTATATATATAGTTAGTAACCTGGGTCGGACGGGTGGTGGGTCGGGTCTGAGTAGAGGGCCTCCAAGTGGGTTGGTTCAGTAGGTGGGCCACCAAGTGGGCTTGTCATTATTTGGGTATTGGGCCACAAAAAATTATAACAATAATAATTAATGAGCACAACATTATTAGAAATTTCTTATTATGTATATATTGCTATTGTATCTTCTTTTCTAATGTTTCAATTTTCTTAGTATATATAAAATTTAAAAATATAAATATCTTTACATTTTATTAATTTTAAATTTTGTTAAATTTATTATTTATGAAGAAAACAAAAGATGATACTATTTTTTTTTTGGTCAAAAAATTGATTACAAAAGGGACATTTATTACGAATTATATTTTTTTTCAACAGAAATAGTTTATATCGTAAGGCAAATATGATAGTATCTTTTATTTAATGTATTTAATATGAATCAAATTTTGTTTTTTTTTGTGGGGGGGGGGGGGGGGGAATGGTGTTGCTAATGCTTCTTTATTCTTACTTTGAGAAATTTAATTAATAGATTGTTTAATATGAATCATATTTTTTAGGAGAAAATATATGAGGGTAATAGAGTAATAACTTTTACATAATGTATTTTATTAATTGAATAAGAACTTGAAACTTATAAAAGAATTTTAATTTCTCAATGTGTAAAACTATTAAAATATATATTCTGTAAATAAACTTAGTAAAAATTCAATATTAAATTTTGTATAGATAAGTTTGGACTATTATATATAGTAGGACGACTATTAAAATATGACTTATCATTATTAATTTATAATTTTCGAATAAGAAAATTATAAATTTCATGCAATGTACAAGATTCATGCTAGTTTATAATATATTTAAAAATATAAAAAATTATTTATTATATATACGCATGTACATATTGACACAATTATTATTAAAATTTTATTTATTATACATAAGCATGTAGAGAGTGACATAATCAGATCGCAAAACTTGACGTTGATTTGATTATTGAAATTCATATATTTATGTATATCTAGAAAAAATCAATTAAACCTACCACGTCAATATACTCTAGTCAATTCAAAATTGTACGTAACAAAAAAAAAAAAAAATCAAAATTGTGCGACATTTGATTCCAATTAATAATTGAAGTAATTAATGTACATATACTCATTTAAATAACTATTATTATTTCATTCTAATTCTTAATTGTGTTGAAGCAATTAGACGTCAGCATTAGTTCATTCCTATGTTAGAATATTTGTTAAATGGAGAATTAATTAATAATTCTTAATTCCTTCCTAAAGTAATAAAACACCTTCCAAAAAATAAGATATTTTATCACAAATATTATAATAAATACTAATTAATTAATTACTATTGTACAACTGATATTAATTATTGTTTATGCAAGTTTTGTTAAGAGATCGGTCATAATTAAAAATTACGTTAAATATTTTTAATATAATTAAAATCATGATAGATCTCGATCGATCTTAACAAAAAAATAAGGAAGAGGATTGAATGATTTCAAAAGCGTATGAGTAATGTGATTTATACTTGGTAGATTTAATTTTTTTTTTTTTTTGGAAAAGTGTTAAAATGAACGAGAAATGTCCGATATTATTTTTGAGAACATAAAAGTTATTTTATTTTTTCATATATGAATATCATCCACATATTTATTATATGGGTAGTAATTGAAAAACTTTACAAATGAAAGAAACAATATTTAGTATTATTTTTTGAGGTCACAAAAATTAAGTCAAATGTCAAATCACATGGTAATATTTGCACGTGTCGTATGTTATTGGGGGCGCTTGCATTTTTCTACACGTACAATTCAATTTTAGGCGGTTTAAAAATGACTTCATATATATAGCTAACATTTATTCCGTACTTTCTCAATCACTTAGCAATATAATCCAAAAAAAATTTAAATTTTGGTTGCAATTAATTAAAAATAATCATGGTATAATTATGATTAATTAATATTCATAATATTCTTTTACTTTTAACTACAATAATTAATTATAAATTAATCTTCTAGAGACCACATACTAAAAAATCATAACGTAATTAATCTAGTAATTTGAGCAACCTACAACACAATTAAATTAATTATTTAGACCTTCCTTTATTTCAAATTTCAAGTATTAATTTTACTTTATTTGAGATATATATATGTACATATTTCTGAAAGAAATATAATTTTTTTATCATAATTGTTATCGATCTTAAAATAAAAAAATACATATTTGCACAATGATTGTTAGTTGCTAGTTCATAATTAAAACCTTGACAAAGTTTCTGATTGTAATAACTATGAAAAATATTAATTAACTTAGGTCGAGAATTAAATTTTTGTATATTTGATTTTGTTTAATGATACCCAATAATATTGATTTGTCAATTTTAAATTAAAGTAACTTATATCAAAATACACCATATTTTTATAATGCCAATCTCATCATAGTAGATTTTATAGTAGAAGGTTGAGGTTTTCTGTTTTTATCTTTGATGTTGCTTCCTTTTTTTTTTCTTTCCCCCCTCTCCTTTTTGTGGTTGAGGTAAGAGAGTTGAGTGAACAACTCACAGTGAAACACTTCAATTTAATCATATTAAATAAGAAATATGGGTTAAAAGGGAGAAATATTCTTATAAAAATATTATAGAATATGAATTACTAATTTATAGTGTGACCACAATAATATATTGTAAGTTCAATAATTACAAGATTTATTTTTTGACGTTACAAAATAGCCAACTTAAGTCATCCCGTTCATCTCTAACGAAAAATCCTAACACAAATCAGATTTAGTCAAATCGAACATATGGAATTATAATATATATATTTGTTATGTGATCGATCACTCTTCTTAATTAGACATTAATTATGTAACAAACACATTAACATTTACTATATAAATATAAATTCGAATCCGATCATAGTCGAACTCAAATTTCCCAATTCAATCATACCAAAATTAGAAAAAAAAGCCAAAAATGTACAAGGCCAACTTGAACAAAGGGTTGACGGTTTCACATACTTGTGGTATGGAGCAGCCAGCCGGTCAGAAAATCTGAAGCCTCGAGGACAAGAGCCGCCATTATTTTATTGCCCTCGCGTTGGGCATGCGCGCTCTTTATTGAGTATGAAGATTAAACTAAAACCTGCAGGACTCCGGATCCCATATAGTCCCCCTCCCAACACTCTTCTCACAAAACCATACAAACAATTGATGGCTTATCCCAGGAGCAACCTATCCTTATCTTCACGCTCATTCTATACTTCCCCAAACACCCCATCATCATCCTTTCCCAAGAACTGCCCCATCCTCGTCTCTCGTGCCCGTACTTGCATTTGCATGTCCTCGTCCTCCTCGTCCTCGATGCCCATGTCGGTACCCACTGCCGCGCCCATGATCACAGCCAACGGTGCGCTACTCAAATACATACGTCAACCTACGGTATGTACTTGCGTGCATTGATGTGCAGGTCGGGAGGCAATCATGCACGTCTTAATTACTACTAGATAAAAATTTCTCATTTAAATTTTTGAAAGAAAAAGCTTATTTTCTCTCGCACTAGGGGTTACGTTGCACTTTATTTTAAAATTAATAAAGTTCAGGAGGTCGTGTTGTTTTTTTTACGGCCTTCTATGTTAATGTTGTGTGACGTGTGGTGCGTGCATATGTGCAGCTATTTCCTGTGGAACAGGATGAGGGCAGCAAGAGGAGAGACTACTTGCTGGGGAAAGTTGGAATGCAGCTGCAGAGCGCAGCAGCAGCCGTGGAGAAACTGAAACTAATCGACACGATCCAACGACTGGGGATCGCCTACTATTTGGAGGATGGTATCAATGCCATACTGCAGGCTGAGTTCTCCAATGCCTTGTCTACGGACGACGATCTCTTCACCACGGCTCTACGCTTCCGGTTGCTCCGACACAACGGCTTCCAGATTAGTCCTGGTAGACCTCTTACTTCTGAAATAAAATGGGCGCGTTAAATATAAAATTATGAAATTTGCGAATATTAATTTAGGGGGTTATTTTGCCTATAACGGGGATCCATTGTATTTAATCCAAGAAATTAAGCTATTTTCTCTAATTTGTTCAACTCTTGATGCAGATGTATTCCTAAAATTCATGGACAAAAATGGACAATTCAAGGAGTCTCTAACCGACGATAAATTAGGGTTATTGAGCTTGTACGAAGCATCATACTTGGGAAGTAATGGAGAAGAAATATTGGAAAAAGCCATGGAGTTAACCAAAACACACCTCCAACGCTCACTTCCTCAGCTGCCACCGCAACTCCAGGGGCAGGTGGCTCAAGCGTTAGAGCTCCCCAGACACCTGAGAATGGCTAGGTTAGAAGCTAGGCGATACATTGATCAATATGCTGCACAAAGCGACTGTGATCAAGAACTTTTAGAACTAGCAATATTGGACTATAACAAGGTCCAGGCTCAACACCAAATGGAGCTGGCTGAAATCACCAGGTAATCAATCGTATCACATTTCGTATCACAACCTTTTCATTTGTTTATCTATTGAAAACAAAGTAAAAATCAAGAACATCTATCTAATTAGACGTACAAGCTTATATATTTTGTCCTGTTGCAATGTTACGATCAGATGATGATTCCCATTCAAATTAATTAAGTTTGATCAAATTATTATTTTTTAACTATACAATAATTATATGAGAAGTATTATACACTTATCATATGATTAGTTTGTGTATGATCAAACGAAAAATGAATTTGTTGTTTTGTCTTAATTATTTTATATATGCTATTGCTTATGGAAAAGAATCTTCTTCTTCATCTTTATGATTACCAATTTAATTTAGATCATGTTATTGCTATTAAAAACAAAAGTTTAGTATATATATATATATATAGACATGTCTAATCAACATTCACTACATTTATAACGAATAGGACAGAAAATTGATAAATATTAATAGATGAAACTTCGTACCACGTCCAATTTATTATAATTAGTCCTCAATTTACGTTAGACATATGAATACTTTGTAATTTGTCCCCCAAACAATCTTGTCGGATCACTAAAATAATAGAGAGATATAATTACTTTACCCATTAATATTTAGTTCTTGTATATTGTTTTCTTTTTCAATTTTCATAAAGAAAACGAGAATATTAAGGATAAAAAATTAAGTTATAGCTTTTTGGTTTAAACTTGTTTAATTTAAATTATTCAAACCCGCAAACTGTAAATAAAAATGAAAAAAGAAATAATTTTTTCACCTTATTTTTAACGAAATAGTGATGAAAAACACTTGTTTCAGATGGTGGACGCAGTTGGGGCTGGTGGACAAGTTGACCTTCGCTCGAGACAGGCCATTGGAGTGCTTCTTGTGGAGTGTTGGCCTGCTTCCTGAACCCAAATACTCCACCTGCCGAATAGAGCTCGCCAAGACCATCGCCATTCTCCTCGTCATCGACGACATCTTCGACACTTATGGAAAAATGGACGAACTCCTGCTCTTCACTGATGCAATCAGAAGGTTCAGATTATTATTATTATTATTATTTATTAGTTCGTTAATTGTGATCAATTAATTATCCAAATGGATTGTTAAAATATTAATATCAAATGAATTTCGTATTTAACGACTTAAACTTTTAGATGAAATTGTCGTTTAACATAAACGTGTACGACGAATGTCTGAACAGATGGGATCTGGAGGCAATGGAAACTCTTCCCGAGTACATGAAAATATGCTACATGGCGTTGTACAACACCACAAATGAAATATGCTACAAAGTGCTCAAGGAGAATGGATGGAGTGTGCTTCCATATCTCAAATCTACGGTAAGCTATGATGCCTTTCTATTAGTTTATTTTATTGGGTAGAATAATTAAATAATTATATTGTTATAGCTATATTATTTATTAATCTAGTGAAAATAAAAGAAGGGATTGGGAGTATTAATTAAATCTATAGGTCTATTTAGGAGAAATAGCATTTCTTGTATCATAATCGCGGCCATGTATACTTTAGTCCCATTATATACGAGATTTTCGATAATAGTTTCATATTTTTGAAAAAAATTGTCACTTTCAAATTGCTTACCAACTTTTGATAGGAAAATGATGAATACATTACGTATAATTCACGTGATTATTTCCTTGCATTCTAAAAGGATAACAGCCGCGTGACTTGTACATGTTTTAGAAAAGCAAAATCCTAAAAGAAGTTAGCAGGATGATTGAAAATGAGGCTTTTTATAAGTTATGGCACAACACTGCGGGCAAAAACTATGTTACAACCAATGTAAAAATTTGATCAATATTTGCTATGATTTTTAGTTATGATTAATGTTTCAATCTATGTCTATATAGAAACAACAACTAATAGTCAATGCGTAGCCATAATTAATTAATATTTATTATAATTTTTTTATTTTTGATCACAATAATTAACTATAAATAAAAATTCACATTTCATCTATTATCACTAAGGTTTCTCTTTGTTTTTCTTTTTTTTGGTTTTCTTGAGTGATTAATCGATCTTGCTATATGAATAACACACAAATCATATATATATGGATGGATATGGCAGTGGATAGACATGATTGAAGGGTTTATGGTGGAGGCGAAGTGGTTCAACGGCGGAAGTGCACCAAACTTGGAGGAGTACATAGAGAACGGAGTTTCGACGGCGGGTGCATATATGGCTTTGGTGCACCTTTTCTTCTTAATTGGGGAAGGAGTGACGGACCACAACGCCCGTCTCTTGTTCAAACCCTACCCTAAGCTCTTCTCCGCTGCCGGCCGGATTCTCCGCCTTTGGGATGATCTTGGGACCGCCAAGGTATGTTACCCTTCATTTCCACTTGCTTTTAATTTATAGTATAGTTCGAGGGAAAATAATAAAATTTGATCGAATAATTACAGGATTAGCACTTTCAATTCCGTAACTTACAAATTATTACTTTTGATCCTCATCTACTTTTTTGTATGTTATGCATTTTTTGCTGGAGAGAATAATTGGCCAGTTTTTCCAGCTTGGAACTATTTTCAAGGAAAAATATAACTACATTTGAGAGAAATAATTTAAATTTTGAAGGAAATTCGGGCAAAGAAAAGGACATTTCTTTCATCGCCTACAAAAATTGAATTCCACACTTCTCATATTTTTGTAAGTTGAAGTCAAGTACAAGCAGTACAAAGAATCATGTCTTCTACAAGTAAACAAAGTAGGCTAAGTCGAGCATTTATATGCAACTATGGGAGTACTTAATAACGATGTATTGGGCATGTTGTTACACTGTTAAACTATAGACAAAAAAGCAAATGAGAAAAAAAATGCTAACTTTTTAAAATTATGAAATTAAAAGTGTTAATTCCATAACGAATGAGACTCAAAGTGAAGCAGACCTAATTTATGAGACAAAAAATCTTATTTCTCCTGTAAGTAAATATGATGAGACAAAGCACTGATTAAATTAAACTATGTCATGCCATGAATATGGACAGGAGGAAGAGGAACGAGGAGATCTTGCATCGAGCATACACTTATTGATGAGAGAGAAGAAGTTAGCGACGGAAGAGGAAGGCAGAAGTCGCATTTTGGAAGATATATATGGGTTGTGGAAAGACCTGAACGGGGAGCTGATCGCCAAGAACGGGATGCCACTAGCCATCATTAAAGTCGCACTTAACATGGCCAGGGCTTCCCAAGTTGTGTACAAGCACGACGAGGACACTTACTTTTCTAGTGTAGACAATTATGTGGAGGCTCTCTTCTTCACTCCCCTTAGTTTTACATATAATTGAGTCTCTCATTATAAGTTTGAATAATAACGTTTATTATTTCGATAAATAAATTGATATGTAAAAAATGATGATGGGATATGTTTACGAGTTATAATACATACAG
The DNA here is from genome assembly GCF_026168435.1 of Sesamum indicum. NCBI lineage: Eukaryota > Viridiplantae > Streptophyta > Magnoliopsida > Lamiales > Pedaliaceae > Sesamum > Sesamum indicum. The sequence continues at coordinate 22,198,068 of NC_142662.1, forward strand.
ATGTTAATTGTACATTTATACCGATCAATTCCATATAATACGTAGTTTGTTTGTGTGGGTTTGTTTATGGGTGTTCGAAAATATGATCATTATTTTAATACTAAATAAAAAATATTTATCTCACATCGCTGGTTATTCAGTGGTTTGAATTTTTTATTTCGAAACATGTTGCGTCTTTTATTTTATATAATATATACATCTTATGTGTACAAATATTATGTTATTTGTTCAATTTAAGCGTTATACACGTGACTTGCATGTGTTAATTGAAATAGAAAATGCAACACAATTTTAAATAGAAAATTAAATCGAGTTTTTCAGACCATGGACTAGAATTTTACAAAATGTTATATGTTAATTTGGATTGAAGAATTTTGGAATTAAAAATTTTCAATTGGTAATAATAATTCTGTTGTATTTGTTAGGATGATTTTATGTCCCAAAAGATTTAAAATCTTTCCATTTTGATGTTGAATTATTTTTAATAACATGTGATGAGTTTTAGATCTATTGATTTTGACGTTAATTAATTTTTTTCAAATTCCTAGTTCAAAGTATGGTAATTAAGATTAAAAAAAGAAAAGCACGTTAGGTTAGTATGGTACCTTTCCATACTTAAATCAGTTCGAGATTGAGATAGAATACTACGAACTTGAAATTTTTAATATAGTAGATTGTTATAAAGGTGTCATACCATAAATACAGTAGAGAGAGGGTATTTATAGAGCCAAATGTGTCCAAGTGCTTGATTCACATGGCATCATCTCCAATTACGAGCTGTTAGAGGATCTATGGTCCAAATTATGGGCTCATGGGTAGCAGAGTACGGGAGCCGATAAAAAAGATGTAGATCCTAGGACTTCAAGGGTATTTTAGTATTGTGAAGGGTTATTTATATCTTTTTCCAAGTAAATATGATACACCCCTATCATATATATATATATTAATAAATAAAATGGAAAAATCTAATACATGATTAATGAATTATTTAAAGGGATAATTACACTCTCCTCCCTTAGAGTTTGATGTAATTACACTTAGATTCCTTGTGGTATGGAAAACTACATTTAGCACTCCTTAAGTTTGCTTCTATCTAACAAATAAGTCCATTCGTTAATAAAATTCACTTAATTTGTTGATATTCAATAAAAAAAATGAATAAAAATGAAAATTTACCTCGATTGACTTATTACTATCTTGTAACAGGTCAAACACTTTTTTCTGACTAAACTATCTTTATAACGGCAAAGATATACCTTCTCACGTGCATTAACACGTGAAGACATATGAGGGTAATTTAGTCATAAAAGATTTATTTGATCTATAATAAATCAGTAATAAGTCAACCGGGGTAAATATAAATTTTTTTCAAATTTTTTATTAATATAAGCAAGTTGGATGAATTTTGACTAGTAGATTAACTTATTTATTAGACAAAATCAAACCTTAAGAGTATTAGATGAAAATTTTCAAACAACAAATGATCTACGTATTATTACACCAACCTTCGTGGAAGGAGAGTGTAATTATTCCTTATTTAAAGTATTTAATAACAAGAGAAAACAAAACCAACACCACCTTCCCAACAAAATCACCCAAGTTTTGAACCCTTCTTAGCATCCACACGGAATTTTTTTTCCTATAAATCCGTTAGATTTAATAAATTTTTAATGACGAGGGTCATATCTCATGAAATGTTCAAACATGAGAGGTTAAGTCTGATGAGGGAGAAACATGAGAGATCAAATCCACGTAAGTGGCGTACTGTAATTGAAGAACCAAAAGTGATATTAACCCAAATTACTAGCAACTCCATTTTTTTTTGGTGAAATGCTCCATCATAATAACATGTATGTATTTATACTATATATTAAGAGAGAGGATGTCTTTGCATAGTGCTTAGTTTCGTCTTTTGAGTGTTTTGTTGTGCTTTGTGGAGATAGAGAGAAAAAATAAAGATAAATAAGTATGTGTTGAAAATAGTAGTAATTTTGATACATTTTTTTATATTTAATTTATTATTTTTCATTTTTCGTCGCACCCCCATTATCTTATAATAATTATTTCTTTTTTTTAAATTTTTATTCATCTTTTTTTTTGTCACAAGTTTTTTTTTTTTTTATAAATTTAATAGTAACTCCTTATTTTATATATACTTTATTAGATAATAAATCTAATAAAATTTTAAATAGTATTTATAAAAGTTACACACACAGAGTAAATTACTAGTATTTATTTATTTACAGAAAGCCTTTTCTCTCACAAACGGCGGTTATGATACCGCAAGTCCGCAACACGAATTTTATTATTATACCAATAATACCCTTAAATTTATTTTCTTTTTTGTCTTTGTTGCTTTCTTTCTTTCTTTCTTTTTTTTTTTTATGTTTTTGAAAATGTGATGCATTGGTCTATATTTATCTTTTCTTATTCGTAATATATTTTAAAATATGATATAATATTTATTATATGCACGCAGAGACGACGTGTCACGACGGCTAGTTAATATAAAAAAAAAAATTCGCACATAAATAGCAATTTGTAACATCACAATCACCGATTATTAAATGGTCTATATTATTTTATAATCATTGATATACTATTATATTTATTCTTTCATTTTTACTCGTATTCTTTACTTGCTTCACTTTTTAAATTTATATCATTTCTATCTGATTATATATGCACAAATATTACGGGTGATGATTACAAATAATTTTATAAAAAATAGGAAATAATCAGGCATAAAAGTCAGTATGTACTAATTTCTCAAAGAAGCAGGGGCCTTGTTTAATTATTTTTCTTGTTCAATCGCGTGCACCACATGCTATTTATTTTATTTTTCAGTCTATATTTCATACTGACGTGATCCATTAATTTCAATAAATTTCTTAAAATTTTATAATACCCACATGTTAATTTATTCGGATCCAAATTTATTTTTCGGCTCCATTATTATATTTTTAATGAAAGTTTTGTTTTTATATACTATAGAAAAAAATAATATTGCACTAAAAAAATATTATTACAATTAAAAGTTGTAATTAAAAAATAAAATCATAGCAAATATAAATTAATTATTCCTCCACAACGACCGGTAGCTTTTGTTTCTGCAATGAAGATCAATACATTAGTTATAGTTAGAATCATATTAAATATTTAGATCATAGTTAAAAATACGGCAAATATGATTGGCAAAAATTTTAAGTTTTAGAATTGATTTTTTTTACTATAATTGATAGTTTTATTTACGCAGTCATTTATACTATACTGATTTTTTTTTCTTTTTTTCCTTTTGTAGTGTTAGTGATAAAATTTCATATGATGATTTTAAAAATATCACTAAAAATATAAATTAAATAATAATAATAATTTTGTTCTTGGCAGAACATAAATTATCAATGATAAAGTTGTGTATAAACTTGTTCTTATAGATAATTAGGAATATATATATTAACAAATTAGAGACAACAACTATTTTTCTGTCGTGAGGAAATTCAAATATCATAATATCCATCATATATATATATATATATAACATATTTATCTTTGAGTTTTCTACATGAAAAATAATTCGTTATTATTCTCAATCACATTGACCATAGACTTTAATAATAAGAATGATAATATCATCAAAATGGTCAATTCAAACTCAATTTTGCACTTGATTTTGATTTGCAATTAAAATGATTTTGAATTGACTTTTTCATTTTCAAAAAAAACTAATTACTCCCACGACTTTTTCACCCAAAAATTGATTGAGATTGGAAATGAAATAAAATATAAACATTAGTAACGATGAGATCAAGAAACAAGGGAAATAAATCAAAGTCATTTTATATACAAATTAACTTCAAGAATCTTGCTCGAGTTATACGATCGCAAGGATTGACCTCTTGGTTAATTGTTAACTCCACCAAGATCGAGTGTTGGGTTTTTGAGAATAAAACAAGAATGTGAAACTCGTCGGGTGTGCCCCGACAACGACCCTCCTACACTCAAGTTGGTGTGATCGATGTAAAAATGTGCGATTAGAAGTAATATGTCAAAAAATCAATGATGCGGTTACCTCGAAATATGGCGTCTTTGAGTATTTATAGGGCCCATGTGGATATTGTTGTATTCGCCATGTGGCGTTATCCTGCCAGCCCTCACTCTTAATCGGGCGGTTCTAGTGTCGGGGTCTTCAGGTGGGATTTCGGTCCAGGTTTGGGTTGATTCGACCCGTCTTATTAGGGAGACGCGGATCTAAGGTGCATGATGACTAAAATACCATTTATTAAGGGTATTTTAGATATTACGTGCATAAAGTGGGTTTTACCCATCAATCATTTACGGCATTTACTCAGTCGCCAAATATCTATGAAATAATTAATGATTCCTTAATTGGATAGTGAGGTTGAGGTCTCACAATCAAAATGTCGTGAGTTTCATTCCTACGCATGTAGATGTTAGTCTATTTTTTATAGTAGTTTGTATTTTTTGTTTCTTTTTGTTCCACTTGAAGACGTTGACTGATTTAGAACGATTATTGTAATGCAAAATCAAATGTTGTAATAATATACTGTTTGTTTCAAAGACATTGTTGTATTTTCTAAAAAAAAATCTATCATATAATAATTTAAAATTCATCAATACTCAAAAAAAGAAATAGAATTGAATAATTTGAAATCCTTAGAAATTTGAATTTATCCAAATAAACTTGAAAATTTTAAATTCAAATCAATTCATTCAAATTAAATATAATTATAAAAAAAAAATGTTCTCTGTCTCTCTTTAGATCCATAGATATTTTATATATTTTTAGATATGTATACACACAAGCTTTTTTTCATAAGAGAAAAAAGTCAAGAAACCATTTTAATATCTAAAAAATATCAATCAACGCCAACTCTCAGCAATTAATTAATGAATACTCAATTAACAAATTGATGTGCAACTTGACTATGACATTACTTATTTTGACATTTTATTTCAGAAAATAATAATAATAATATGGTCTGCAGCTACTGTGTAATTATAATTATGGAGTCAACGATGGCCTCTGCCACAAAATATATTTGCTCCTATACCTTTAAAATTATAAATATGACGAGTTACGATATTTGTCGTAATTTTATATTCATTATTGACTCGTATATGCGATTTTGATCACTAATCATGATTTTAGGATAAAAATATATTTATAAAATTTTTCGGAAGCTTGTTGCGCTAGTGAAGAAAAGGCGATAGTGCTTAAAGAATAAATTTAAACGTTGTGAAAATTTTAATGATTGAATAAAATTTAAATATTATAGTAAAATTAAGTTTAATTACAGTTAGACCCTCTTAAAAATATAAAATTATAAATTTTCAAATAAAAATTTTAAAATGATACTTCCACACCCTTAAGAAATATCAGTATACAACTAGCCCCATTTTATTTGAGTTTGAAAGAAAAATATTGAAATTAACAAAAAAAATTATATAATTTTTTTTATATCTCATTTAATATTCTCCTAATAATATTTTTATACTCATAATAGGGTAAATGTAATATATACATATATATATATATAATATCAAAAAGATGTAAAAGTAATAAAATATTATTGTCAAATTACAACCTTGTAATAAAAGTAGTTATTTATGAATGACAAAACTAGCCATCCTTTTTTTTTTTTGGGGGGGGGGGGGGTTAAAATAATCTTTGCCCCTTGAACTATTGAAGTAACATTTACCCCCTAAACTAACAAATATAACACTTACCCCCTATAATTAAATTTATTAACAATCTTGCCCTTAATTATATATATAGTTTGAAGAATTTTTTTTATAATATTTTTGCATTTTAAGTTTAATTAAAAAAATTAATTGGGAAAATTTCTTTTAATTAGAATGAATTAAAAGAAATTTAGTGAATTAAATAGTTTAAATTTTATTATACTTTACAGATTCGAAGTGAAGTAATGAATGAGTGCAAAAAATACACCAAAAAAAAATCATAAAAAGATTTTATCAATTTAGTAATAAAATTAAGTTATTAATTATTTATCTTTTAGATAAAAATTAAAAAAAAATTGAATATGTTTTCTTTAAAAACCTATGATAAAATATTTATATTTATTCATTATTTCTAAAATATTTAACTTTTGGTTAAACATATATATATTTGTCATTTTTTTAAAAAGCACGTAGCCTTTTGTTAATTATATTATATTTATTGTGTATCTATTATATATTAATTTGTACACCATTTGTAATTTAAATTCTTCCATTATTAAAAAAATTATTTAAAAAATAATTTATTGTGTAAAATACTAAAATATATTAAAAATAATATAATTATTCACAGTATGATGCGCATTTTTATCCAACCAAGAGAATAAATATTACATTTATTAATTTAGGGGTAAGTGTTACATTAGGATTAATTCAGCGAGGCAAAGTCCATTTTACCCCTTTTTTTTTGTTTTTAACTTCATAAATATAGAGTGAGGTAAACTTCATTGTTGCATCTATTTCTCGAACCACTAAAAATATGGTGAGGTGATCACCATTTTTTCATTTATGTCTTGTTCAAATACTTCATCCTATTTTTTTAAAAAATAGGCGCAACAATGATGTTACCTTCACTCTATATATAGAAAGTAAAAAAATTACCAAAGATGGCTAATTTTTCCATTTATCAGTGGTGACTTTCTATCTAATGACTATAATTCGGGAATGACATTTTATTACATTAATGCACTTTTGACTTTTTGTATATTACATTTACCTCCTCATAAGTATAAAAATATTATTAGGGGAATGTTGAATTAAGAGGTAAAATTAAAATTTTGTGAATTTTTCGTTCAAGCTCTAACAAAAGAGGGGTCAATTTACAACGAATTTTTTTTAAAGGAATGTAAGTCTAATTTTGAAATATTTTTTAGAAATAATATAATTTTATATTTTTAAAAGGGATCCGTGTGTAATTAATTTTAAAATTAATGATAATAAGTTGCATGAAAATATAAAGAGAAATGTTAGATAATTGTGAAATCTCATACAAGTGTCATAATTATAAGGTCATAAACTTTTAAAAAAATTAAATCAGAATAGTAATGTCGGAAAACTTTTAAAATTGATAGAAAATTCAACCATATATTTTATTAATGCTAATTTCTATTTAGTATTACATTTTTACAGCACTTTACTTATATTTTGTATGTATTGGTGGATCTGAAAGTAAATAATTTAAATTTTTAACGACAAATTCTTTTTTGATTTGTTTGAATAATTTTTATATGAATTTCAAAGTCTTCGACTCCCATTTTGAATTATGTTATGTAAAATATTGATGAATTTCAATTTTTTTTAATTTAAAATTATTCGAAATCCTTTATTAAATGTTTCACTTATAATGTACTTCATTACAAGTTTAACTCATTTTATTATCGATGATTAAGGATCTAGCCTCCGTACTTCCATTAGTCCGTGATACAATTCTTCCCTTACATCAAATAAAATATCAAATACCTCTAACTTAAATTTTTCGTTTTTCACTCCTCGTCATACCCATTGACTCGTCTTTCCAAGAAAAAAAAAAAACCCCATAAAAGAGAATTGTTCAATATTGTACCAATAGATTAAAGCATACTTGATTTATGTGCATAATTCAAATTTTTATTATATTTTGAAGGAAAAAAATGATAAAATGAATAAGCAATCAAAATTAATAAAATGAATTAATTTTAAATGTATATAAACAGAAGATTAACAATAAAATTAAAAGAGGTGGTGAATTTTTAAAAGAAATAATAAATAGGGCAGTTTAGATAATTCGTATTTTACGTGATAGTTACTCTAAAGATCTCATTCTTAATAAATAACCAGCAGTCGAACACACTTGATGCACATGTAGAGTACAATTTTTTTAATATATTTATTTAAAAACCTATAAGAAAAGTATTTTTCTTTTAATCATAATAACATGAAGAAAAAATTTACATATAAATATTAAAAAAATAAAAAGAAATTAGAAGTTGGCAGTTGCTACTATTTAAATAAACTTACATTTATAGACCTATAAGATATATTTGAGTAAAGACAAATAAGGGTATAGTTTTGGGGGATTATGGATACTATCTCGTACTCTTAATATTTGTTTTGTATAATAAATCGATTCATATGTCAGCTAAAATTTACAAAATTTATTGATATTAGTAAAAAAATTGAATAAAAATTTATATTTATTTTTGATTGACTTATTACTGACCTTGTAAGTCAAATAAATCTTTTATGATGAAGCTACCTTATACATCTTTGGGTAAAATGAAGTTTTATTCTTACAATGATAGTTTGTTGGACGGAAATAAATATTAAAAGTACTAAATATAATTTTTTAAAAGGATAATTATATTTACACCCCCTTACCTATCGTTTATTTACACAAATCATCCTATCTTTTGCATAACTACAAAAACTACGCTTGATAGCCAATAAATAAGAGTAATTTGTATAATGATACTAAAGTTTTTAGGGTTTGAGTGTAATTTTTTTTAAAAAAAGGGTAGTTTGTGTAAGTAATATTGACATTTTAGTGGATGTATATGTAATTATTTAAAAGATACAAGTAATTTATGTAAACGAATCGTAATTTAAGGGGTGTAAATATAATTACCTATTTTCTAAATTACAGAAAGTTTAGTTATAATTACACCGTGCTTAACGGGAGGTAGATGTAATAATCCCTTGAATATAAGTAAAAATGTGAACTGGGAAGATTCTCCTTTTCTTCCCATCCTACACTTTTATCACAATCATTACCACATAATGTAACTTTAAAAGAGTGTAAAGTACAGGGGGAAAGGCCGTTCAACAAGAACAACTCCCTTTGAGAAAGTCAAATGTCAATAAAGCCAATGCAGGATTAAATTACAGGAATCGAGCCACTATGTGCTATGATCTTTTTCATTGTTGTGTATAAAATTCAATATTTTACAGTTGAAACTTTCACCAAAAGGAAAAGTATGGCTGCTGCCGTTATCACCAGCATATCACCAGCATATCACCACCATCATATATCTATGTAGCTATCTATATCCATCAATGGCGAGTCAGTCAACTCAACCCGGGTGTCCTGCCGTTTGTTGCCTCTCCCTTTCAAGATTCCAAGAACCCCTTTTTGTTGGTCTGCAAGAACACCTGCAGCAAACTCGTGCAAGTATGTATTCCATCTCTGTGTTTTTGTTTCAAATATATACTCGTAAAGATGTTTTTATGTCAAAATGGGTTCTTTGGAGGCCAAATTGTTTACTTCTCTTGTATTTTACCAAGCCCTTCTGTGGTTTGTTGTTTGTTTTATGTTGGAGACAGATGGGCTGTGTTTACTTGATTCTTTGTGTTTGTCTTGGAAATGTCAAGTTTCTGTTTTTGTGGATTCTTGGTTTACTTTCTTAGCTCTCAAGAGGGGTTTTTCACTTGGAATAGTTATTTACTTTTCAAATCTTCTGCTTCTTACTTGCCAATTAGTAGAGGTTTTGGCAGTTGGAGATTGTGATGGAGAGTGAATTTTCAGTTCCATTTATTATTGATTGTTTCAGGTTGAGCTAAGTGTAGGAGATGACTAACAATCTCGGGGAAATGGTGTGTCTTGGAACGTCACAGCTAAGTTCTGGCAAGCTTGGAAGAAACATACTTGTTTGCTTGTGTCTGTCTTTGTTGTTTATCAGCGCAAAAAGCAAAAGAACGCATCCAGCTGAAGGTATACTTTTGTATAGTTTCTTATTTTCTTCCTCTTGGAAATCTAGCCTAAAAGCCATGTAAATCACCAACTTCTGTTAATTAAGGGGAAAAATTCATAGAATGATGATTGTATGTTAATAAATACTAGATTTAATGTGCTTAAAAGTTAACCTTATCGTAACTCAAAAACGTACAGCACATTGAATGAGAAAGCAATTTTAGTAGCAAGATGGCTTTGCAGGATCTACTAAGAGTCATTCAGATTTCTTATGCCGAAATTCCAATACCTTTTCATTGCTCTCTCTATTTCTTACAGTTTCTTATATTTTGGAAGTGTTCAATATACTGTTGGAAATATATGTAAAGTGCTCCAGATTAACAGTACTCTATCAATTATGTGTAGCCTGAATTCTTGTAATATGGCCTCATAGAAGAATCGGTCATCTCTCATCCAAAGAAAAGGCACTAGGAACTAACTTATGTGGAAGAAGATATGATATGATAGCCATTGGTAGTGTTATTGTGACTGTAGCAGTGAAACCTAAGGAACTGCTGTAGTAAATGACAAGTTTTATGCACCCTTTAGATTGAGCTGTATAGAATAGCATCTTTTCCACTTTATATTTGACACATTTTCTCAAACTCTATTGCAATATGCATAAGCGGCCATCACAGCTTTGTCATGCTTTCATAAGGTTTTTCTTTGAAAGTTGACTTACATGTGATTGCGCTTACTTTTACACATCGCAAAATCTTGAAATGTACTCTCCCTTAGGCTGTTACTAGTGCAGAAAATCTGTTGGGAGAAGTTGTCTTATGATTCATGCTAATGCTCTGGCTAAATGTAATGGTCATGACATCAATTTTGCATCAGGTCGTCAGATCGTATGAACTATAACCCTAAAATTCCATGTGGTTTCTTGATATGGAACTATTCAGTTTATATTTATTAGCTGAAAGACAAAGTTGTTCTTCCCTGATTGATTATCTTTGTTTTGTGCAAGTTCTCAACTTAATTAGAAAACTAAAACATAAAATTGATTCAAATTTAATTTAGTGAATCATAATTGCTATATGGATTCATGATAAAATAGTTTTAATTTTATTAAAGTTATTTTGACTTTTCAATGTTGTCTCCAGTGAGTGCATTGCGATCCATCAAGGGGAGTTTGATTGATCCTTACAAAAATCTCCGCAACTGGAACAGAGGGGATCCATGCACTTCAAATTGGACTGGCATTATCTGCCATAATATTACACTCAGTGACGGTTACTTCCACATTAAAGAATTGTATGATTACTATACTTAAAAAATAGAAGTTTCCTACAAAACCTTTTGTTGATGCCTTACTATGATTTCATGTTTGCATATGCTCCCAGACACTATACTTTTATACATGATGGCTTCGTAGTTTGAGTTCACAAAATATTGGACTCACCTTTTGCACATGGTTATGTTTAAGTGGTTGAAGAAGTTACCAAGATGTAGTGAACAGAAGAGTGTTACAGATATTAGATACTAAATGTCACTTCTATCTAACAATAATCAACAAAAGAGGAAAAAGTTTCGACTAAATTACTTGCACGTGTATACCACATATATTGGCTTTGGATTAATAATTTAACATAACATATTATCTTGGTGCCATGTCATTAGATAAGAAGCCAACATAATGGGAATATCACTATACACAGAAATGAGGTCTGTCCATTTTATGATAATGGCAAGTTTGATAAACAGATGCTGCATGACAAAATCATGAGAGAGAGCAAACCAAGTGTACAATGTGCAGAAGCTGCCCACTGTCTACGTTAGACTAAATGGGGTTGATACGAATAAAATGTGCACGCAGAAGGAATATGATCTCTCTTGAAGTTAAAAAAAAAATCACTCATATGTTTCTGGGATGTAAATAGCCGTATAAGTTCCTTTCTTTTATTGGTATGATGTGCATAATCCATATTCTTGTGGATATTCTGAATTTTTCCACATGTCAGATCATCTTGAGTGCATCTGGATTTATACTTTTCCTAATGATGCCTTTTCCATTTTTCCCTTCAACAACAGGTTGTTGTTAAATAGCAATCTATCTGGAAGTTTATCTCCAGAACTTGGTCGATTATCTTATTTGGAGATACTGTGAGTACAATATTTCTTATTCTATGCGTTTAACGGGCTTTGGCATATTTTGCCTCAATAACTTATTTGTTATAGTGGTTGTGGCTTTACCTTCTTTTGAATTGCTCTATTAATCTTTTGTAGGGATTTTATGTGGAACAATATTAATGGCACTATTCCAAAGGAGATAGGCAACATTACAACGTTGGAGCTGCTGTGAGTGGAAATAGTTTCTCGGCCCTTCCTACCATTATACTACTCTGTCAATTGATTGATAAATGGTCATGGATAACTTCCTTTAAATTCATGACCGGATGTTATCCCATCGAACAGATTTTTTCACAATCCTCATTGTTGAGAAAAACATTTCATCTATTATTTTGCGGATGCCACAGATCTGATTGTGTTTTTGGCTTCATAAAATAAAAGTGCAATGTATTTTCCATTCTTACAGTCGCTTCCTTTCTCTGGTTTCAGGCTTCTAAGTGGAAATAAACTAACTGGTTTCTTGCCTGATGAGCTTGGTTATCTATCCAACTTGGACAGAATTCAAATCGATGAGAATCAAATATCTGGACCAATACCATTGTCCTTTGCTAACTTGAGCAAAGCAAAACACTTGTAATCATATTTCTTTATTTCTCATTTCCAGACATCAAATAACTGATGTGGTTGTTGGCCTTACAGTAGTTCATATTTTTCTTTATGTTCTGATCAGTCACATGAACAATAATTCACTCAGTGGGCAAATACCACCGGTGCTGTCTCGACTTCCAGTTCTTGTTCATTTGTGAGTCACACAGCTGTTTATTTTAACACTAACATGACATCTTATCTTAGTCATTGACTTGAAGTTTTTGCAGGTTGCTTGACAATAACAACTTTTCAGGAGATCTTCCACCTCAACTGTCTGAATTGCCTCATCTACTAATACTGTATGCCAGCTTTGCCTCATTATATCTTCTATTTAGATAGTGCTTGAAGCCGCAGGTTTGCCAATCTAGTGAACCTTTGGTGGTCTGGGATAATCTAATGTAACCTGATATAGTTAAACTGGCATTTTCTTGATACTACATGAGTGTCTGTGATGATATTTATTAGAAAATGTTACAATGTTTGGAAATTAAAATTGTATTTTCTTATACTAATTTACTAATAACTTCCTTTATGGAAGATAAACAAGGGGGCTCAGTGGGTCAGTGGTGAAAGTGGAGTTCAAGAATTAATGTTCTCCAGTATGAAAATTCCATACTACAAGATATTAAGATTGCTTTCATTTGGTGTTGTTCATGCTGCATTAGAAGTTCCACTGACAATGGTTGTTACTGTGATTTAGATAGCTATATCAAGTTGTATAAAGTACAGAAAAGACACTCCATTAGAACCCCGATGAAAGCTTAATTGGATGCCAGATATGTATAGAATAAATGACCTATTGGAATTTGGAAGCTTAATCCTTTAGAATATTTCAGGGGATGGTGATATTCAATGAGTATGGAATCCATATGATTACTATAGTTACCTTGTAAGTGCATATTGTTTTGTATGGTGTTATGTGTGTACATTGGACTGAAAACTGCAAGATTTCTTCTTTTATGTTTGAGGTAATGGTTGAGAAGCTCTAACTAAAAATTTTGCTAAGTTGAAGTGAGATGCATCTTAATTTGCCAACTAATCTGAAACCATACACCTATTGAGATATATAAGCATAAAGGTAAATATGAAGCTGTCACGAAGCTGATGATGAATCCATAAGCTTTTTTTGTTGCTCTTTTATCATAATTGATAGCTGCTGGACAGCTCGAACTGCGGCAAAGATTAAAGATAGATTTATTTAATTATTTTATAGGATAAGCAGAATTTACATGATTGGAAAACTTTATGAATTGAAACTTGCCACCGCATTTTAGATGCAAATTTACTCCCAAAGACTGTAAAGGAGGCAACTATATCTTTCCAAATGCCAGAGTTTCAATCCGAGAAAAGTTTGGTGCGGTTCTCGTACTTTTGATTGATGAATATTGAGCAAACGGAAAGTTAAGTTCCGATTGTTTCGAAGTTAACCACAGACAAATGAAAAAGGTGGTGGGAAATTTTAACATACAAAATAGGAAAAAGAAAGAAGTCAGACAACAAGATTTCTGTCTAGAAGCTAGTAAGTATGGATGCTTCTTGCCAGAAGTATTCCCATCACTTTGAAGTTTCAAGTTTTCTTCTATGTACGCCAAGCAGAGATGGAAAAATGATCTTATAGGTGTTTGACTAATCCTTTGAAAAGGAAAGACAAGGGAGCCGTAGACTTGCATGAACTTTGATTCCCTATCCTTAGTTTGCTTTCTAGCTAAAATTTTACAAAATTTTGCAACTTCTCATTTTGCTCTCTCCCTCCTGAAATTGCCTTAGTCTCTATGATAAATGGATATATAGTTTATAATGCATTAAAAAAATTTACACTTAAGATTTGGGATGTAAGATGAGTCGAGTCCTGTTGAACTGGAGCTGAAAAGCAAGGTTGAGTGTTGCCCCTGTTTGGAAGCTCATATATATATATATATATTATTTTTTTGAAGTTTTATGTACTTTTATACTTTCGGTACTATATCAAATACATACATTAAAATAATATAAAGCATATAAAAATTATTCAATCAATATTATATTTTTAAATTTACATCATAAGAGTATATTTTTCTAAAGCTGTGCGAAACGTCTATATAAATAAGCTCGATTGCTGCATATTGTATATTTTCTTTTTCTTTTCTTTTGTGAAAAAGTATGTATTTGATATAATATAAAATCATGTTTATTTTGTGTTAATATTAATTTTTCGTTGATTCTCATTTAACTTCTACAAAGTAGCTTAATAGTTTCTGCAGTTATTTATCTTTTTTGTTATTCAATCCAAAAGAACTTTGGCAAATAAAATTGACAAAATATTTACATTCGTAGGAATAACAATGACCTTTCATTATTATCCAGTACATATGTTTTACAAAATATGTATATATTGATAGTTAATTTTGTCAAAGCTTTGTAAATATGTATTGATTTCGTAATGTCCCTAAATTAATGGCAAAAGATAAGGATATTCTGATATGGTAATAATGATTAAAATTTTCTGTGTTATTGTGTATTCTATGTCATATGAGTTTACAGATGAGAAGAACTAATGTTGACTTATAAGCTTCTTTGACATTTTATTTTATTGATAAATATGTGATATGTAAATTGTTATTAATTTTACCTTAGAATTTATTTTCAAAATCTTCTTCATTTAATTTCTAATCGTTATCTTTTTATATTAAATATTGTTATTAACTTTTTATATAATTTAACTTAAAATAAAAATTTTCTCCTGGAAAATTTATTTGTAAAATTCATATATTCTAAAATTACTGAAAATTTTCATATTAATTTATTTTTTAATTTATGTAATTGAACCAAGTTATATATATATGTGTGTGTATCTCTCTGTGCGTGTAAATGCATTTTCTAAGTCTTTGTTAAGTACGTTCATATCGATAAACTGATTAACAATTAAAACATGATTTTTTTTTTTTTGAAAAGTAGGTTATTATTTAATTGTTTCACAAATGCTGCTTTCTACCTCTTCAAGTTTTTTGTATAATTAATTAACAAAAGAATATTTAGATTATTATTAATATCTAAATTGTGTTCATTACTCTTCTACTTCTTTAATTTACTTTCTTGGTTCCAATACAAAATTAAGAATATCTTCTATATCTAAAATCAAAATGAAAGTTTATTTTGTTAAAGTCATTTATTTAATAAATACTTTAAGAAGTAATATTTTTTTAATGATTTATTTTTAAGCCTGCGCCAAGTTTGGTTTTTTGCACCCTATTCTAGACAACAATTTCGTTACGACCTATCTTGTGAACTTCATGGGGTCAGGCCTCTAGGAATCACTCAGAAGGATGCAGTAAAATCTTATTTATGCTGAATTTGGAGGGACTTCTTGGTGATTCTTTCTGGATGCCTTTTCCTTTCTACTTAGCATGTGGTCTCATTTTATGCTCTAATATAGGAGAATCACACAGAATTTGTGATGTTTAAACCATTTTGCAGTAATGCGATGAACTAATTGATCATAAAATTATAGTTATCTCATCAATTGACAATTGCAAGGACACCAATATTCTTCTAAACGAAGCTGTAGAGCAAGTCATAATTTCAGGCTTTTTCCAAGTAAAACCTTGTTTAGTTCCTGCCTTTCCATCCCAAATTTCTTTCGCAGTCTCTATGCATGTGTTGCTTTTCCTCTTCATTAATGTTCTGATTTGATTGAAAAATATTCTTACCTAAATATCATGCATTTTGTTTTCATACGTTTTTGTTTATTAGGCTCTTCTATTGTTGAGGGAAAGAAGATTAACTATAACTTCTGAAAATTTACTGAACAAATCAGTGCACATGCAACCAAGGTGCTTCTAATCTTGTTTTGTTGTTTTGTTCGTTTGTTTTCCAGTCAACTCGACAATAATAACTTTAATGGGAGTACAATTCCCTCTTCATATGGCAACATGTCTCACCTGGTGAAATTGTAAGTTCATGTGATGCTATATTTGTTCTTTTATGCTAATTTCTTTCTGAGTTGTGCATGGCATAAACCAATTCTTTAGTTATGCCTACAATTGCTTTTTTGAGATAGACTTAGACGTGAGATTATGGTCTCAATGATCTTTCAATCTTTTTGAGAGGTTGAAGTTCCAGAAGAAAGTGGGAAGTCCAGATAATTTTGAGATAATGCTGGTAATAGTTTCAGTTTTTTGGATGTATCAGGAGTCTAAGGAACTGCAGTTTGCGGGGGTCAATTCCTGACTGGAGCAATATGTCTAATATTGCTTACATGTAAGTAAATACTCATTAGATTAGTACATTTACCCTACTGTGTTGACATTTATCCAGCTTCTGTATTTTCCTGTTTGAACATCTATATTGGAAGAGAATCTATACTTCAGCATTCTAAGACAATTTGCGGGTTGTTAACTAGTTTGCTAGTATGCTCTTTAACTATTATCTCATATTCTCATTTGAGGCACTCTCTATTTCAGAGATTTAAGCCTGAATCAGCTTAGTGGACCCATACCAACTGGTGCACTTTCTGAGAATATCACAACTATGTAAGAAACTGTCCCTAGACTTATAGCTTGTTAAATGCTCTGGAACAATATTCACAAGGACATTCTTTAAAGCATATGAATTTTTGCCTGGAACTAATACTTTGTTGTTCTATGCAGTGATCTCTCTTACAACAATCTGAATGGAACTATTCCCGCCACCTTCTCGAAGCTTCCCCATTTACAGAAATTGTAAGGCTTCATCAATTTCCTATCAATTTTATGTTCTTGATTGAATGGCATCTACCCATAAATTCCCTTCCTGGTGGTTTACTTTTATTGAGTAGTTCACTAGTTAACCAGATTTCGTTATGAGAATTTTAGTTTCTAAAAATATTTGGTGGACTAAGTAGTTCTGGAACTGCACATTTGTGGTGCAGGTCACTTGCAAATAATTTATTGATTGGTCCTGTCCCGTCCATCATTTGGCAAAACAGGACTCTAAATGCATCCGAGAAGCTCATTCTGTAAGGCCCCAAACAGGGAAAATTGATGGTCAAATAGGAAGTAGACTGCAAAGTGATTCTCAAATGTAATGTGTGAATTTGTACTTCTTATTGCAGGGACTTTGAGAACAATAAGTTTTCAAACATTTCAGGCAGTCTTTCGGTACCTCCCAACGTCACCATTGGGTTCGTCATTTATATAGCTTCCAACTTTTGCAGTCTATTTCTTTCCTAAGCTGGTCATGTTCCTGATAGTTGAAGAACTTTTGATGTGCATTTCTTCATCTTATACTGTATGAACTATTTCAGACTTCAGGGGAATCCTCTATGCTCAAATGAGAACGTAAGTCAGTTCTGCGCGCCACATGAAGTAGATTTCAGTAATACCGTAAACATTACAAGACTCAATGATTGCCCTCAGTCTTGTCCACCTCCGTACGAGTATGCCCCAGCATCTCCTGCTATCCGTTGCTTTTGTGCTGCTCCGCTGTACATTGGATATCGCTTAAAGAGTCCTGGGTTCTCATATTTTCTTCCATATTTCAATAAATTTGAGGAGAACCTAGGTTCTGGACTTGGGTTGAATCTACATCAGCTTCAGATCGATTCTGCTGCATGGCAAAAGGGGCCTCGTCTTAGAATGTACCTGAAGATTTTCCCAACATACGCAAATAAGAGCAAACAGTTGCTCAACAGGAGTGAGGTTGAGCGGATTCTTAGCCTGTTTGGTGGGTGGAGGATTCGCGATAACCCAGTGTTTGGACCTTTCGAGTTTCTCAATTACACACTTCCAGATCCTTATGAAGATGGCATGTTTCCTTTTCTTATATATCCCCTAGTTTCAGTAGACAATTGCATGAAGTAGAAGTAATCATAGAAGTCACAATACATGCCTTAGCTGGGAGATATCGCCTTCTTGATGAAATTAGATAATTTTCTGCCAGCAATTCTTCGGAAAAATATACTTTCATTCCTCATGCTGATAATAACCAACCTTTTGTTTACAATGTCATTTTTGCCCGTGCTTATACTGTTTAAGAAAGTAAACTATTATAGGAACTATGGAGGGACTGACTGCCATCAAAGTAGAAACTTATTCGTGTTGAATTTATAAGTTGAAGCACTTCATTTTATTTAGCTTTCTCCTATACTCTATGGACAAAAATGATCTTTTCCTATTATAAGATTTTGTTGAATCTTTTGTATACATCTGGAGAGGAATGAAAAGGCCTTGTAGACTATATGTGCATTTCCTCCAAAAATGGTGTACTGTAATTACTTGCTAACATAGTTATGCTCGAACTCAAGCACCTTTGTCTTTTAAGTAAAATGAAGATCATTGTCCAATAATTGATTCTGGGCTTAGTGTTATTTTATTAGTATGAGCATTTATATGCAGCTGCTTTTAATTCTTGGTTTCTGTTGCAGAATTCCACCGGTCTCCATCGTCCATAAACAAGGGAGCACTAGCAGGCATTATTATAGGAACAATCGCTGGATCAGTCACTCTATCTGCATTTGTTTCGCTTCTTATCTTGAGACGCCGCATCCAGAAACATCACCAATCTTCGAAAAGACATTTGCGTGAGTACCATAATTTTCTTCATTTAGTTATGTAAGTGTATCAAATAATTTATTCGATGACCCTATGTTTAACTATATGATATCCGTCGTTACGTTCTACCGCAGTATCTAGGATATCCATCAAAATCGATGGCGTGAAAGATTTTAGTTATGCTGAAACGGCACTGGCAACAAATAATTTCAGTAGCTTGAGTCTGGTTGGACAAGGAGGTTACGGGAAGGTGTATAGAGGCACTCTTGCTGATGGAACCATTGTGGCAATAAAGCGTGCTCAAGAGGGATCACTGCAGGGTGAAAAGGAGTTTCTTACAGAGATAGAACTCTTGTCGAGATTACACCACAGAAACTTGGTGTCGTTGATTGGATATTGTGACGAAGAAGGCGAACAGGTACCGTTATTGTTTCTACGTATAACTTACATACGGTTCAAAGTTGGAGTTCAAATACCCCATGCGAATGTTACATTTTGTTTCTTTTTGAACATATAAAATATGCTAATAATATATGTTTTATCGATACAAGATGAAAGAAAAATAACAAATAATTAATGAGTTTAATGGCACTCATAATATTTCTATCAAAGTCATTTTTAAATAACTTAACTACCACGTTGAAGTCACTAAATGCTAAGATGAGAACAGAACTTGTACGCCTTTAAAGCTCTAGTTTTTCATGTTGTATTATTATTTTCCTGGTGAATTGTAACTTAGAGGGTATTTGGCTAAGATTATTAAAAGATTTCATGAGCTTGTACATCTTATAACACGTTTTCAGAGCGTATAAGATGTTAAATCTTATTCTGAAGATAAGTTTTTCAAACGTTTGGATAAAATATAACAGTAGGGCTCATAAGATATTAGCAACAGCCAAATTTATAATTAGATTGAAGATATTTCTTCAAACTTATTACTTTCTTCTAAAGAACTTATAAGCTCTTAATATTTTTTTTATTTAATTTTTTATAAGCTCTTCTTTTTCTTAAAAAAAAAAATGACCTTGTAAACTCTCAAAACATCTTAAAATGTTTTAAAAAAACTTATAAATTCACCCAGACAACACATCCTCTTAGTTCGTTTATTTGTTTTGCAACTACGTAACAATTCTTGCCCGAGGGTTAGCTACTCATGTTTATTTGTATGTTTCGCGATGCAGATGTTGATTTATGAGTTCATGTCTAATGGCACGTTGAGAGATCACCTGTCTGGTAAATTGAAAGCCTTCTCCTCAACTTCGTTTCTTTAACTTTTATTCTACTTTATAACATATGTTACGTAGGAGTAACATAATAATATATCATGATATTAAACCCTTTTGTATGGTGCTTGGATACGACATTCATGATATTACAGGTAAGTTTAAAGCGCCTATGAGTTTCTCTATGAGAGTAAGAACAGCATTAGGTGCAGCCAGAGGCATCCTTTATCTTCACACGGAAGCCAATCCTCCAATATTTCATCGGGATATCAAGGCAACCAACATATTGTTGGACTCTAAGTATACCGCCAAGGTTGCTGATTTTGGGCTGTCACGTCTCGCTCCAGAGCCGGAGCTTGATGGATCTGTGCCTGCTCATGTATCTACGGTTGTCAAGGGGACACCGGTAAGAATCATAGAGAAAGCAAGCATTAATATATAATAAAGCAACATCTGGTTTTGATGGTTTAATCTTGATTTTAAAATGATAATATACTATATAAACGAAGGGCGAGTTTATAAGCTTTTTAAAGTATGTTGTAAGATCTAAAATATTAGGAGCTTATAAGCTCATTTTTGGAAAGAGTATGGAAATCTTAACTTATTTTTAAAATTTTATTTGATAATATTAATTGCATCATCTTTTTTCATGCGAACAATTTTAAGAGTTTTAACATCTGACGAGCTCATATCTAAAAACATTTTATAAGATGTTCAAATAAGCTTTAGCCAGACACCCTCTAACTCAAGTTATGTTACTTACCAAATACCAATGTCTGATTTTTGCAGGGATACCTTGATCCGGAGTATTTCCTAACTCATGAGCTGACCGATAAGAGTGACGTCTACAGCCTTGGGGTTGTATTCATGGAGCTGATAACAGGAATGCACCCTATTTTTCATGGCAAAAACATCGTGAGAGAGGTACTATGTCATTTCCCACAATGCTTTTCTCATATCTTGACACGTTTAAGGAATAATGATAATTACATAGAGGCATCCCAAGGTTTTTGGTCATGAAACAAAGAAAACCCATGATTTTGAAAACTATAATAACACTACCTGCAGTCATGTTTTATATTACAAGTTCCTTTCTGACCATATGGTTTTCAGGGACAACTGTAACACAGAACATTGAAGATTCATTGTAAATTTTCACCTCCCCCCCCCCGCCCCCCCCCCCCCCCCAATGTTATTTCGAACCTAATTACAACCCAATCATGTTACCGGCTTTCATTGCCTACTTCTACGTCATTCCAATAGTTCAATCCAACTAAAATACTTCAAAGTTTGTTTTTGGATGGGGTGAACTTCTTTTCTCTCATTGTTGACTATCTCCTCAGGTCAAAACTGCATACCGTTCAGGCATGATATTCTCAGTCATTGACGAGCGGATGGGCTCTTATCCTTCCGAATGTGTTGAAAAGTTTGTTATTCTAGCGCTCAAGTGTTGCCAAGACGAAACGGATGAGAGGCCTTCAATGGCAGTAGTGGTCAGAGAACTTGAAAACATATGGAGCATGATGCCAGAATCTGATTCCAAGATAACGGAATCCGTAGTCAGCAAGCCTGAAATGGTGCCGACTCCACCGTCATCAATATCATCATCAACGTCTACATTGAGGACTCCTTATGTTTCACAAGATGTCTCCAGCAGCGATCTTGTCAGTGGAGCCATCCCCACCGTTGCTCCCAGGTGATTTCCATCAATGGTGTTTTGTCATAGTTCTCTGTACAGTGATTATTTTAGTTGCATTTGTGCATCAGCAGAAAACAGCTTACTGGTTTTAGTGTAGAGACATAGATTGTATCAGATTGGGTCAAATGCAACACATCTCCATTTGAAAAATACTGATGAGCAGAAAATCTCCTAAAACAATGGAATTGCTGAACTTTAAAACTTGTTATTCTTGTATAAGATAAATTACATTAACACCGTGTGAGGTCAAGTCAAATTATATAAACACCTCCTGTATTGTGCAAATTACAATTAAATCCCCGACGGATGTTAGTGTAATGTTTTTCAAGAGGTATTTGTGTAAGTAAGAGGGTGTAGTTGTAATTCAATTATAACCTTAGGGGTCTAGCCGCAATTTTATTAAAAAAAGGGGTGTCTGTGTATTTTGGCCTAATTTCAAGGGATGCCAATGTAATTTACCTTAAGAAAAATGAAAGTAAAAAGGGATGTATATTAAGAAGTTTTATATTTGGTTAGGGATTCGACTTGTCAATGAGTAGGTATTACCCTATTCATACCCAAAAAATAATTTTCATATCGATATCCATATCCATATCCTATCCTACATCCTAAAAATGAGTGGGTATGAATAGAGTTTGATGTCCTAAAATACCTGTGGGTATAGGTAATGGCTTAATACGCTAAAATACTCATGTATTGATAGTCTAATGTCCAAAGATATATATTTATATAGTAATTTAAAATTGTTAAATTTATCGGCTAAATTTATTTAATATTTGAAAATTTTAAATAGTATATTATCGTTCATTACATGTTTTATTTATATTAATTACTTATTGAAGTTTTAATCAAATATGTTAAGAGTTTTTCATATTAATTCTGTAATTACTCAAAATTAATTGTATGATCAAATTAAGCAAAATTTAACTTGACATTTAGGAAATAAAAGAATATAGACGCAAATTAATTTAGTTAAATTCGAGTAATATATTGAATAAATAAAATTTATTCGAACTCAAATTATTAAAAATCATCAAATCAAAGTTGAATGCAAATATAAATTCAAACAGTACTTATGAGGTTTACATGAAAGTCAGATATGTTATACTTAATTTCATTTATTTTTATCAACTCTTTTCATTCTTAGTTTGAACTTTTCTCGATATCATAAATAATTAATACTATTAACCAGACGGGTCTTAAGAATCCACTAAACAACTCTTACGTCTTCATTGCTTGACTTGAATGTAAATTTAAATTTGAGAACTTTTAATTTTTTAAAACATATTGTAAAAGAAAAAACAAATGGGTCTTAAATAAGTAAGACCGAAACCGTATCCAATTTTTTTTTGGTATAATTTGGGTAAGATCCTATGGGTATTTTATAGGATAAGGTATAGGTAGAGAATGAAAAAAAATGCTATGGGTATTAGTTGGGTCCGTATCCGAGAAGGGTGATACCCGTCCATTGACAGGCCTAATTAAGAAAAATAAATGAAGGAGAAATGAAGCTGAATGTATATTTTAATTTTTTTAGCAATTTAAAATTATTTTATTATTAACTTATTATTTCTAATACAAAATAATAAGAAAACGGTTAGTTGATAAAAGTTTAAAAAAATAATTTTTTATTCACAATTTATTTTCTTCATAAAAAAAACACGGGAAAGTATTTAAAATTTAATTGTCTTTCAATTATAGTCGTACCAAATAATTAAAGAAATATCATTCGTTTTCTTCGTTTTCATTTCTCATTTATTTTCACTGAACCAAATAAAACCTAATTGAAAGGGCAACAACACCCTTAATTGGGAGATAGTGATTTTCTTTTTTTAAAAAAAAATATTAGAGATTTTATAAATATTTTTTTATAAGAATTATTAGATTTATATGAAATAATGTTAAATAACATAATTTTGTAGGGGCATTTTACTTCTTGTGACAAAACATTATGAAAAACAATAAAAACTATCTAATATTTATTTTTTTTTTAATAAAATCAGTTCAATAAATGAGAATGATGTTCAAGAGTAGGACATAAATATAATAGAACCAAAATATTTCATACGAGTGGCACATACACACTCTTTCTCTCTCTAGGATTTAATTTTTCTAACATTCGGAAAAAGTAAATACTTTATTATTTAATAATAAATTATTATAGTTAAATAAAAAATAAGATTAGTATTGATACTATATTTACTCTAAAAATATAAATTTAAAATATTATAAATTACACAATTAGCAATAATCATTGCATTAATAAAGAAAATATCTATATATCTATGTTAATGTTAGAATATCATGAATGTATATATTATTTTTATTCAAAAAGTTTAGGTAATAATTCATCATTTTTTTTATTATTGCAAAAAGATTATCTATTAATTTTTTATTTGAAATTAAACTAATTTATACTAATTATAAAAGAGTTTTTAAAATTTATTTACAATAAAATATGTCAAGAAATTACAATCTATTTGATTCTAATAGTCTACATGTCCATTTTAATCATTTTACCAATTAAAAACCTTATTATGACAGACACCCTAACATCTAATGAGATGTTTTCACTTTTGCCTAAATACTTTAGAACGCAATTTTAAAATAAGATTCAACATTTTATAAGCTCCAAAAATATTAAGAAAGTCCCCAAGAGGGCTTAGTTGATCCATAATTTATGTTTCATCTTTCGTTATCTTATAAGATGTAGGAGCTTATAAGATGTTTTAAAAAAACTTAGCCAAACGCGCTCTAATATTTATGATTTTTTAGAAAGCTGTGTCTAAATATAATCCGACAATTATTAAAATTGTGGTTGAAAAATTGGATTTAGCCAATTTTTGTAGTGTTTCGTATAGAGTCGATTACTGGTACAATTAAATAAAATTTAAAAGTTTTAGTCTCAAAATACATATTTTAAATTATAAATAAAAATATACATAAAGAATAATATTATTCACTCTATGAGTCTCTCTCACATTTCAAAAAGCATTCTACAATATAACTTCTAAGTATATAGTCACCTTATGAGATTTGGCTTATTACAGCTTTATATTACTAACTAATTTAGATTACAATAATTAATATTTCTAGATTTATTGTCACTATCAGTTTTCTTATCAATTTAACTTTTGGTAAAAAATAAATACTTATGCATGGTTATATATTTATAAAAAAATAATACAAATGAATATCAATATAAAATAAATTTACAAATATTTTTATGAATAAAGTTGCGAAAAGTCTTTATTTCAAATTAAATTATATAAAAAATTAATCATGATAATGTTAAATATTAAAAAAAATATTATTTAAAATAAAATAAGATGATCATAAAACACATTAATTGCAACAATACAATGATACAATCTATTAAATTCTTTCATTTATCACTTGCATAAAAGAATGAAAAAAATTAGAAATAACCAAGAATTAGTTAACTAATATGTCATTTACATATATATACATATATATTATGTACCAACAAAAAATTATCGTAATTGTTATTATTGTCTTAGATGTTAGTTTATGTATTATTGTTGTTGTTACTATTGTTATTGTGGTCGTGGTCGAACGAGTTTTATGGTCTATGTAAACATAATTGTAAAGTGCGAATTTTCTTTTTTTTACTTTTTTACTCGCCCAAGACGAACCCAATTAACCAGACACCTGCAGTGTTGCATGAGTCTGGCCAGTCAGCTGGAGGGGTATCCAATAGTTTTATTGAATACCGTAGAGATATTAATATCATATAATTATTCTCTATCATTATAATTTAAATTTTTAGATAAAATGATTGTCTGACATGTTATGAGAGTTAGGCCAAGCAATAGATTTTGGTCTGAATCTCATTGTAAATTTGTCACTCTTTTTATAAAAAAAAAATAAAAAATTTCTGATATAAAATTAACACATAAGATAAACGTGTTACAATACTTATAACGAACTGTAATACGCTCAAATAGCATTTAAACTTTAAGTTGAGACGGTGTTCCATATGCATTACAGAATATACTACTAGCAATTTTTTGAGCTCGAATTTTATTATTTTTGGTTTATTATTAACAATTTTTTGATATAATGTAATTATTGTTTCTATAAAGAAAAGGAAAAAATATTTGTTTTTCTCTTTATATATGAGCAATTAAATTAAAAATCCGAACCCAAATGCCACAAGTAAGCCCATATTTCCAGAGGGCTACTTTTCAAAGAATGGGGCGGCCATGGCGCAAGCCCATACGTAAGCCCACACTCTAAATTTCTTATAAATTGCATTTCGTACCCCAAAACCCTAGCTCTGTTTTTCTCGTTCTTGAAGCCTGGATTGGCCACCGAGACTTCGCCATGGGAAGAAGTAAGTTTCTTCAGTCCACAACTTGCCTTAATTTGGGTTTTCTTCTTGTGTACGTGTACGTATTTGGCTGTGTTTTTCTGTATGCTCTGTTCGAGCACAAAATGAAATGATGCTACTTTGTGTTATCTTGAAAGATATATGAATTGTGCTTTTGATTTTAGGTTTTTCTGGTGTAATTTGAGCTATTGGCTATGTATGGATTTGTGTTGCCTTGAATGAGATGGGATTGGGATTTGGGTTTTGTAATTTGAGCTATAGATTCGTTTCTCTTGAATTTGGCTTTTCTTTTCGTATGCGCGTATGATTGGTTGTGTTTGTCTGTATGCTCTGTTGGATCCACGCCCTTTCGCCCTCTTCGGTGCCCCTAGAAATTCGGTTCAACCATATTTCCTTATTTGAAGCCTAAGTTGCTGGGAAGAAATGGAGAGCAAGTGTCGGGCATGGGAGATTGGCCTGCGCAGGGGTGGACAACAGAGTGGGGACGGTGGCGGGGCAAGGTCGGGACTGGCGTTGGTCGGGGAGAAAGGTGGAGGTGGGCGGGGCCGGAAGAAACGGGTTTGGTGAGCGTTGTTTAGATTCTAGGTATTTGTGGTATGTTTTGAGGAATAACTCCGAACGAATTTTATGATTGAAGTTTTTGAAAGGAATAAATAAAAATGTTTTTTTTGCTTTACTTATCTGTATTTAGATGGTTTGGATTTTAATAAATTTGTCTATAAGATAGATTGACTTGTGGACGTTGGAAACTGCATATGTTTAGAGAATGATATAAAAAATGTATAGTCAACAATGATGGGCTGATTCTTGTTTGTAGGACCTGCAAGATGTTACCGTCAAATCAAGAATAAGCCATATCCAAAATCGCGGTATTGCCGTGGTGTGCCAGATCCCAAGATCAGGATTTATGATGTTGGTATGAAAAAGAAGGGTGTTGATGAATTTCCATTCTGTGTGCACTTGGTCAGTTGGGAGAAGGAGAATGTCTCCAGTGAGGCACTTGAAGCTGCTCGTATTGCGTGTAACAAGTACATGACCAAGTTTGCTGGAAAAGATGCTTTCCATTTGAGGGTCAGAGTCCATCCCTTCCATGTGCTGCGTATCAACAAGATGTTGTCATGTGCTGGAGCTGATAGGCTCCAAACTGGCATGAGAGGTGCTTTTGGCAAGCCTCAGGGTACCTGTGCTCGTGTGGCTATCGGACAGGTGCTACTGTCTGTTCGTTGCAAAGATGGCAACAGCAACCATGCTCAGGAGGCGTTGCGACGTGCCAAATTCAAATTCCCAGGCAGGCAAAAGATTATTGTGAGCCGCAAGTGGTATGCTAATCTCCTAATGCCTGCTTGTGCAAGAATAGTTTTGTTAACTTGTGATAAATGATCTATTAAATGTGATTCATACTGAACCTCTGATGTGTGTGTTGCTCTGTTCTTAATTTCAGGGGGTTCACAAAATTCAGCCGCAATGATTATGTGAAATGGAAATCAGAAAACAAGATTCTTCCTGATGGTGTTAATGCTAAGGTTTGTTACGTTAAAAAAAAAAAAGACGCAATGGAATTTCAAAATTTCATACCGTTTTGTCACAGTTTGATTTTTGATAGCAACTTCTGTTGTGCTGTTTGGGACCTGCATTCGACATAAGGAACTTAAAACTTGTCTCTTGCAGCTTCTGGGATGTCATGGGCCATTGGCGAATCGTCAACCAGGAAGGGCATTCTTATCCGAGGGTCCAACTGCTTAAGATATCTTCCGCGGGCTAGAAGTTGACACAGCTGTCTGTTTCCATTTGTTTTTTTTGGATGTTCTTTTATGATAATCTGATCTTGTTTAGTCTTATTAAAACTGTTGACAGAGGATTTTGTTTCAATGTTGTGAATTGTGTTCAATTTTTCAGCCTCTTCGGTTTGGGTTTCAATGTTGTGTTTGCCACAAGGTTTACTGGTATATATGTGGTGTTTGGTAAATTTATTAATACCATACCTCATTTCACTATTGTTGGCTGGAAAGTATAGTGTTATAAAGCTGGTTTACAATTTTCCACTGTATCAATAAAAAAACCATCTGTAAATGATCAACCTTTGGAGTTGTATTTCTATCTACTAAGATGTCTTAGTGTAGAGAAGATTTGAACTATTTGAAAATGGTTGCTTTCCAAAAATTTATCCTATTTGGGCCTTCAGACACTTAACATAAAAATTAGGCTAAATTATGGGTACTTAGGTATAATTGTATATAAATATTATTTTTATTGTTTTAAAAATTATAAATTTTCTATTCAAATAGAAATAATTATGCAGTACATTTGAGACAGTGAGATAAATATTGATATCTTCTTGAATTTTTTTTTAAAAATAGAAAATTCAAGAGATTATAAAACAAATTTGAGGGTGTTTAAAATAAATAGTTCATACTAGTTCATAAAAATATTTTAAAAAATTTAAAAAAAATTATAATTCTTAATTAAAAATGGCATTATGGTCGGTTGAACTTAAAAATTGGGTGAAAACCTAATGGAGGTTGACGGAGCGGGTTCGTTGTTAGATGTATGTTAAAATTAGGGGGTATTTATAAATATTTCAAATGACGAGGAGGTATTTGTATGTTGTTTTTCGGTAAAGTAAATTTCATAAATATATAAAGGTACAAATGTATAGAGTGTTTGCATGAGTAAGCAACCAGGTATTTTCCATGATCTAAACAGCGCTATGATACTAATACTAGGTGACAAATCAACTCTATGCCCATGCAACATCCATGTCCCAATTGCGGTTAGGCCATGTAAGCCGCAAATGCTGTCTAATATCGTTGATACATTGCGTGAAAATCGACAACTGAAAAATAAGTGAAAGTGTGTTTCAAGTTGTCCACCAATTCAAAGAATACAAATCCCATCCATATGACTAAGTCATGGTTTGTCAAAAGTAGATAATCGTCTCGAAATGGCCAACCAAAGAATTTATTTGGGACCCGATGGGAGGAATAGCCGATAAGTCGTCTTATTCATAAATGTTCCCCCATCCAGTCGCCACATGATCCTATCATGACCTTCATGAATAGTAGGAAGTGAATGAAGAATCTCTAAGCATTTCGAGTCAGTGGTGAGGGGTTACTTCCATGCTCCATTGGAATTGAACAAGTTAAACGGGTCAGCGAGGGTTGTCTCTGTTACTTGAGGACCTTGAGGAAATCTATGAATGAGAGATACAAGCTCATGCCACGGATCCTACCATAGGAGGATATCTTCCCCACTTCCAATCCGATACTCAATATATGGTTGAAGAACCGTGCGTAGACGAAGTAGCTTATGCCATCTCCAAGATTCCGTTTGAGTATTCAGTGTCCATACTGATTTATCACATAGTTGATATTGATGAATCCAACAAACCCAAATGGACGAGGTTTTATCTAGATGACATCCCAAAAGTGTTTGCTCATGAGTGCATAATTCAAGGCCATAATGTCGTGAATACTTTGTCCTCCTTCTCTTACTGGTAAGCAAACTTGTTTCCAAGCCACCTTTTGATACCCAATTGACGAGGTACCCTCCCATAAG
Organism: Sesamum indicum; assembly: GCF_026168435.1. Taxonomy (NCBI): domain Eukaryota; kingdom Viridiplantae; phylum Streptophyta; class Magnoliopsida; order Lamiales; family Pedaliaceae; genus Sesamum; species Sesamum indicum. The sequence continues at coordinate 22,227,868 of NC_142662.1, forward strand.
AATGTCTGCATCCTCTTCTCATTTCTCAAAGTACTCATTTTGGCAAAATTAATACCAAACTCCAATACACACTTAAGGTCGTGAGGACAAATTTGATAAGTTGCACTCAAGCTAGAAATGATAATTGGACCCCCTCCCAACCTTTGATGCATTTGTCAATTTTAATAAATAGAGGCTGACAATCAGAGAAAGTAAACCTCGAAGATACCAATGGTAGCCCAAGATAGCATACCGGTAACTTTGCTTCTTGAAATCCCAATAGATGGAGAAAAGTCTCGTGGTTCCCTTGTGCTAATTTTTTTAGAATTAAATGACTCTTGTTTGGGTTAGCACATAACCCAGATAAAGAGGCAAACAACTGGAGCCCACAATGAAATAACTGAATAGACAACTCATCCACTTTGCAGAAGAGCAATAGGTTATCTACAAGACATAATTGAAATAGTCTAGTCTCCTGACAATGCCTATGGAAGTTAAGCTCTATATCTTGTTCAACAAACTGCTGCAATATCATCCAAAACACTTCCATGACAAGGACAAAGAGATAAGGGGACATGGGATCCCATTGCCTCAACCTACGGGCCCCTGTAAAGAATCCATGGATACCTCCATTGAAAGAAATAGAAAATGCCAGTTTTGTAATGCATTTTTCAAACCATCATATGAACAACAGAGGAAACCCAAACAAGTTTAGTGTCGCTATCAAGAAATTCCAATCCACTGCATCATAAGCCTTTCTGATATCAAGCTTCAAGGCACATCGTGGAGGCAGGCACTGTTGATTATAACCAATAAACAACTCCTGAGCCAACCATGAAGGCCGCTTTGACCTCATCTTTAGTAACTAGTGTAGTGAGTTGTTTAGCCTCAGTATCAGTGATATAATGGTGAGGCCAAGGTCTCAAGTGCCGTAGATCAAGAAACCTTGTTCTCTGTTCTCCTCCCAATAGCAGCTCATAGAATCCCTCAAACTCTTCAATAATTGTTGGTTGGTCCATTAGAACATTACATTCTCCATCAGATATTCGAGTATTTCTTTTTATACTTTTGAAACTTTAAAAATCATTATCTTTATTGTTTTACTTCTAAATTTTTAAGTTTATTATTATAGGCTTGTTCAAAATATTATTATTGAAGTTCATAAATGTACTTAACTATTATATTTTCTAGTTATAATTTTTTGCATGATTTAATTTAGTACTTATATTATTTTATAATATAACTATAAATTTAAATAATTGTTCACAATAAACCTCAATTTTATAAAAAGTTAAAAAAAATAAAATAGGCACAATCTAATTATAATTCTTAAGGTTTAGTAAAAAATCATAGATTAATTACTGTCCTAATTGCCTCATTTGGGATTGTCTTTATATAGCTTTTCTAAGTTTTGGAAAAATATATGTTTTGGGTTTTAAGGTATTGAAATATTTAGTATTATTATTCTTTAAGTCATTTCAAAAGTTCTTGGGGTGAATTATTGCGTGACCTTTTACAATTGTACTTATGAAGAGTGAAAAATTTTATCCACTTTATATTAATTTTATTTATGATTTAATGGTTAAGAATTAAAATAAAATTTAGGATAAATTATATTTTGCCATTGTTGAGCTATGTTAATTTCGCCTTTTGCCATCTGAATATTTGTGTATCAACTTACCATTTCAATCTTGTTAAATTTAAAAGTTACCATATATGACAATTTTTTGGTTGATTTTTATGTCAGGTAAACATCAAATGCAGTGTACATGTGATATTTAAAGATAAACTTTTTATTTCTCAGTTGCCCATGTACATTGCATGTGAGTTGTTTTTGGCTTAAAACTCAATCAAGAAACGATCATATATGGTAACTTGCAAATTTTAGTTTATTTAAGACGGAAGTTGATGCAAAAAGATTATTTAGATAGCAAATAGTTCAAATGATAAAATATAATTTATTCTAAAACTCATTTAAAAGATGAGAGATTATTACAGTGTATTAAAACGATGAAAAGTTAAAGCGAAATAGAAAGATAAAAATTATGGATTAATGAAGAAATTTAACCTAAAATATATTATTGACTTTTTAATCAGTTACAAATCTTCTTTGTTTGCTCAGGGAATTGAGACTTTATTATATTTAGAGTAACCAACTTTTGTTGATAAAAAATAGGGTTAAATACACTCTTCACCCTTCAATTTACACCTTAAAATATGAAAGGTAATAAAAATATCCCTCACAAAATAATTTAGCATTGATAAGACAAAAATGCCCTTCTCACTTACCCCTATATTTTTTTTATGCTTTATTAAAATATCTCCCCAAACTATTTTTAGTAATTTAAATTTTACTTACATTTTATTTTAAAAATAATATATAAATTTATAATTTTTTATAAATTATGAAACACAAAAAATATTTATAAGCTCAATATATGCAGATATATTTTATGAAGTAAATAAATTATGTCAAGAAGTATATGTAAATATGTGTCACGGTCCTTTGCATGCATCCGACATTATGTTAAACAGTACATGTAACAAGAGTTATTGCATTAAAAATCAACTTGATAAATCTTAGAAAATATTTTCAGGATAATCTCTTTGGTTATTTTTCATGCTTTTGTGACAAAAAACAAACAGCATTTGCATCATCAGCAGTTGCGTCTTCTTCTTACTCTTCCTTCATGTCTTTTTCTCCTATTTTTGTGGCTAAATATCTTTTCAAAAACTTGTTTAGTCCAATCATTGAACTTGTATCTGAAGCTTCGACAAAAGAAAAGCAGCCAGAGAATGCTTCCTAAGCCAACAACATACCCAAGTGCAACAGATACATAATCCCAATTGATGCCCTCGTCCTTTTGATATGGATTAGGTGGTGGCACGTTGTCAGTTTCGCCTGCGTGCCTGCAACTTATGTTGAGAGGGAAACCGCATAGCCCTGCGTTTCCTTGGAAGGAATTTGCTGGAAATGTTTGAAACTGAGGGCCGCTTGGGATTGGCCCGATCAACTGATTGTTGGATAGATTCAAGACTGCAAGGGATGTGAGGCGTGTAAGCTCTTTTGGGATTTCCCCTGTTAGCTGGTTTGTTGAGAGGTCGACTGATTCAATATCCGTCAATTTACCCAATAATTTTGGAATTGTTCCTATAAAATTATTGTGGGATAAGTTGAGACCACGAAGAGAGCTTAGATCACCGATTGAATCTGGTATCTCCCCTAGGAAATTATTGCAAGAGAAATCAATGGTCTTAAAGATTGTCAAGATCTTCTCAAACTTCAGTTCTACCCCTTTGAGGATTACTTTCACTGTTGCCCGGTAATAATCACCAAAATAATTTGCTCCACTATAGTGAATGTGGTCGCTATTGAGGCGTGCATCCTTTTCTAGCATCATTCCCAAGAAGCTCTTTGCGTACAGATAACCAGTGAAATTATTAGAAGCTATATCAATAATTTGGAGATTTGTCCAGCTTCTGCCACATCTCACTTGTCCATGAAATCTATTGGAACGCAACCCAAGGACACGCAAGCTAGATGACAACATGCATGGGAAACCATCGCCAATGTTGTTGTTTCCGACATTCAAGACCTGTAAAGATTTGCAATTGGCCAGGGACGCTGGGAGGGTCCCTTCTAAATAGTTCTGAATCATATCCAAAATTTCTAGACTACAATTGACAGAAAATGTATCCGAAATATGGCCACTGATGTTGTTTCCCCCAAGATTCAACACAACAAGTTGCTCAACTTTTTCCACCAAACAAGGTGGTATGCTCCCGCTCAATATATTGGCAGACAAGTCAAGAACTTCAAGTAGAGGAGCATTGCAAAAGGATGTCGGAATAGCTTCACTTAGGCTATTGTTTGCAAGAGACAAGTAAACAAGATTGGTAGTGGAGTTTCGAGTGATATGGCCACTGATGTTGTTCCCCCCAAGATTCAACCAAGCATGTTGCTCAACTTTTTCCACCAAACAAGGCGGTATGCTCCCGCTCAATTTATTGGCAGACAAGTCAAGAAATTGAAGTAGAGGAGCATGGCAAAAGGATGTCGGAATAGCTTCACTTAGGCTATTGTTTGCAAGAGACAAGTAAACAAGATTGGAAGTGGAGTTTCCAGTGTTAGGTGCAAGAGGGGGCAACTCACCTTGGAGTACGTTTGACTGTAAGTTCAGATAAAAAAGTGAACTAGGAATGTGGTATGGCTTCTGCAGACCAACCAACTGATTCGCAGAAAGTTCTAAAATGTAAAATGCTTCATTTCCAATTTCCCAAATCCAATTAGGTACTTCCCCAGTTATCTGGTTGTTTGAGAGGTCCAACAACTCCAGTCTGTGTTGGTTTGTAAGATCAGGAAAATTATATAAGTTGCAAGATGCTAGAGCTAAAACCGATAACTGGGGAAACGTTGACAAACTTTTATTAGTGATGCTTGTATCAACAGACAAATTGTTATAAGAAAGGTCCAGTGTTGTTAGTTTTTGTAGCCTAAGAAACCTTTCTAGCTTAACCGTACCACTAAAAAGGTTGTCAGAAAGGACGAGACGGCAAAGCCTTTCTTGTGTGAAGAAAGACTCGGGAATTTGCCCAGTAAGTAAATTACCATCCAAATATACAAATTGAAGATTCTTGGACATGTAAAATGGTGGGATTGAACCGTTGAAAAAGTTATCCGACAAATCAAGCTTCTGTAGGGTAGGCACTTGGAAGATCATATCAGGGAATGAACCTTTTAAACCACACCGATTGAGAAATAAGTTAGTTAGATGTGAGAAGTTAGCAAAGAAATTAAGATCTGTTGACGACATATGCACGCCATTGAGAGAAAGCTCTCTTAGTTCGGTTAGATTCTGAAGAAGCATCTTCAAATTCGGATTCTCAATTTTTAGATCGTCTGAGAGGTGGAGAGTGACCAATCTCCTCATTAGTGAAACTTCAAATTGGAACCTGTCCACCAAAACCAGCATATGCTAAATCCAAATACGTCAAATGTTTGAGGTTGAGAATCCCACCTGGAATAATCTGACCTAGGAAGTCATTGTCAACCAAGCTTAGCTTCTCCAGGTATCGAAGGGTGGAAAGACTTGACATGTTATGAATCCAACCCGAAATTCCCTCACTATCGAGCTGCAAACTGATCACATGCCCCGCACCATCACATTCCACACCATCCCAATTGCAACAATCTTGAGTCTGATTCCACCGCACCAGTTTTGTTGATACAGAACTATTGAATATAAGATCCTTCTTCAGTTCAAGCAACGAAGTTCTCTGATCTTGCAGGCATTGGCTGTAAGCATTTTGACTTAAACAATTAGTTATGCAAAATATTGATAGTATGCAGAGGAAGCAGAAGAAACACTGAGAATGCAAAGAAATTCCCATAGTAAAGGGTGGCTGCACGAATATGAGTCAGTGGCAGGTAGCTTTAAATAAACTTCCATGTTTCTTACATGCCAACGACTTTCAAAGTATTTGTATGGAGAGTTTGTTCTTTTAAGACAAGTTATTAATTAATAGTGAGTTCTTATAAATGTAGAGAAATAAAAATAGTAGAAAATAACAAAATAGTAAAAATATCACAATTAAATTTGATAATCGAATGTAAAAATAATTTTAATTTAATAAATAATTTATTATTTAATAAAAATTTATCTAATACTTTTACTCCAAAAATATTTTTTTTATAGTTTGTGCCCAAATATTAATATATTTTTAGACTAAATAATAATTTAATTTATAAAATAGTGAATCCTAGAAATTATCTTAAATAAAATTAGATATAATTTTTGAACTATTTATTATATATATTAAATAACTTTTGTAACGGCCAATTAAAAAAAGATTGCCCCCAAATTTTTTAATTTATCGCTAGTAACATTATGTGGACCGGGTTTTGAAATGGTCATTAAATTATAGTTGTTCCAAGAGTTCATTTCCCTCCAGCTTTTCAGATGATGCCCAAAATTTGTCGCCGTAATTTTATCCTTATTTAACATTCTCAGATAATAATTTTGTACTTATAAGTGAGAAATATAATAATGTTAACCTCATCCTGTATATAAATATGATACTTTTATCTCCTTATAAGTATAAAACACATTGGAATGTCAAATGTGGAGCAAAATTGAAATTTATGCAATTTATTTACTGCGTCAGTATTTTCGTTCAAACTCTAAAAGAAGGAGGTCATATTTAACTAAAAAATTTTCTAAAAGAGTGCAAGTGTAATTTCGAAAAGATATTAAAGAAAATATAATTTCTCATTGTTTTAGGAATTTTATGCATAAATTAACTCTAAAATCAAACTATTATACTACTGTTTTTTTTCTTAAAGAAAAAAAGAAAAGATTTAATCGAAGTGGTGGGAAGCTTCTTGCAAGGTAGGTCTGAAGTCAGATGAGTAAGTTGTATTTTGGGCAACAAACAAAGTTGGCCAGCTGTAGTGATTCATAATTTGTTACATAAGTACGAAAGAATACATCACAAGACTGTTCCCCCATTTTTGGAGAAATTGATGGGTTTTTTGGATTTTATTTCTGTGATGACTGATGAGGGTGGTGGTGGTGGAACATCACAAAACTTGAGGGTCCCATAATTCTGATTCTAATTCAAGTCTCCCAATATACAATTAATGGTCCCCTAATATACACAAAACTTGAGGGTCACACTCGCTAAGGATTTGCTACAAACCTGATTTTTCTTTATCGAAACAAATGTTTCACTTCGTAGTGTGATTAATAAATTTATCTTTTTTCTTTTTCTATTTTTTGTATCAATGTATATGTATGTATGTATTGCATTAAATAGTGAGGTAGTTATTTAACATGACATCAGAGTCAAATTTAAACTTGTTTCTATTCCTTTATTTGCTCATTTTCGACTCAGTAAAAATCAAAGTTCTAAAGATGATTTTGAGAAGAAATGCATGAAAAGGATCCCTTATTCAAATGCTATTGGATTAGTAATGTATTCAATGGTCAACACTAGACCTGATATTGCGATGCAGTGAATTTTGTCTTAGTAAGAATATGTCAAATGTGGGTCTTCCTCGTTGGGAAGCTCTTAAATGATTGTTAAGATACTTAAATGGTTCCATGAATAATGAGATAAAATTTACAAAGTGTATTGAAGGTGTGAACTTAGTTGGATATGTTGATTCTAATCATGCAAACGATAGAGATATTTTCTAACTCTCCTTTATTCTGTGTTATATTTTCTATAATTGCATTACTGTACCTCTATAGATCTGTAAATTATAATTTTTGAAATTTGTTGTATAAGGGGTTTTCAAACCCTGTCAATTTATTTTCACCATTATAAGTATAAATTTCATCTTAAGTAATTCAACGTATGAATTCATATTCATTTAAAATAATTAGAATATTAATGTTATATGGTGGAGTTAAGTTTTCAATTTCCTATATTTGTTAATATTTCATCAACTCTAAAAGATTGCAATTTTTGGGTGATTTAATTTGTTTGGCTACGTCATTAAATGAATGGCATCAAACTTTAAATGCGATTTGATGGTGGAGTTAAAATGTTAATTCCTATCTTTTGTTAATATTTCATCAACTCTACGTACATTGAATGAATGCCATAGAACTTTAAATGCTATTAATCTGTGTGTGTATTTATATACTTGTGTGTGTATATACTGGACTCATTAGTAACTTTTTATATCAATTTTATGTAGTTATGATTAATAATGATTATTCATTGTTTTAAATTTATAATCATTAATAAATGCATATGAAACACTACAAAAACAATTGAGCTCTCACTACACTATGATAATTAAGGCTTAAAAATTATGGTAATCAATATTATTAATCAATATTATTGGGTCTCCCTCCACCATCATTCTTCCTCGATTTTCTTTCGAAATTAAATGAGTTGTTCCCTATATATTGTTGGCTTCAGTCTGGTTTGAGACCAGAACTTAAAATCCTTCTCCTCCCTCTAATCTCCTTTTATGTTCTCTAAAGTTTTTCGTAAACTAGTTTTAGTGGTTGAATAGATCTTAAAAGATCTCAGCCTTTGTGGTCCTGAGTTAATCTAATAGCCTTTGTGGCAGTGGTGGTGTTTTTATGACTCAATGGTTCCAAACAATCACGAGTGAGTGTTGTGGCCTTTGTGGCCTTTGTGGCTTTTGGTTTACATTGACTGGTTCTGGCTATTTGAGCCTTATTCCTATAAACCGTTGTGTATTCTAACTATTCTTTATTCTGTGTTATATTTTCTGTAATTATATTACTGTACCTGTATAGATTTGTAAATTATAATTTATGAAAATTGTTGTATAAGGGGTTTTCAAACCCTATCAAAATGTATAATAGTTATTTGGACTTGGTTCGAAATTTGGAGGATTGATACCCAACAAGCATGTTGAGTAAAACTATTGAAAGTATCTAAATGAGGAAGAAGAAGAAACACTGATGAGAATGCAAAGAAATTGTCATTGCACAAACGTGTTTCATGGCAGGTGGCTTTAAGCTGCCATTTTTCTTTCATTGGCAAGACTTTCTTCGAGTGTTCCTTTTAATTTCTTCGAGTGTACTTATATCTGCATGTGCTTAAGTTTCTAAATTTAAAATTATAAAAATCTATTAATTTCTTTATAACATAATGTTTTTAATTGTACAATTACTTATATATTTATAATATGTTAAAAAAAGTAAGACTAAGTAGAAATAAAATAATTGAAATTGGAAAAATTAATAACATCCGGAAAAAGGTAAAAATGAAATGTAAGATAAGAGAGGAAAAAATTAAATAACTAAATTAAGAGGTTGGTTGAAAAATAAAAGGAAAAACTAATTTGGAATTATTTTTTTTTAAATAGGGTAATTTGTCAATATATTAAAAACACACACCCCATAGGCCATTAATTGGTGCTTTATTAATTGTACATATTAAGAAAATTAGTATAATATTATATAAATTGTATGATATTAAATTATGTTATATAAGAAAAAATAAAAGGCTTCCTGAACAATATATATATATATATATATTAAAATAATGAAATATTATAAAAAAAGATCATGATATAAATTTATTATAATTGTGTATAAAAGTATGTTTGTAAGCTAGCATATAATTAATTAGGTAAGATACTATCCAGATTTATAGACTAATTCAACGATTCATAGCTAGACTCAATAAATATTATTAAATCCAATCCATTAAAAAATATAGATTGGGTGTGGGTTCGGTTTTTACATATGGGGATATAAACCCAATTTAATGCCAAAAATATGCTAAATTATGGCATTTCCGTTAATTACTACTAATCATACATATCAACTTGTAACAAGAATTATTGCATTAAGAATCAATTTGATAAATCTTAGAAAATATTTTCATGAAAATCTCTTTGGTTGGTTTTAATGCTTTTGTGACAAAAAACTAAGAGCATTTGCATCATCAGCAGTAGCGTCTGCTTTTTACTCTTCCTTCATGTTATTTTCTCCTGTCTTTGGGGTTAAATATCTTTTCAAAAAGTTGCTCAGTCTGATCATTGAACTTGTGTCTGAAGCTTCGACCAAAGAAAAGCAGCCAGAAGATGCTTCCTAAGCCAACAACATACCCAAGTGCAACAGATACATAATCCCAATTGACGCCCTCGTCCTTTTGATATGGATTAGGTGGTGGCACGTTGTCGGTCACCCACATGCCTGCAACTTATGTTGAGAGGGAAACCACATAAACTGGGCACTCCCTACCTTCACCGGTGAGCTTGTGTGATGCTTTGAGATTGATTTCTAGTCGGGTATTGGGGGAGAGATTGGCGGTGGGGACTACACCTCAAGTCCGATCACCGTATAAAAGGGATGGGAACGTCTATAGGTCATATTCTATTTGTTTCTGGGTCATCACTGAAGTTGCACATAGATTAGAATTTTTGACTATAAAGGGAGTAAGTACTCCTTGTTTACTGTTTTCTAATTGTACATGTTATAGTTTTTTTTGAGGTAATAAATAGGTAGGGGTCTGCCAAACCCCCCTGCCTAAACACAGGAGGATTTTTGCCAAAAAAAAAGAAAGAAATATCCTCATCCTCTTCTCAAATTCTCGATGTACTCCTTTTGGCAAAATAAATGCCAAACTCCAATACACACTTAAGGTCGTGAGGACAGATTTGATAAGTTGCACTCTAGCTGCAAATGATAATTAGATCCTCTCCCAACCCTTAATGCGTTTGTCAATTTTAATAAATAGAGGCTGACAACTCAGACATTGTAAGTCTCGACGATAACAATGGTACCCCGAGATAGCATATTGCTTACTTTCTTCCTGAAATCCCAATAGGTGGAGAAGAGTCTCGCTGTTCCCTTGTGTTGATTTTATTAGAATGAGATGACTCTTATCTAGATTAGCACAAAGCCCAGATAAGGAGGCAAACAACTGGAGTCCACGATGAAATAATCGAATAGACGACTCATCCACTTTGCAGAAGAGCAATAGGTCATCTGCTAGACATAATTGAAATAGTCCAATCTCCCGACAATGCCTATGGAAGTTAAACACTATATCTTGTTTAACAAGCTGCTGCAATATCATCCGAAATACTTCCATGACAAGGACAAAGAGATAAGGGGACATGGGATCCATTTGCCTCAACCTACGGGCCCCGGTAAAAAAAATCTATAGATACCTCCATTCAAAGAAATAGAAAATGCCAATTTTGTAACACATTGTTCAAACCATCATATGAACAGCAGAGGAAACCCAAACAAGTTCAGTGTCGCTATCAAGAAATCCCAATCGACTACATTATAAGCCTTTCTGATATCAAGCTTCAAGGTACATCGTGGAGGCAGGCACTGTTGATTATATAACCAATAAACAACTCCTGAGCCAACATGAAGGCTGCTTTAACCCCATCTTTAGTAACTAGTGCAGTGAGTTGTTTAGCCTTAGTATCAGTGATATTATGGCGAGGCCAAGGTCTCAAGTGCCGTAGATCAAGAAACCTTGTTCTCCGTTCTCCTCCCGATAACCGTTGATAGAATCCCACAAATTCTTCAATAATTGTTGGTTGGTCCATTCGAACATGACAGTCTCCATCAGATATTCTAATAGTTTTGTTTATACTTTTGAAACTCTAAAAATCATTATCTTTATTATTTTACTTCTAAATTTTTAAGTTTATTATTATAGGCTTGTTCAAAAAATTATTATTGAAGTTCATAAATGTACTTAACTATTATATTTTCTAGTTATAATTTTTTGCGTTCAATTTATTACTTATATTATTTTATAATATAATCATAAATTTAAATAATTATTCAAAGAAAACCTCAATTATATAAAAAGTTAAAAAAAATAAAATAGGCACAATCTAATTATAATTCTTAAGATTTAGTAAAAAATTATAGATTAATTGCTGTCCTAATCGCCTCATTTGGGATTGTCTTTATATAGCTTTTCTAAGTTTTGGAAAAATATATGTTTTGGGTTTTAAGGTATTGAAATATTTAGTATTATTATTCTTTAAGTCATTTCAAAAGTTCTTGGGGTGAATTATTGCGTGAAATTTTACAATTTTACTTATGAAGAGTGAAATATTTTATCCACTTTATATTAATTTTATTTATGATTTAATGGTTAAGAATTAAAATAAAATTTAGGATAAATTATATTTTGCCATTGGTGAGCTATGTTCATTTTGCCTTTTGCCATCTGAATATTTATGTATCAACTTACCATCTCAATTTTGTTAAATTTAAAAGTTACCATATATGAAAATTTTTTGGTTGATTTTTATGTCAGGTAAACATCAAATGCTGTGTACATGTGATATTTTAAGACAAATTTTTTATTTCTCAGTTGCCCAAGTACATTGCATGTGAGTTGTTTTTGGCTTAAAACTCAATCAAGAAACAATCATATATGGTAACTTGCAAATTTTACAAAGTTAAGACGGAAGTTGATGCAAAAAGATTATTTAGATAGCAAATAGTTCAAAAGATAAAATATAATTTATCCTAAAACTTATTTAGAAGATGAGAGATTATGACAGTGTATTAAAACGATGAAAAGTTAAAGCCAAATAGAAAGATAAAAATGATGGATTAATGAAGAAATTTGACCTTAAATATATTATTGACTTTTTAATCAGTTACAAATCTTCTTTGTTTGCACAGGGAATTGAGACTTTATTATATTTAGAGTAACCAACTTTTGTTGATAAAAAATAGGGTTAAATACACTTTGCACCCTTCAATTATGTGTTTTGTCTAATTTACACCTTAAAATATGAAAGGTAATAAAAATATCCCTCACAAAATAATTTGATATTGATAAGATAAAAATGCCCTTCTCACTTACCTCTATATTTTTTTATGCTTTATTGAGATATCTCCCCAAACTATTTTTAGTAATTTAAAATTTTACTGACATTTTATTTTAAAAATAATATATATAATTTATAATTTTTTATAAATTATGAAACACAAAAAATATTTATAAGCTCAATATATGCAAATATATTTTATGAAGTAAATAAATTATGTCAAGAAGTATATGTAAATATGTGTAACGGCCCTTTGCATGCATCCGACATTATGTTAAACAGTATATGTAACAAGAGTTATTGCATTAAAAATCAACTTGATAAATCTTAGAAAACATTTTCAGGAAAATATCTTTGGTTATTTTTCATGCTTTTGTGACAAAAAACAAAGAGCATTTGCATCATCAGCAGTTGTGTCTTCTTCTTACTCTTCCTTGATGTCTTTTTCTCCTGTCTTTGGGGTTAAATATGTTTTCAAAAACTTGCTCAGTCCGATCATTGAACTTGTTTCTGAAGCTTCGACAAAAAAAAAGCAGCCAGAGAATGCTTCCTAAGCCAACAACATACCCAAGTGCAACAGATACATAATCCCAATTGATGGCCTCGTCCTTTTGATATGGATTAGGTGGTGGCATGTTGTCGGTTTCGCCTGGGTGCCTGCAACTTATGTTGAGAGGGAAACCGCATAGCCCTGTGTTTCCTTGGAAGGAATCTGCTGAAAATGTTTGAAATTGAGGGCCGTTTGGGATTGGCCCGATCAACTGATTGTGGGATAGATTCAAGACTGCAAGGGATGTGAGGCATGTAAGCTCTTCTGGTATTTTCCCTGTTAGCTGGTTCATTGAGAGGTCGACTGATTCAATATCCGTCAACTTACCCAATGATTTTGGAATTGTTCCTATAAAATTATTGTGGGATAAGTTGAGACCATGAAGAGATCTAAGATCACCGATTGCATCTGGTATCTCCCCTTGAAAATTATTGCAAGAGAAATCAATGGCCTTAAACTTTGTCAAAATCTTCGAAAACTCCAGTTCTACCCCTTTGACGATTACGTTCACTCCCCCATCGTAATCATCACCAAATGGTCTAATGTAGTGAACGTAGTCACTTTCCAGGCGTGCATCCTTTTCTAGCATCATTCCCGAGAAGCATTTAGTTTACAGATAACCAGTGAAATTGTTAAAAGCTATATCAATAATTTGGAGATTTGTCCAGCTTCTGCTACATCTCACTTCTCCATGGAATCTATTGGAGCGCAACACGAGGACAAGCAAGCTAGATGGCAGCATGCATGGGAAACCATCATCGATGTTGTTGTTTCCCACATTGAAGAGCTGTAAAGATTTGCAATTGGCCAGGGACACTGGGAGGCTCCCTTCTAAATAGTTCTGACTTACATCCAAAAACTGTAGATTACAATTGACAGAAAATGTATCCGGTATATGGCCACTGATGTTGTTCCTCTTAAGATTCAACACAGCAAGTTGCTCAACTTTTTCCACCAAACAAGGCGGTATGCTCCCGCTCAATTTATTGGCAGACAAGTCAAGAACTTTAAGTAGAGGAGCATTGCAAAAGGATGTCGGAATAGCTTCACTTAGGCTATTGTTTGCAAGAGACAAGCAAACAAGTTTGGTAGTGGAGTTTCCAGTGTTAAGTGCAAGAGGGGGCAACTCACCCTGGAGCAGGTTCGAGTGTAAGTCCACATAAGTAAGTGAACTAGAAATGTGGTATGGCTTCTGTAGACCAACCAACTGATTCACAGAAAGATTCAACATGTCAAGTGCTCCATTTCCAATTTCCCAAATCCAATTAGGTACTTCCCCAGTTATCTGGTTGTTTGAGAGGTCCAACAACTCCAGTCTGTGTTGGTTTGTAAGATCAAAAAAGTAATGTAGGTTGCAAGAAGCTAGGGCTAAAAATGATAACTGGGGAAACGTTGACAAACTTTTATTAGTGATGCTTGTGTCAACAGACAAATTGTTGTAAGAAAGGTCCAGCACTTTAAGTTTTTGTAGCCTTTGAAACCTTTCTAGCTTAACCGTACCATTGAAGAAGTTGTCAGAAAGGACGAGAGCGACAAGCCTTTCTTGTGTGAAGAAAGACTCGGGAATTTGCCCACTAAGTGAATTACCACTCAAATATACAGATTGAAGATTCTTGTACATGTAAAATGGTGGGATTGAACCGGTGAAAAAGTTATTCGACAAATCAAGAATCTTTAGGGTAGGTACTTGGAAGATCATATCAGGGAATGAGCCTTTTAAATCACACGAACGGAGATGCAAGATAGTCAGATGTGAGAAGTTAGCAAAATAATTAAGAACTGTTGATGACATATGCACGCCATCAAGATAAAGGTATCTTAGTTCAGTTAGATTCTGAAGAAGCATCTTCAAATTCAGATTCTCAATTTTTAGACCGTCATTATATGAGAGACGGAGAGTGACCAATCTCCTCATTAGTGAAACTTCAAATTGGAACCTGTCCACCAAAACCAGCAGCTGCTAAATCCAAATACGTCAAATGTTTGAGGTTGAGAATCCCACCTGGAATAATCTGACCTTGGAAGTCATTGAAAGTTAAGCTTAGCTCCTCCAGGTATTGAAGGGCGGAAAGACTAGACATGTTATGAATCCAACCAGAAATTCCCTCACTATCGAGCTGCAAACTGATCACATGCCCCGCACCATCACATTCCACACCGTCCCAATTGCAACAATTTTGAGTCTGATTCCACAACACCAGTTTTGTTGATACAGTGCTATTGAATATAAGATCGTTCTTCAATTGAAGCAACAAAGTTCTTTGATTCTGCAGGCATTGGCTGTAAGCATTTTGAATAAAACAATTAGTTATGCAAAATATTGAAAGTATGCATATGAAGCAGAAGAAACACTGAGAATGCAAAGAAATTCCCATAGTGAAGGATGGCTGCACGAATATGAGTCAGTGGCATGTGGCTTTAAATAAACATACATGTTTCTTACATGCCGACGACTTTCAAAGTCTTTGTATGGAGAGTTTGTTCTTTTAACACAAGTTATTAATTAATAGTGAGTTCTTATAAATGTAGAGAAATAAAAATAGTAGAAAATAACAAAATAGTAAAAATATCATAATTAAATTTGATAATCGAATGTAAAAATAATTTTAATTTAATAAATAATTTATTATTTAATAAAAAAATAATCTAATACTTTTACTCAAAAAATATTTTTTTATAGTTTGTGCCCAAATATTAATATATTTTTAGACTTAATAATAAATTTAATTTAAAAAATAGTGAATCCTAGAAATTATCTTAAATAAAATTAGATATAATTTTCGAACTATTTATTATATATATTAAATAACTTTTGTAACGGCCAATTAAAAAAAAATTGCCCCCAAATTTTTTAATTTTATCGCCAGTAACATTATGTGGACCGGCTTTTGAAATGGCCATTAAATTATAGTTGTTCCAAAAGTTCATTTCCCTCCAGCTTCTCAGATGACGCCCAAAGTTTGTCGCCGTAATTTTATTCTTATTTAACATTCTCATATAATAATTTTATACTTATAAGTGAGAAATATAATAATGTTAACCTCATCCTGTATATAAATATGATATTTTTATCTCCTTATAAGTATAAAATACATGGGAATGTCAAATGTGGAGCAAAATTGAAATTTATGCAATTTATTTACTGCGTCAGTATTTTCGTTCAAACTCTAAAAGAAGGAAGTCAGATTTAAATAGAAAATTTTCTGAAAAAGTGCAAGTGTAATTTCAAAAAGATATTAAAAAAATATAATTTCACATTGTTTTAGGAATTTTATGCATAAATTAACTCTAAAATCAAACTATTATGCTACTGTTTTTTTTCTTAAAAAAAAAAAAGAAAAGATTTAATTGAAGTGGTGGGAAGCTTCTTGCAAGGTAGGTCTGAAGTCAGATGAGTAAGTTGTATTTTGGGCAACATTCAAAATTGGCCAGCTGTTGTGATTCATAATTTCTTACATAAGTAGGTTGGGACCAATTAAGTCAAGTCAATATTCTTTCATGTACCCATTTTCTTACCCTTTTAACACTCCATCTTGATTTAGATTTTACAGATTTTGGACTATTGAATATTAGTCTTCATCACACAATTGACAAGTAACAATAAATTGATTTGAGTACTTATTTTTGTTTTTTTTCTTTCACTTCTTTTTTTTTTTAAAATTAATTATGGCCGACATCAAGAGAGCAATTTGAAAATAATTTTCATTAGAATCTTGCCACATTTAATTTTGTATGTTTCTAACACCAAATAAAATACTATTTTTAAATTATTTATTAAGATATAGGATTTAATAATGTATATTTCGTGAGGCATTAAAAAGAGTTAAAAGACATAAAAACGTTCTAAATTATTCTCCCTTTTGTAATGTAAAAATAAAAATAAATTAAATAGATTAAAATAAAACAAACTAGATGTCAATGTATATAGTATGTGACGCGATTGGTGCCCCATTGTGAGAGATATTATCCATTCTAATTCCATACGAGGGTTTTTTTTTTTTTTTTTTTGTCCTAAAAAGGCACTTCATCAGTAAAAACGACTCTTGCCTACATCATCAACTCGTATTAGACGTTTTACTCAAGTAAAATTACATAAATAAATAAAACCTGATTAGTGTTCTAATCTGCATAACATAAATAAAACCGTATTGTTGCAGAAATAATTTTTCTAGTCATTATGTCACTTATTTTCTAAAGATGGTAAGTTCTTGTCACAATGAGTGAAACACTTAAAACATTTCACTTATAAATTCCATAGGAAAAACCTCATAATTCCACCTTCATATAGAAACCTTCGACTATTTAATATCTGTTGTGATAGCACAATTAATGATAAACAACAATTCGGGTACAAACTTTCCTCTTATTTTCACCTATATTAATTTTCTTTTTTTTAAAATTAAGATATATAAAATTTTGTATGAACACAAATATATAAACATGATTACGATACGATATAGATGGAAGGATACCAAAAATATGAAAAAGTAGGGACAAGAAACAATTTGGATATGCTACGCAAAACTAAATAATATTTATTTAGCTTAGAAAATAGTATAATAATATAAAATTTGTATGGAAAAAAAATTACTTCATGTAATATATGATAAAAATACATTTTTAATTCCACAAAATAAGGGGTTGAACACTTTTCATCGATCAAGTTTTTTGTATTTTTTTTTTTAATTACAATTTCTATTCCTTCTCCTACTCCATTCAATATACTCATGCTATGTGTATAAAAATAATATCATGTATTTTATTTAAAAAGAAAAATTTATACACGTGGTTGTGCATATGAAATAAAATGGAAGATGAAATAGGCATTATAAAATCGGATCGTTGTGCGATTTGACTAATAGTTTGAGAGAGAAAAATATATTTAACGACCAAAAAAGACTAACAGAATTGACTAATTGTTTCTGCCTTTCTTTCTGGGAAGACTCTTACACAAATAGATTTCAATAAACTCAATCACAGGAAATCACCAAATTCCTTTACAACGTTAGAAGCATTACAAATTCCATCATTTAGATTTCATTAAAGGTAAAAAAGCAATTATTTTTTTTATTATATGGTATTATATTTACTGACTATATTCATATAATTATATGATAAGTAAGGAATAAGTATTCCTCAATTATTATTTTCTTCAGACATAAAATGTATTATTTTATTTTATTTTTTCTAGATAGTTAATAAGTCCATACAAAATTACGATGAGAAAGCATATGTAAGAAACCAAAAGAAAAAGGTGATGAATTATTTTGCTAAGGGTAAAACAGTCCATATTTTTTCATTTTTCGCATTTTTCAACCACAAGTTTTGAAATACAGGGGATGTCATTTATATGAGTGTAATTATGAAAGATGAAAGTGTGATTTATGTAATTTCACAATTCATTATACTTTAGAGGGTGTCAGAGTAAGTATTCAATTTTTACTATATAATTAATTAGATTATTTTTGGAACTTTTAATATTATTTTCTTAAATACAATTAGAGACCAGCCTAGTATATTTGTTATTGAAAAAACTTCAGATACTATATTTTTTTAGTTTAGTCATTTATATTATTCATATAACACAACCAAGTGTTCATAAGTTATGATGTAACAGCTTTCGATATTCTCTCTTTTGAAGTACTTAAAAAGGAGATACAAAATGGGGATAATTACGTTCTTTTTTCCTGGAATTTAATATAATTATATATAGATTTTTAATTATTTGTAAAATTACGTCTAGCATTCCTAAAGTTTGTTTCTATTTAACAAATATGTCCCACCGTTAATTAAGATTCATCGAATTGCTAATATTAATAAAAAAAACAAAAACATATGTATTTAATATCAATTGACTTATTACTAACTTATTGCAAGTTAAATAATTTTTTATAATTAAATTACCCAGTATTCATACGATAATGCATGTAAGAAGGTATATCTTCACCATTATAAGGGTAGTTTAGTCCGAAAAAATTATTTGACCAACAGTAAGTTAGTAATAAGTCGATCAAAGATAAATACTTTAATTTTCATTCAGTATTTTCGTTAATATTAGCAAACTCATTGAATTCTAACTAACACAGGGACTTACATGTTAGATCTAAGCAAATTTTAGAAATATTGGATGTAATTTCCCAAACGATAGGGGGTCTATGTGTAATTACTTTAAATTTTAAGGGAGGAAAGTCTAATTATCCCTATAAAATGAAACGGAGAGAACTATATAACAATAAACCTTCCTATTACACTTTTTTAGTGAAGTAAATTTAAATGCTATCTCTAATTATTATCCAAATTTCTATAACATAAATTAAAAAATGGGAATCTATTAATATTTTACTTTTGAATAATTTTTGTAAGATATAATTTTTGTGGTGATCTGATCAAAATGTCCTGTGGAATAAGAACTATAACTATTTTTTAATTATTTTATGGACTAAGTGGTAATATTTGTATAATTTTTTCATCCATCCTGCCCGATTTTTTTACAAACTTACATTAAGGGAAAAGGTAATAAGTTCATACCTTCATCCAAGGATTACATAATTTAATCAAACATCATGGAGGTATTTGTAATTTTTTAAACTACATAATATTCGTAACTATGTCAAACTTTGAGAGAATTGGTTGTAATTTACCCTTCATATTAAATGTATTATATGTGTGAGATTCTAACTTTTGTAATTGCAATTAGCCATCATTTTACGAGTCATTATTTTTCTTATTATTTGCAAGGAAGGTTCCAATTTCCTATATGCAGTCTTTTTGCAAGAAAAGAAAAATTAGTATCTCTTTCAGCCACAAAGAATTAATGAATTAGAGCATCAACAAAACCACCCTTTTTCAAAATAATGATGTATGGCATTTTCGTTGATTACTGCTAATCACATACCTTGATTTTAAAACAATATACTCAGGAAAATCTCCTTTTTTATTCATTGCATGAATATCATACATAGCATTTATGACTATTTTCCTTACTCTGTTGTATAGTATCAGCATTGGCGTCTTCTAGTTGTTCTTCCTCCGTCTCTTTTTCTCCTGTGTTTGGGGTTAAATATCTTTTGAAAGCTTGCTCAATTCGGTCATTGAAGCTTTGGTCCTAAGCCAACAACAAACAAGAAAACAGGGTAATTTCATATTTAAAACTATGATTTTCGTCTGTAAAATGAAACAGTAACGGAAATATCCGTCGCCGCATTCTGTGGCTAAATATTAGCGACAGAAATATTCCGTCTTTAATTCTGAGACCGAATATTTCCGTGGCTGATTCTGTCGGCAAACAAGAACAAATTTTTAGAGTAATTCGTCTCTGATTCCATCTATAATGAGAAGTACATTTCGTCTCTAATCCGTCTTTGAGAGTAAAATTTTTGTTTGTTGATTCTGTCTTTAATTCCGTCTCTGAAACACACAATATGTTCCATCTCTAATCCGCTTTTAATACATATTTCCGCCTCTAATCCTCTAAACTCCCAAAATTTTCTGTCGAACTTTTTATTATTTTTCTTTTGGTAGATTTTTTAATTTCTATACCCAAATTAATATCCTGGTCATTATACCATCAAATACATTCAATTAATACCAAAATCTGAATTTTTCAAACCAAGAACACTAAATATTAACAAAAAAGATACTCATAATGCACTCTAATGCTAAAGTATGTCCAGAAGTTTTAGTTTCTGAGAAACAATTTCAAGCTTCTTCAAGCCAAATCTACCACAAAAGTCATTCTAAAGTATGTCCAGAAGTTTCCAAGGCAACAAACTAAGACGAGCAGCTCCTCTCTTTAGCTATTGCAGCCTTAGGAACTACCATGTTTCAATATATAGCCAACAAACATTTAGTAAACCAAATAGATGTGCTATTCGACGGATCTCAAGACTCATTGTACATTATTGAACAAACTTGCCTTCATAGTTATTTTTTTTTTATTTACTCAAGATTCTTGAGGTATTAATACACTTTAACAAAGAACAAATCAGCTCAGATTTCAATGTTGAGAGATGCAGGGTCGATATTTACATTTGAGTTGAGTAAGCTTCATACATAAACTTCTGACTTGGGTCCAACAGTAAATCGGGACTTGTGTATGCTTTATTAACTAGTTCAGAGGGAGAGTTAATTCAGGACAGAGATAGACCTAATATCGACCTTAATCAGAGTATGCTTTAATAAATTAGGCCTTCATCAGAGTACAAGGCAGTTCATTTTCCAGAGATTTTGAATTTAGCTCCATTCATATGCATAATTCCTACTTGTGAATCTTATCATTTGAACTAATCTGATGAATGGAGAGGGCAAAGCATGAGGAGGAACAAAAGTAATGATCAAAACAAATGCTTCACCTTCACAAAACCCATTCTCCTAATGTAGAAGTGAAGAACAGATTCTGCACAAAATTTGTTCCGAATGGAGACCCAATACATGTGGAGAAGCATGTGAATCAGCCAAATCGTTCTTTTTTCAACATATTTCGGGAAAAAAAAAATGAATATTCCAGCGAGAAGAACATAGCGGTGTTCCATCAGCATTTCAACAAACACCTTCAAAGTATTCAAATTTCTCTACAAATTGTAAAAAAAATTACAAAGAAAAAAAATTACCTGTTAATGACGTCGGAAAGAAGCTGTCTCGATGGAGTTGTAGCTGCCGCAAGCGAGAGAGAGAGTTAGAGATTTGCTTTCCTTTTTCTTTTCCCTTTCCCGCCGTGAGAGAGAGAGAGAGTTACAGGAGAGACTGTTGAAGTTGAGTTAACACGAGAGAGAGAGAGAGAGAGAGAGAGAGAGAGAGAGAGAGAGGGTTCATGAGTTAAATTTA
Source organism: Sesamum indicum (assembly GCF_026168435.1). Taxonomy (NCBI): domain Eukaryota; kingdom Viridiplantae; phylum Streptophyta; class Magnoliopsida; order Lamiales; family Pedaliaceae; genus Sesamum; species Sesamum indicum. The sequence continues at coordinate 22,249,530 of NC_142662.1, forward strand.
GTCAATTCTCAATATATATGTATATATATTTATTGATATAATCTATAATATATAACATATAATATATAATATAATATATAACATATAATATATAATATATTATAGAATATAGAATATATATAATTAATAAAATTAAAATATATATATATAAAAAAATTTAGTTTTTCCATTCAGTTGGGTTTAGTGAGAGGAAGAAGGAGTTGACAAGAGATAAAATGTTGAGAGAAAAGAAGATAGGAGTGGTGGCTGGTGACAGAAAACATTAAAAGGAATTAGTGTTTTTTATTAAAATAAAAAAAATTAATAAAAAGTTTAATTTTAGTTTATTGTAATTAATTAAAATTAAATAATGCATTATAATTATACAAATATACATATATATTTTATCATGTTATATAAAAATTTACAACTTAATTATTATTTTCATAAATAAAAAAAAATTCTTATTTTGTGTTTTAATATTTTCATAAATAAAAAAGTTCCTATTTACAACATCAAAGACGGAAATTTTTGTGGCTAAATTAAAAATAAATTAGCTACGAAAATGCAAACGGAAATAACCAAAAAAAATTAAGTGCCAGCCATCCCAATGTTTGAAGCAATCATTTAATAGTATCAGGACGGATATAGAAACGAATTGTAACATACTTTAGCAGAATTATATATCCGCCTCTAATATAGAAATTATTAATAATTTATCATAAAGAAAAGTTTTGGTCTCTAAGTCCGTCTTTGATAAAGACGGATTTAATTCCATCTCCAAATTGTCGTCCCTAATTCCGTCTTAGGTTGTCGCACATCGTTGTTTTCATTAGTGTCTGCAACTTATGTTGAGAGGGAAACAACATAGCCCCATGTTTTCTTGGAAGGAATCTGCTGAAAATATTTGAAACTGAGGGCCGTTTGGGATAACTAATTGTTGGAAAGATTCAAGACTTGAAGGAATGTGAGGCATGTAAGCTCTTTTGGTATCTCCGCCTTAGCTGGTTGATTGAGAGATCAACTGATCCAAGTTGTGTCAAGTTGCCTAATGATTGTAGAATTGTTCGTACGAAAGCATCGTGGGATAAGTTGAGAACATAAAGTAAGCTGAGATTACTGACTGCATCTGGCATCTCCCCTTAGAAATTATTACAAGAGAAATCAATGACTGTAAAGATGGTCAATATCTTCACAAACTCCAGTTCTACCCCTTTGATGATTACTTTCAACATGCCCCGGTAGTATATATATTAACCACCAACTAATACTCTACTATAGCGAATGTAGTCGCTTTTCAGTTTTGCATCCTATTCTAGCATCATTTTCGAGAAGCTCTTCGGGTACAGATAACCAGCGAAATTATTGGAAGCTATATCAGTGAGTTGGAGATTTGGCCTGTCCATGGAATCTGTTGGAGTGCAACAGGAGGACGCGCAGCGTGCATGGGAAACCATCATCAATGTTTTTGTTTCCTACATTCATGACTTGTAAAGATTTGCAATTTGCCAGGGACGTTGGGAGGCTCCCTTTTAAATAGTTTTGATTGAAATCGAAAAGTTATAGGCTACAATTGACAGGAAATGTATCTGGGACAAGATTCAACACCCCAATATTCTTAATATTTTCCACTAGACAAGGCGGTATGGTACTGCTTAATTTATTAGCAGAAAGGTCAAGAACTCTAAGTTTAGTAGCATTGCAAAGGGATACCGGAGTAGCTCCACTTACGGTATTGTTTGCAAGAGAGAAGAACTGCAGATAGGCACTGAAGTTCAAAAGTTAGGTGGAATCGGCTTTCCAATGTTGTTATTGGAGTAATCTACATAGGAAGCAAATTCGGACAGAGGGGGCAAACTCACCCTGGAGCTGGTTTGAGTGTAAGTCCAGCATTACAAGCGAACTAGGAATGATGTATGGCTTTTTGTAGACCAACCAACAGATCTAAAGAAAGATTCAAAGAGACAAAGAAAAAAACAATTTTTATATCATTTTCATTACTTCCTAACCCAGAAGATCCACGTGTTTTTACTCAGGTTGGGTCATGCCGCGACCCAAAAGGTTGACCCGGCCGACGTGTTAAAAGTTTAACCAGGCGATCTTTGACAGCGCATACACTAAGATGATGCCACATGGCCCACTTGATGGGACACATTTGGAGTTATAAATACTTCCTTGCGACATTTATGGTAAGATTTAATTACGTATATCTACCGCATTTATTATTCGAGATCACATATTTCTTCATCTCGAACTTGATGTAACTTCAGCGTCGAAGGGTCTTCGTCATGGACGAATCCGATTAGGCTTACGTTTTTGTTTCCTTCTCAAGGCCCATCTTCAATATCTATAAGTGATATACCTTGACCTGGCTTGTAAGGAATAAAAATATGTGATTTTGAGTTTTATGAGACTAAAAGCGTCACCTGCCATAGTTGTAAAAAAAAAAAATTATGTTCTTGTTTTGTGGAATTAAAAAAAAACATTTTGTCCTAAAACCTCCCATATCTTTTGGTGTGTGATGAGCTGCAGCAGTTGAACATATTGACAATTTTTAAGATCTGATGTTGTTTAAATCAGACAAATGGCTGTTCATATTAATAGATATAATGAGTGTTAATTCATAAAAAGGATGATGTAAATGAGCTATGCTACTATATATGTTAAATTTATAGGTTTCAAATCCTTCTAATAAATTAAGACGTCATTTGATGAAATCCTTTGCTCAAATCGAAGGCCATGAATCCAAATGTAACCTTAGATTATAATCTTATTGTTTGAGCTTATAACGAATTGAAAAATTAAGAACTTATGTGTTGAATTGCTAACTGACATATAATCCAATGGTCGTCACTTGAAGAGCTGGCCGATCCATGCTGCTCAAATGGAGCTTGAGGAGCATGCCGGTTGAGCTAACATATATATGAAGCGCATGCAGAACATCTCAAGACTCAGAAAACCATGAACTGCATGAAGTTTTCCCGGATAGTTGACATACTGGAAGGACAGCTTTTGATCACATTGATCAATATGACAAAGACACGCGATATGCAAACGTGAAGATGGATATACAGAGAAATTGAAGAATCGTTGCTATGATACAGATCAAAGAATCTCAGTTTGTACTGAGAATGATACATCAGGAAATTGTTAAGAACTAAGATCGAACAAGGATCCAGATGCATCTTCGTCATCGAAATGAAAGTCGAACAAGGATCCAGATGCATCTTCGTCATCCAAATGAAAGTCGAACAAGGATCCAGATGCATCTTCGTCATCCAAATGAAAGTCGAACAAGGATCCATCTTTATCCTCCAACTCCAAAAGAAGATCAAGCAAAGAGTCATCTTCTTGATATGAGCAGTCCTGTCCATCGAGCTGATCATGCTGAGGCATCAAGCATCCATCAACCGGCATAGGGAGCTGTTGTGGCGCTCCCGCATTGGCATAACCAAAATCTGGCGTCCAGGCGAAGTTATCACCAGAAGGGCCGACGTAAGTAGTTGATCTCTCTTCCAGTACATGCAGGCTCGTGCTGTCCACCTTCTGCTTCTTTTGACTTGTAACTTCTTGGGGTTGTGCAGCTGATCTTTTTTTCCACAACTCATTATCGTTCGACAATTGATTCTCCCCACATGTACTCAAACTCGAACATTCTCCACGAACCGATTCCTTCGACGATCTCGTGATCCTACAAATCACATAGTCCTTGTATGGCAACTCACAGTTCAACGAAACCCCGGCAAGCGAATACTCGTGCATGATCCAGTGATCACGTTGTTTTCTGCCATCACGAGGAGATTTCTTCACAGTAAAGCTAAACATCTTCATCAGGCCGATTAGTTGTCGGGAATTGTTGTATATTTCTCTTCCACCAGTTTGGCCGTCCCACGTACCACACCCTGCAGTTCTTGCAATCCGGGTCTTGCCATTAACTTTCGACAACTTGGTGAAAACGTAGATGACACTCTTGACGTTCTTGCATCCCTTGCCCTCTCCAGTACTGACGGAAGTATCCCATGGAACGTCGGCGAAAACATCCCATGGATCTGCTTTTTCACCGTAAATGGTCTTCTCCAACACGGGACTCCATGGCAGATGCAGGCCCATCGCCTTTCTTGAGAGGTAGAAAGTGATGAGTTCTTGATCGGTGGGCGCGAAGTGAAACCCTGGAGGGATGATCATCATTCTCTCTCTCTCTTTTCTGATCTCTTCTATGATTTTACTCTCTTTTTTGTATGCAGAAAAAAAGTAACAACAAACGAATTAACTGTACGAGGTATTTATAATCTTAGTCGTTCTTGGCGTCCAATCAGTTTAGAGACTGTTGCCATCTAATTTACAACTAATATGATTTCTTCGGTATTTCAATCTTTGGATATAATGCACATATATGGTTTCTTGAGTGTTTACAGGTGTTTTTAGCTTACTTATTAAATAGAAAAAAGGTAAATAAAATTATCCTCTAACTAATTAAAACTAACCTACAATATCCATCATCAATATGATAAGATAATTATAAGTTTTGTATGATTAAATAACTAACATTATCCGTTATTCGCAGGATAAAAAGATGTAATATAAGTCACACATTATCAAGTAATAATTTTAAAGTTTACTGCTAAAATTATATAATAAATAACAATAATTCTAATTTATTATAATATATTATTAATTGTATATAAAACTATCACCGTAGATAATTATGACATGTCTGTGGTGATAGATTTAATTATTTTTTTATTATTCAAAAATGAAAATTATAAAATATAATTTATTTACATCATATAATACTTTTATGCCTAATCGTGGACATTCAAAAAGTATTTTTTTTAATAAATAGATCGAGTGACCCAAACTTTTTTACTAAAAAAAAAAATAACAAATTTCTCTTCTTTCAAAGCTGAACGTCAGCCTCCTTGACGAGAAAAGACTGGCGGTCAGCCTACTTTTCTCATTTTATATTATATTATATTATATATATTATATTATGATATATATTACATTAATTTTATATATTATATACATTATTATATATATAATAGCAACATTGGAATAAAAAAATCACGACAACAGTTAAATATGTTGTTTTACGATAAAATTAAAATATAACTTACAATTAGAGTTGTATCATAACAACTCTATGTCCAATTGAAATTGCACACTAACCGAATCGCAGAAAATCTTTTCGTCTTGAAAAATTATACATTCCATCCAAAAGTGCACCGGGTACTACGCAATTCCTTTTGCAGAATAAAACGGTTATCGTTTGTTCAGTATTGCACTTATACTGACAAACACCTCAAACAACACTTAGCAACAAAAATTGTATCGTAACAACTTTTGGTTCAATGAAAATTGCACTTATACTGACAAATCTAATCCTTTTGTCAAAGGATCTGTCACATTGTCCTTTCTCACATAGTCAATGCCTATAACTTTATCTGACACTAATGTCCTTATAAACTTCAGTTTAATTTGGATGCGTCTTTTGGTCTTTTGGGGTATTTCTGACTCCAAATCTTCGCAATTGTGGTATTATCACAATTTACAACAATAGGTGGAAGAGGCTGATTTATAATGAAAAGTTGTGATAACCACCCATATAACCATTCTACTTCGTTACCAGCCGTATCCAACACAAATAACTCGATTTCAAAAGTAGACCAGGTTATCAAAGTCTGTTTTACAGGCTTCCAGGAGATTGTGATCCCACCTAAGGTAAGAACATACCTAAACGCCCATTACTATCGGAATTTTTAACTATCCAGCTATCATTAATATATCCCTCAAGAACAGTATGGGATCTACCATAATGTATGACTAGTGATACCATGCCCTTCAGGTAGCTTAGTACCCTATCCAAAGCTCCCCAATAAGTTCTGTCTGAACGACTATTGTCTAGCCAACATTGACACAGAAAATGATATATCTAGTCTCGTGTCATTTGCCAAGTACTACAAACTACCAATGATTTGGCAATATCTTAGTTGTGCTACCACTTTCTTTTTTTAATAAAGCCACAAAAGGATCATATGAGGTCTTAGCAATTTACTGTTCTAATAACCAAATTTCCCATTTATCTTCTCAACATAATGAGATTGAGAAATGGCTATCTTATCAGTTGAACAAATCGACTTGATACCTAGAACTACATCAGCCTCACTCATATCCTTCATTTCAAACTTATTTTTCAAAAGTGACTTGGTTCCAGTTATAATAAAGTCTAAGCATGATCAGTTATATTTATTCAGATATAAAAACACAAAATCCGAATTCGAAACCAATAATTTAAAACTATTTAAGATCCAACAAACTCAATTTCTAAAATTTTATAATTTCTTCACAATTGTCGGGAAATTTTCATAAAGAATATACATTTTGTTTTGGAATTGATAATCGGATATATAACCAAATTTAAAATCAAAACACAAATACTGACATTGGGAACAAAATAATAGCGACAACAGTTAAATATGTTGTTTTACGATAAAATTAAATGATAACTTACAACAGGAGTTGTATCGCAACAACTCTATGTCCAACGGAAATTGCACACTAACCGAATTGCAAAAAATCTATTTGCCTTGAAGAAATTATACGTTCTGACCAAAAATGCACTGGGTGCTACGCAATTCCTTGCAGAATAAAATGGTTATCGTTTGTTCAGTATTGCACTTATACTGACAAACACCTCAAACAACACTTAGTAGCCTTTTTTTACCGAAACTAGAGGTCAAATTAAAGGATAACTTACAATGAGAGTTGTATTGAAACAACTCTTGGTTCAATCAAAATTGCACACTAATCAAATCGCAGAAAATCTACTTGACTTGAAAAAATTATACATCCCATCCAAAAGTTCACCGAGTGCTATGCAATTCTTTCTAGGATAAGATTGTGTCCGTTTGTTCAATATTGTACTTAGACTGTCAAACACCTCGAACAACACTCAATAGCTTTTTACCAAAATTAGAGCTCAAAATATGAATTTGAGAGAGAACTTAAGAGAGAGAGACGAGATAAGAGAAATATTCTTGGTTGTGGTGTGTTCTAAAAATGAGGGAGGATTAGCCTGTTATAAGCACTCCCTTTGCAGCAGCATTAATTCTGACATTTAAGTTGGACATTGAACCTCCAGCCGAAACTACCAGCAACGGCCAATAACGATCGAGCAGTTTTAAAACTACATATCAAACAACTAAATGAAATTTTAAAATCATTTGGCTGAAAACTGTTAATTCAAATCATCTCCGGATAAATTTAAATATTTCTACTACAACAAAAAAAAAATATATCCTAAAATTGAGATATTTGTCCTAACGCCCACACCCGCAAAGCTAGGGGAGCAAGCAATGGTATCGTGCGTGTGGGGCAATCACATATTCACTCTAATCTCCATACCACTTCAAATACAACTTGGGCTTGTATTTAATATAAGAAATTTATTTTGGTTATAAACTAATGTCAGACAACTTGAACGTAAAAAGACATTGACCCCCACATCCATCTTATAAACACATCAGTGCCCCTTTATTTCCCATCATATTCCTATGTGGGATATTCATTTCTCTCAATTCTTTCTTCTCAATTTATGGATTTAACGTGTAACTTATAATCAAAATTACAACAGCTCCTCGTCGGAAGTCAGCACAAGCAGCCAAAATATCTGCCTAGGTGATGAAAAGGTAGATGCTTGGTTTTCAATCACGGCGGATTTTTTACATATTGACATAACACATTAGGACGGACTTCTTAATGGATATAGCGATGATATGTCTATTATTTATGACGTGACTTTTTTCGATGGATATGTCATCCAAGTCAAAATTTTTGGGATGATTTCTGTGTATAAAACCGTCCCAAATACTGTTGGAAAGTGATAGTTGTTTGGGATAGCTTTTGTCACAAAATCCATCCTTAATTTAGTTTTTAAACTCTAGACAATTTTACCGTTGCATATCCTACCCAAAAAATTTTATCGATTATCTAAAATTAGGACGCAAATTTCCAACGGATGCCTCCGGAAAATTTGTCCCTAAATTCTACTATACTTTTGTCCATTTTAGGAGCTCTAAAATGCTCCATCATTGAGATTTACATATGGAGAAAAATTCAGAGACCCCCTGTGATAATAGAAATGTACAAAAACCCCTCTATGAAAATTAAAGTGTCAAATAGCCCCCCTATGATATAAAATAAAGTTCAAAAAACCCCCTCCGTACAAGAATTGGGCCACACGCACTTTAACTGCGATATTCCTATAAAAGTGCCTTTTTTTTTTACATTTTTTCCCTTCTCTCACATTTAATATATAATATTATATATAAGTATTTAATAATTAAATATTATTTTGTATAATAATTATTTAATTAAAATATTATATGTTTCTATTAATAATAAAATATTCTTTTATATAATAATTACTTAATTATTTATATAATAAAATATTATTTTAATTAAATTAAAATTAATTTTATATATAATTAAGAAAAAGAAACAGCAGCAGTGGCGTCAACGACGACGCCGCTGCTGAAGAGGAGGGCCGGCGCCCTCCTCACCTTGAGCGACGGTCGTCGCCCAACGCAACAAGGGCGACACCGGTTGCCCAGATCTGACCGCCGACGTCGCCCAGACGAGTGGAGGGGGGAGGGAAGGGGAGGGGGAGGTGTGCCGGGAGGAAAGGGAAGGGGTGGGGGAGGGGGGAAGAAGATGGGGTGGGGGGTGAGGGGTGGGGTATAATTGTTATTTTTGAATTTTTTTATAAATTATAATTATATGTATTATAAATATATGTTAATAATTATAAATTATATATATTATAAATTAAAATAATTATATATTAATAAACCTAGTTGACCGATTGACTAGAAGGGGTATTTTAGTCATCGTATCTAAAAAAAAGACTCAAATTGACCAAAGGGCGGTGTGGTTATATATTGGTAACATCATGGTGATTTTTTACAGTAAAAATTTCATAAGGGGGTTTTTGATATTTTGTTATATCACAGGGGGTCAAAATGAATTTAACCCTTTACATATTATTACACTTCATATCTATAGATATTAATTAATAATCACGGTACATTATTTTTACTTGCATAAAATATTTTTTTATATTTTAAAATAATGATAAAATATATAAATCAACATATCATATATATTTTTAAAAAAAAGAAAAATTAATTTAAAATATCATCGGCACAACAAAAATGCTGGTGTAGCAGTGTCAGTAATTGTTGTGTAGTAGTGTCAATAATTGTTGTGTGTGAGTAAAAAGTGTCTTTCTCTTTTATATTAATATGGATTATACATCACTTGTACATGTGACATTGCAAAAACGTGAAATAACAATAACCACATTACTTGGTTCGATATGATGCATGAACACTGACACGGCAGCATGGACATAATATGACACTGTCACGGCAATACGAAAAATATAAAAGAATTAGGACACTACACGGCACTGATATGGCTATATTTAATATATTTTTTTATTAAATATATATTCTCAATTAATTCTCATAAAATTAAAATATGCAATATGAAAAATAGCAAGACAAAACATAAAATAAGCATATCTTACATCTAAAATTTTAACCTAATGTAGCTTCAAAAATATATATAATTAATTTATTTTAAAAAGTATGCAATGAAAAAATTTGTAGTCATTCAAATTAGTTAGATCAATATGACCATCTCTCGAATTTTCATTAATTTCATCAAAACTTTTAGTCTGGGTGCGATGAATTAATTCCTTTTCTTTTTATTAACAGCAAAACTCTTTCTCTTAAAAAAAAAAAGGCTCAAAAATTTTAAAATCATAAAGAAAGAATTTAAATGTGTCCGAAACGTATCAGACACGTCCGTTCAACATCGTATCATTTCCTTTTTTTTATTTTATATTTTTAAATAGAAGGATGTAGTGTTGAATATTACATCCAGTCATTTTTTAAAGTATTCATACATTATAAATAATTAGGCAATACTTATTACCAATCGATACAAGACATGTATTACATCAGTCAAAACTGTTACGAATGGTTATTTTAAAGTTGATGTGAACTACGAGTATCCATATACATTGTGAAAAAAAAAAAAAAAAACTTTTACTGTGATTTAGGAAAACAAGTAAGCTACGTCATGTGAATAGAAAAGTGGATGATCATCTCGATTTTCTTTTTTCTTTTTATATTTTAAAAAAGGATGATAGTTACTTTTCCAATTCTTCCTTTAAAATTTGAATTCTTAACCTATCTTTCACGTAAATAAAATGTGATCGATGAGCCATTTAATCATCTCTTAAATGGTCATCTTGATTACAATCCACATAAATTATCATCAGCAAAATGCATCAGCTTCAAAACCTTTTAATGTAATTTACAACAAAGCATGTGTTATTTAATGATAGCATATATATATATATAATAATATTATTCTATATTATTATATAGTATAATAATAAGAAGAAGAATATATAGATATACGTATTATTATTATTATATATTCTTTTTGCAAAGTTTTTTGCACCCTATTTGTAATTCAAATAATTTATCATTATAAATTTTAAAATATATTAGTAAAAAAAAATGCAATCAACTATTATAAAGATTAAGATAATTGCGTACAAATATTAAAAGTGATCGTCTGTACAATTGTGTCGGTGTTTTTTGGCTTCGATCAGAACAAGAAGAAACACAAAAAATAGTGTGCGTACGAACTAAAATTAAATACCCCTCTGTAACCCTAAATAGTGAGGTAAATGTATTAGTTAATTCTTGATGATTTTGTCTTTTGAAAAAAAAACACATTTGAAAAATGTAAAAATAATTCAAAGGTAAGTATGCTAAATAAGTCATAAGTCATAAATTCATAAAATCCTTTGAATTTTTTAAATAATATGTAAAATTATAATTTATAACTCAAAAGTACTTCTTATCAGTTCACCGTAATAATAAAATAATTACCATATAAAATATTTATAATTATGTCAAAAATTTCGAAAAATAATTGTAATTTATCCTCATATTTAACCCTATTGAAAGATTGATTTGAGTTTTTCCGTCAACTTCATTACCCGTAAGGCCTCGATTAAGGGGGTTTTGAAGCTTTAATCAGATCCCGAGATAGGTCCAAAACCCGCCTTGAACCCACCATGAGTACCTTTTTGTGATTAATTTTTTGTATATTTTATATATATTTATATAAAATACATAATATATAACCTTAATATTTTTATAAATTAAAATAATTATATAGACAGTTTATAAACCTTTTGGTTTTTGTATAACATATAATATTCTAAAAATTTTAATATTTTAATGCTTTAAACATGAACTTGTAAACTTAAAAAAAAATTATTAACCATTCAATAAAATTATTATTTCAAATTTATAAAGTTACAGTAGAATTATTTTAATTTTTTTTAATATTTTAAAATATTAATCAGGCTTATCGTGTCCACTGGATCCAAAACCCATCTCGTACCGACGCCATTGCCATTCCTACCGTAAGGAGGTCAAAAGCAAACGTTTGTATTATAAAAGGATGAATCCATAATTATGATTCTCCTAACGGGAGGTATCAGGATTTTGGACAAACCTTAAGGGAAGTTTTGTAATTAACCCTAAACATCGGACCATGGAAGCAAGAATTTGGACAAACCTTAAGGGAAGTTTTGTAATTAACCCTAAGCATCGGACCATGGAAGCAACAACTGTGTCACAGAGACAACATGCAGTATCATTCTATGTCCATGGAATCATAAAATGCGAGAACAAAGTCATGAATCTTCAAGCATTTCGATTAATACATATGATAAAGGTCAAGAAAAACTGATATCTTCAGTACTAACAGATGACCACCGCAGCAGCAGCAGGGCGAACAAAACGCAGCTTATTGACTGGTAAAATTCGAAAATGGAGTTTTGCTTCGAGAATTTCAGCACGTCAACTTCAGTATCGGTGCTCCATCTTCTCCTTTTCTTGGTACCACTGGACATACCTACAAGCACACAATAGAAGGAAGTGAATTACATCCTCAAGACACTCGCTAGACAGAGAATAGAGGGCAATAAACATGTAGCATTTGCAGCGTCCTGTAATCATTAAACAAGATTGTTGTGATAGGGCCGATCTTTGCCTTTCCAAGGAATTAACTTAACTGCAGACGATCGCCGTAGTATTAATTCTACACTTAATACAGAGATTAAAACAGAGATATCAGAGGACTTGGGTTGAACCGTGGAAGTAACAAGGCAAATCATGCGATACTAAGTTGTGTTCATAGGTAAGAAAACCGGAACACAAACTCCAATTTTATAGGGTAATGTAGCAATTAGAGTTTAAGAGGTGATGCATACCACAGGCAGGAAGATGCTAGTAGGCAATATGGTAATAAGAAGCAAGTTCAACCTGCCTTCGTCGTATTACAAACTGAGGTTGTATTCCAGAATTCAAAAATACTATTAAATAAGAAAAATAAACAATTTATCACCCTTGAGCAACAAGATACTCACTGCTATATTTCAACTATCATTTTCAAAAAAAAAAAAAAAGATAACTTTCAACGGTATTTCAGCAGAGGATTAGTGATTCCAGAATTGTGTCTTATATAAGTAGTGCCATTTCCCATGAGAGGTCTACGGTATGGATGATAAGACACATCATGCTCTCGCCAACACTGTTGGACCTAAACTGCAAAAAATTCCCAGTTGTCTCCATATGCCTCAAATCCAATACCTTTTCCCACAACAAAATGTCTAAAGATACCTATATCTAATCTCACCCACAAAGAAAGAATAACAATATAACACCCCGACAAACGAAAGACACTTATACACGACAGAGTCACATAGGTGCTGTAGAGTTGATGCACAGCCCACAAGAATCTGAATAAGACTTGAGCTAGATGTAAAACAACATTCTGGTTTCGTCTCAAGTATAAAAAGTATCACACCGTACCGGCCAATCTTAAATCTTGGCTTGGTGCCAAAATATCTTTGCAATATATGCACATACGACTTCATTTAATAGCATCATGTAGCAATTGCAAACGATATAGGGGAAACAAACTGGAAAGTTTCTTTGACTTTTGACTCCCCAGCTACTTTGTTAGTCAAGAAGCAACATCCGGGTACATCAATTTCGATGATTCTAAAGGGCCATTCCAGGTGTAGATACAACATTTTCATCAAAAACATACGCAATCATTTCCAGTCCGCATAGAGTCTAAAGCATAAACATTTACAAGAACCACTAGCACTTAATTTGCATTGTCATTCAAAGATAGCTATCAAACTACAATCTTTGGCCTGACTTCCAACAATAATTACACAATCCCAGAAAAGAAAAAAGAATCATAATAGTATATCATGATGGTTATCTTCAATATAACAACAAATCTGCACATATTACCATTAAAACAAATAATAATTCAAGAAATATTAATTCGCCATATATCCACCATCCTCATGTTAAAAAAATTAAAAAAAAAAAGGGCATACTGTTGCAGATTCAGACACAAACCACATACCTTCAACACGATCTAACAAATAAAAGAGCAATATACTATATGTATATGTGTGAGTGCGCACGCGCGCGATATACTTACGAGTAGGTGCCTACAAGAGGGCCAAGCAAGAGAGTGGCGCTGAGCCAATTTTCAGAGATCTTGTGGCCGATTTTGCCGGGGAGATCTTTCCAGAGGCCCGGCATCACCTTCTGCTGGAAGGGCGATAGGGCGTAGACCACCGCCTTCATCCTCACCGGCTGCTTCCCCATTTCTCTCTCTAGAAATTCGCACGGTTTCAGGAAACTTCTCGCTACCCAGAGAAGAATTACACAAGACGATACAACAAATGGCAATGGAAAAGCCGATTGGACGAATAAGGGTAAATCGCAGGTCGCTCACTCCCCCAAACTAGGCTTTGTTTGGAATGTCTTTGGATCATTTTTGGGCTGTATCCCTACAGCCCATCATTTAGACAACATGGTTTTTTCCAATTCTTGCACTTCACTGTTGCCCCAAAGCCCAATTTCAATATCTCCTGGATTGTTCTTACCCTTATTTCCGTTTTTCTTTTTTTTGGCAAAAGCATGCCTTAAAGAAATCATGATCCTCTTTTTTTTAAAAAAAAAATTTAGTATTTTCATATGATTATACAAATACTTTGAAAATTTAAATCAGTATATCATATAACTAAAAATATTAAATAAATTACTATAACTCACAATTACAATAACTACCTCTGTACTTGAACTTTGCCTTCTTATCAAAGACCTCTTCATTAGCCATTGTGTGCTCTCGTCAAATTTAACCTCAAAATGTTGTAACAAATATAAATGTTATAACCTAATTATATTATTCCTTTATCATTAAAAAATACAAATTAACTGGTTATGATTAATTAACAAAATGATTTTTTTCATTCGTGCAAATTAAATGATTGCGTATAAATCAACAATTGTATTACTTAATAAGTGGGAGCATTATTAAATTAAATATTTATTTTTTCTATTAATATTTCAGAAAAATGAAATATGAAATACACTAATCAAAATAAAATTTATTATTTTTTATAAAAAAAATAATTATTTTCGGCAAACAACAAATGCAAATATAAGCAAAAAAAAGTATTTTTTTAACAAATAGGGACAAAATAATTTTTAATCAAGAAATTTATTTTAGAAGTGATTTTTTTCTAAAAACTACCCAAAATGTAGTTTTTGTTTGCTTTTTATTTCTTTTACAAATACTATCCACTTTTAATTCCACTACAACTTTCAACTTGTTTTTATAAAAAATATTTTTTTAAAAGTAGAAGTTTTCGCAAACACTCACTAAGCGTCTTGCTAAGAACACGAAGCCTTTAGGCTTATAAGCTCAAGCTCCTTATCTACAATCAATTTGAGATATTTGCTTATATTATTTAATATATATATATATATATACACATTTTAATTAAACTCATAACATAATATATGTATAAGCATATTGATACATATCAATATTGGTGCTTACTACCTTCTAGTTCCTGTACCTCTTCATTTAAATTTAACGAGGTAAAAATATGCAACTTCACCTTAGTTTTTTTACAGCTTTCACATTTTTATAGCAAATAATTATTGATTCAAAGTAAAATAATAATTCCATTCAATTTTTAAAAAAAATTAATGACATTTTGAACAATCTCTCAAAATTACAGAAATACTTTCTCCATATCAATCTCCATCTTGTGTTATGTGGTATTTATATATTTTTTTTTTCCATCAACAAGTCAGAACGCTCGAATATTTTCAAAGAAGATAAGGACTTTTTGCCCATAGGCTTGGTCCACTTGGAACATTGGCATGTGTAAACATGTCTTTGTATATAAGCTTGAAAAAGACCTCAGTCAATATTCTATGTGTCTACATCTTTTTTTATTATTAATATTTTCTTCAATGTGAATATATTATTAATATGACTACAACATGTATATTTTATTTTTTATTCTTTCGGATTTTTTCTTTTTTTTTTTCTTTTCTTCAATTTCCTCCTGACTCCTCGACCACCATTATTAGGCAATTTGCCTCGATCAAGTTTTGGTCTCTCGACCTAGGCATCGTGGCCCCAACCACCACTTTAGGCCATTCGCCTTGGCCAGACCACCTCGACCAAGTTTTGGTTCTCGCCCTATGGCTGAGGGTCTTCCTTAACACATAATCCATCGAGCCCCTTCTTCTATGGGAGGTGTTTGTGATATTTTTTTTATTTTTTTATTTTTTTGCTATTTTCAACAGTGTGATATGGGTGATTTTTACTATGAGATCGTAGAGGTTATTAGGAACTTGCCCGAATGTTATTCCAATTCATTTGAAAATTTTAGTTGAATTAGTAACTTGCCCTTATGTCATCTTGTTTAAAATTTCAGTGGAGTGTTCATATTTTCTAGAGAGGTTACAAATTCTCTTTATGTTTGTCGTGAAAAGATTTCTTTAACCTGCAATAAGTCTAATCAAAGGTAAATATGGAGTTTTGTTCTTTTCTTTTTATTAATATTAACAAATTTAGTAAATTTTGATTAACAAAAAAATTTATTTGATAGACGGAATCAAATCTTAATAATACTAGATGTAATTTTCTAAATCAAAGAAATTTTACGTATAATTATACTAAATATCAAGAAAAAGAATATAATTGTCCCTTCTTATTATATAAAATTTGAAGAGAGTTCAATATTGTTATTTATTATTATTATTTTCTTTCTAGAGCAAACATGTTGTGATGTAAACTTTTTGGCAATAATACCCATCTTTATTCATATCCAGAAACTGCTCCAATCAGACAAACTCACCTACTACTCAACTTAATCATGTCTCCCCTTTATGCGCGCCCATCATCATTAGACCCTTTCAGTCTCCGCTCTCATTCACATTCCCAACTTCAGATTTCAAATTTTCAATAATTAATTATCATTCTCAAAAATTAAAAAAAAATAAAGTGAATACAAATTAATTACAATCAAATAACGATAGTTAGCGTTGTTTTTGTAAATGAAGTCGAAATATTAGATATAATTAGAAAGAAATTATAGAAGTCAATAAGGTTTAGTTCAATTGGTAAAGTTGAGGCCGCATGATCTTAAAGTTCATGGGTTTTGAACCACGTCAGGTACGTGGATGTTGTTTGCTGTATAATAGGAGTTGGTTTATTGTATAGTAGAAATTGTTGTCTTATCTTAAAAATAATTATAAATTATAGTAAATGTTTTGATTTTAATTAAAATTATGTTAAATATTGGTTAATTAAAATTTAAGTTTTTGCAATATTAATTTATCATAAAATTTAAGTTGTCGTCATTTATGGTATAGGAAAAATTCAATGTTCTTTTTGGTAGAGCAAGCGTGTAGGAATTTATTAACATTTATTAAAGGCTCGATTTTAAATAATACAAAAAAAATCGAAATTTGAAATTATTTAAACATTTATTAAGATTGAGTTTCTTATTTTATTAATATAAAAATCAATTCATCCAACAATGAAGTGGTCAAAGATTGCTTTGGAGCTTTGTTTTGAATTTGATATTGTATCTCAAATCACTTGTATTATTTTCAAGAATCAATAAATTTTATTGGTTATGAATTAATTAAAATTATGATAAATAATTATTAATCTAAAAATTTAAAATATTCACAATAAAAATTATTTTTTTTTATGGCTACAAATGTTTTAGTCAAATTCGTAAAAATAAAGACTAACAATTGTTGCATTATTGTGGTCAATAATTATTTACTACGACTATTTATTTGTAATCATATCATGAATAAATGTTATATTTCTTCTTGTACTTTTGAACATAAACAATAGAACTGAAATTATAAAACAAATTATCAATTAAAGTGTTGTAGTTGAACATTCTATGATTTATTTTAATGTTATTATACAACAAAAAGAAATCTTGATAAAGATTTTATAACTTAATCAAACATTTTAAATTCATACATTTCCTTAGCTTTTTGAAGAAGAGAATTTTTGTGGGATTAAAGGTAAATATGACTAAAAATCAAGCTATAATTCACTTGAGACCCTCAAATTTTACCATTTTGATACATTACTCCCTAATAATAATAATTGGGTTTAATGCAATATACCATCGTGTAATACTATAAAGAAGTAGATTATTCCTCTATGAAAAAATAATAACAATTTATTCCCTGTATTTTTAACAAATGAAGCAATTTACCTCCTTAGATAGGAACGTAAATTGTTTCATTTTGAAAAACACAGGGGCGTAAATTGCTGCATTTTTAAAAATACAGGAAGAAAAATTGTTATTTTTTTTTCTTTTTTATAGGAGTTGATTATTTGCAATATCAAAAAAGGATTGCTTGCATTTTTTCTAATAATAATTTAAAAGAACTCATTCCATTAAATTTACGTATTGTTGTTACTATTTTTAGCTAAGTTTGTGTTGAAGTGATCGACGAACATGAATTAATTATGCTTCCCGAATGAGCAAATTAAAAAGGCATAATTACACCCCCCTCCTCTAAAATTCGATATAATTACACGTAGATCTGTTGTGATTTGAAAAATTATATTTAGTACCCTTGATGTTTGTTTCTATCTAACAAATAGGTCATTCCGTTAGTCAAAATTTACTGAATTTGTTAATATTAATAAAAAAAGTTGAATGAAAATTCATATTTACTCTTGATTGACTTATTACCAATTTATTGTAGGTCAAATAATTTTTTTAGACTAAACCTTTAAAACAGTGAAAATATACCTCCTCACATATATTAACGTCTAAAAATATATAAGGATAATTTGATCATAAAAAGTTCTATTTGACCTGCAATAAATCAGTAAAAAGTAAAAAAGAAAACGTAATATAGATTTTTATCCTCTTTTCTGTTAAAAACAGCAAATTCAGTAAATTTTGACTAATAGAAAGACTTATTTGTTAGACAGAAGCAAATTTTAGAAATACTATTTATAATTTTTCAAACTACAAGAGATCTACATATAATTATACTGAAACTCAGGAGAGATGAGTATAATTATCCCAATAAAATATGCGCCTCAAATCTTACTGTAGAAAGATCAATAAGACTAGAATTCGTTAGAACCATCCGAGAAAGGTCTTAGTGATAGTCATCCGATGTCAAAATGAGATGGGACATAAGGTGAAAATATTTAAACTTGTAAGAAATGTTGGGACATCAAAACTTCTACTAGGGGCATGGAATGTGGTTATTTATAAATTTTTTCTAATTATACAGTTTCACGTGAACCACAAATATGAAAAATTCGAATGGTCAAGATGACTCCATACATAATTGAGTTGTGAAGGTATCGGGCCCGGGATTGTAACGACCCGAACTCAAGGGTATTGATCCAAAACTGTCCACATTAATTTGAAGTTTGATACAAAAAATTGTATGTCTTTATACGACTTTTAGATTTCCTTAGCGTGATGAACTTAAGTGATATAGATAACATTAGAATTGCTATCCCTCAATTAATTATAATAGCGGACTTTAATTATTAATATCGACTCGATTCAAAATAAAATAAATAAAAAATTAAAAATGATGAAATAGGATACTCCAACTAATAACTCAAAGTAAATAATAAAGAAATTAACCCGACATATGATATGTTGTAGCATTTTGGGGAATTTCGATACGAATAGTGTTGGTTGCTTTATGAGAAACAAGCCCAGTGATCAGAATGACAACGATGGAAAATATATATGCCATGTTTTGATAGCTAAGCTAACAGTTCTAATTACCGACAGGAGCTTTTCATGTGAAAATTGAGGATGTTTGGCTCACTTTATAAGCTTTTTAAAATATTTGAGTGTTTTTAGATTTTATTAAATTATTTGGTATTTTTTTTCTCATAAAACTTGTAAGATTTCCAAATAAAATATTTTTAGGATCTATAAATTCTTTAAAAAAAAACTCAATCTATTTTTTAATAAATTATTTAATTTTGATGTTTTACGAGACCAAAATACTCTTATTATTTTGTTAGTATTCATTTTTACTTTTTATATAATTGATGGTTTTTGGCCCTAAGTAGAAATATTTACTACATGATTATTCATTCTAACATTTGGTGGTTATTTTTGTCATTATTATGATAGGAGCTTATTATGCAAAACGTTCTAACATCTTATTAGTTCGAACGTCTTATTATTCAAAGCTATTACAAGCATAATTACTTTAAAAATAAAATTTAATAATTTTAAATTTTCAAAAAGAGTACTTCTCCAAGCCTCTAGTCAAAAGCTTTCATCTGTAGAGGCGTCAAAAGCCCTCTTCCTTAGAGGCATGCAAGCCTAAATTAGGAGGCTCTTCTTTGTTGAAAAGCATAAGCTCTGTTTTGTGTAAGCACAAAAAGACTTGTCTTCCATACAGGCACAAAAAGACTTGTCTTCCATACAAGCACATAAACCCTTTTTCAGGCAGACATCTTATTGCTAATCTGGATAGGGCCTTGAGTCCTGCTCCGAGTAGGCACCCTCAAATAAGCATTCCTCTGTAGAGGCACACAATCTTTCCTCCATAGTGGCACACAAGCCTTGCTCCAAGAAGACACCTAAAGAAAAGCCCTTCTCCATACGACACAAAGTAAGCTCTTATTTCTTTAAATATGTTTATGCTACTTACAATTCATTGCAGGAATTCAAAATAATAATAAAAAAAAATACTCTCTCTTCTGGTTAGTTTTCTGCCTCGTGACATGTGGCAACTTTAGAGAGAAGCAACTTATAAACCCCAAAAAGCTTCGACTTTTGTTGGGAGAAGACGATTCCAACCGCCCCTCGAAAATTGTGATTCTTCAACTGTCAAGAGATAACCCTCCATTGAGTTCGGGACGGATCCCCCAACAGCTAAGGGCCCTCCACCGAATCTGATGGGGATTCAATATCATCTAACAATTTTGATATTATGTTTCCCAAGTTCGTGATTTTCACCAACCAACTTATCTTGTCCAACTATAAATATATAGAGAGCTCACCTGAGCGGGAAAAGATATATTTTTACACTTTGAGCCTACATACTCCAACTTTTACCTTCATGCTATCACTTTAACTGAAAAAATATCTGTGCTTTTGTACTTAAAATCTTTTTTTTTTTATATCAGTCTCTCATTTATACATGGAAAATAAGGAATAATACTCTCAATTCACTCATTTGCACTTCTTTTATCTTCTAGATTTTCTTTGCTACTTCTACTTCAAATGAATCAAATACCGCAATTTTTTGCTCGTATCATAATTAAATGATTAAGACGAAAAAAAAATTGTTGAGTATACTAGCCCTATTTGATAATAGAACGGTGTTACTAATATCTTTTTGTATTAGCCCACTTTTACATGAATCTTTTTATATTTCAAGAAAAAATTGTAGGATATAAATTCAAATAAATATATATATATATATATTATATAAAAAAATTGAATGATTCCAACTCCAACCATTAATATAAGTCAGAATATGCCACCAAATTATCAATTAGTCATTTATGAACTTTTCAGAAAAGACTAAGGATATTTTAGTTTAGTTCTATTATATATATAAATATTTGTCGCATTTTACATGAATTATAATTTATTTTATTATTTTTTTATTATATTGATCATGATGTACTATTCAATTATTAGACTTAAGCATATAATTATTAATTAAAAGCAATAGGCATTGAGTAACCCAAATAGATTACAATTATTAAAATATTGGGAAATTGCAGCCATACATAGAGTAGAAATAGAAGCGAAAAGCGTCACGTGCAGGGAGAGCTGTGAGTTGGTCCAGACCAGAGGTGAGAGAGAGAGAGAGTGTCGTCTCATCATGTTACCATTTTCCTTTTCTGTTGCATATAATTGTCATTTTCGGTGTCTGCCAACACAAACTCCTACATCAATTAGCTGTCCTTTTGGATTTACATACTCCCCCACACCCTCTCTTCTTCACACTTTGCTTTCCCTCTCCCGCATTCACACCCCAAAAATCCATCGGGTTCGACTCGATTAACCGAGAATTGAACAACCCTAAACATAATGACGCCCTACATTTTTCACTTCCCTAACTCAAACCATGTTCTTGTAACAAAATTCTCATCCATTATTTTCTTTTTTACTTATTCGTAATGTGACAACATTTATATGTAATTCGATACGCCAAGATTTTCAAAACATGATTCACGTCATCAACATTAATAACACAACATCAGCATCAACCAAGAACATAAATCAAGGAAGATGAGACGGACGAACCAAAAGTATGATTACACAAATACCCCTAAAAATGGTCGTTGATTATAACAATAACGAGTGAGAAATCAAGCATTATGGTCAATTCAGACTACTTTTCTTAATTATACAAGTCTATAAATAGGGAACTAGAGACATTGTAAAGTAGTAGAGCCTTGCTTCCACCGAGACCTCAACCAAAAGGCAGTAATAGTTTGTATAATAATATTGACATTTTTTTAGAGTGTACGTATAATTATACAAAAGGTGGGTAATTTGTGTAAAAAGAGCATAGTTTAGGGGTGTAATGTAATTATTCCTAAAAAAATGTCAAACATATATAATTTTCTTTAATTCAACTTCTCCCAAGAACTGCCTAAAATTCCAAGAATTTAAGATACTTGTTTATGGATATTTTTCTATTTCTATCTATTTAATTATTGGAATTTCTAAATTAGTTCATATATTAAATTCATTTTTACAATTAGAACAGAAGAAAAAACGAGAAATTATTGTAATGAAAATTGCAGCAGGGAACCTGAATCTTGGCTTCCATGTTACCCTTTTTCCCATCCATAAAAATTTCCAGACAAATTATCATCAACTTCAATCAAGCAATACAAACCAAGATTGGAAAGAATCGAATTGAATGGAATTTTGCGACGCAAATCCGAAGCAAAATGCAGTTTTTACCACAAATTTTCACCGGCGGAGGCTACGGCACGAATTCGTTCTCCAGCAACGGCCGCGTCCGCGTTTCCAACGCCACCGGCGCCTTCGTTTGCCCCACCGTCGTCATCGGCAGCGGCACCCCCAACTCCGACGCGTTTTCCATCCGCCGTATCTTTTTCCGGTGCCTGCATTTCTTTACATAAGCAAACACCACGGCCAAGATTACCAGCAACGCCGCTCCTCCAATTACAGAACTAGGGATTATCCACACTCGCTTGTTGCTCCCCTTTCCGCCACCGGTGCTGGTGGTGCCGCCTCCGGGCCCACCACCCCCGCCGCCGCCGCTGGGAGCGGGCGCCGGAGCGACTAGTGACTCCACCACGATTGAGAAGTGACCTTGGTTAGTTGTCAAACAGGTATTACCGTTAACTACATTGTCGAATCCCACAGAACCATCTAAACCAAAATACGCGCACATCGGCGAGATCCGACCCGGCGGCCGTTGCAATTCCCGGAACGTAATCGAAATGGGGTCGCCGGCGGCCCGGACGTCAAGCTCTGATAACTTCGTGGCGAATAAATCAGTGGCATCGTACGCTAACAGGCCTAGAACTGGTGCTAGAAATGTGTAGCCAGGCAAGGGGTAGTATAAGGACGACCAGTTACCCAAGTTGTGGTACACCAAAACAAGCCTCTCCACGTAGGGCTGCTCAACCACACCGGCGGGGATATGAAATTCTTTGTAGCTGGGAACCCCTCGCCGCCGCAGACTGCCGCTCCTCAGCCGCAGGGCCGCCACTCCAATACCCGTCAAGTTGGCGGGCACTTGTCCGTCGTAGACAACGCCGGTTCTTGGCCTGACAAACGCCCTGAAAGCATAGTCTTGAAGCAGAGAATCAAGTTCTCTTGCGGAGAGCTCTCTACTTGTTTGAGAAATTGCCCCTTGGAAGCACAGAATTAAGCAGAGAAATGGAAGGAGCATTGAGAAACAATACAGGATCCGAAGAACCCTTTGAAATCAGAAACTAAACACACCACCGCGAAGAGCAAGTAAACAAGAATCGCCACTTCTGCAACAACTGAGAAAAGATGGAGGAACAGCAATGGCCATAGCCCTTTTCTTGAAAATCCAGAGTGAAAATCTATCTACAGATTTACAGCAAATGTGGATCCAAAACTATCCATACATACGATGATTTGTGGGAGGAGAAAAAGGGATTTGTCTTTTGTATTTTCAGGTCAAGAATTAAGGCAAGAAAATCACTTTCAAAGCAAGAATTCCTTTTTCTCCCCAAGTGAGAAGGGATGAAATTAGGATTTGCAGAAGGGGAAGTACAATACACAACTGGAAAGGAAAATAAAGGAGGGTATTGGCAGTCCTGAATTTGATATTGGCACTCCAGGCTCCCTTTAATTCTTTGGCAGTTGACCACTTTGCCCCTCCAAATATTTAATCATTTATTTGATATATTTTTGTTGAATAAATATGGTTCTCATGCATTCTCATCATTGGATTCTCCAGCCTCCCACAGAAAAAGCACAACTCCAGAATCCCTCTTTTTCTTATGCTTCCTTTATGCTTTTTGCCAAATTCCTTTTTTTGCTTTTGTTGTTTTCTCATATAATATTACTGAATTAGTTGTGATGGAGCTATATAAAATGTAGGATAATGTCTAACTTGGGGGAGAGAAAGTTAAAGTTGTGAACATTGCATATCAAGTTTTTTAAGTCGATGAAGCCAAATTTAGTAGGTAAATTTGGGTTCGAATTCAGCAAACATGTAGAGTGTTATTTTATTTTAATACTAATTTTTCTACTTTGATAGTAATTGTTAATTAATTTATTATAGATATTTAATGTTATCAGTAATTAAAATTATGATATAATTATGATGTGGAGGACGTTGATCTTGCATCCTGTGTTTAAATTTGAGATGTTATATTTATATATAATATAGATTCTTCTTTGTAAGTTCTTGGTAAATAAACTACAAAGAAAAATGAAAAAAGAAAGAAAATAAATACAATATACTTCTAGTTATTATTGAAGGGTAATTTGGTCTTAAGAAAATTAATGTAGATAGTGCTTTAAGGGGTCATTTTATCAATTCCTCCTCTTAACACAAAAAACAAAAGTGAAAATGGGAGTGGCATTATCAAATATGTAATTGGAAGTATCAATTCCTGAGAATAAATGGGGAGCAACTAACCCACACAGCTGTGCTGCGACAGGGCAGATTCCACCGCTGGTGTAAATTACTACAAGGAGAACATCCAATGATTCGGCGACACGTCATCTGAGGATTATTAGAACATAAAAGAACAAAAGAGGGACCAGCGGTGTTGGTAGTAGAGTAGTAAGTTCGTAGTGTGGGGAAATCTGCAGACTTCGATCTCCAGAAAACCAAAAGTGAATGCACTCTATTTTGACTATTGTTTCTACATATCCCATCTCTAATTACTTATATATATATATACACACTTATAAATTACACTTTAATACAATTCTGGTCCCAATAAATATAAATAAATCGACAGTCATTTGATTTCGTCCCAATACATATAAATAAGTCGACAGTCATCTGATCAGAAGTGATTCATCCCAATACATATAAATAAGTCGGCAGTTATCTGATCACAAGTGATTCGTACTTACCAACTGTATTCATAAGTGCAACACAATCGTTGGCGCACCGATAAATTAAATCAAGCTTCTAGCCATCTGATTGGAAGTGACTCTTCTTTATAGGTCAAGTCGATAAATGTTGGACCCTGGACTTGAATTGCAAAGGACTCAAAAGCATTCGAGATATTGTCAAACAAGTCAACGCTAAGATGTACTTTTTTGAATATTTGCCTGGTTAATGTGCTCTTATAATTTCAAGGTAATTATTTATTGATATTTCAATCAAAATATGTCAAATTCTCTATACAAGGGAATAGATAGATGAGTATTTTTGTTTTGTTTTTTTTTTTAAATAAAATAAACAGTAATTATTTTATATTTTTGCATAATAACTTGGTTGACTTTTTTCAAATAGAGGGTAGAATTTCAAGCAGAAACACCCTCTGCATTTCACTATTTCTAATACGAGTAACAAAGGTAAGAATGGTACACTAATCATTTGAATTCAACTATACTTTCCACATTATTTCCTGTTGAATCACAAGAGTGAAAATAACATAAATAAACATTCTTTTTATATTTTTATTCACTTTTGAATATCACGGTCATAAAATATTTGTTCTTACGATGAGCATTGAATCGATCCTGTCCTCCGTGACCACGATACGAAACGGGGAAAAACAGCAGGCTGTTACCAGTTTCGATCCCAGTTTTTATACAAATCTGCTGCATTAAGTGGATGATAAGCTCACATCAAGCGCAGACTCATTCACAACTTAGAGCTTGCACATGCAGAGATGTATCTAAAGAGTTGCAGTCATGAAGATGGAGATGTACATCAACTTACCTTTCCAACAGCAACGGTCCCGCCTTCTCTAGTTCGGTCTCATTGTAAGAAATGACAAATGTGTAGCACAAGCAAGCAATTATTTCCGTTGTCGTTGCACAAGATCAAGCGATGTAGTTCTGTAATTAATATGCAGCTTTCTTTCAGCAATTTCATCGGTGTTATAGGGGTGTTTGCAATAACTTCTACTTTTTATAGTGGAAATAAGCTGTTATGATAGAAATAAGTTGTAAGTTATGCAGTTTTTATCGGGAGTGTTTGTAAACAAAAGTTAAAGTGGATAATATTTCTAATGTTACCAATAAGTTGCAAAAGTTGGAACATAGGCGCTTATAATTTTTAGCTTAAATTAGGTTAATTTAAACAATTCCCTGTAAATCATAACTACTATTTCAACTTACTTTCGGCTTATTCTCAGCTTATAACTGATATGTGCTTATTTTAAGTAATTGCAAACACCCCCGTGAAGAAGCACAAGATAAGTTTACAGCGAGACAGCAACAGTGGACAGATGCCAACTTCACAAACAGAATAGTAAGTGATACAGATAGAACTCAAACCTTTCCTTAATGGAACGAAAATCCACTTAATGTCGTCTAACGTATTCTGCTGGTATTTGGGCCCTTATGATCACTGTGTTGACCTGTGGTGAGATGGTGGTGCTCGACAATCTCTCTCAGGAAATGCTTCTACTGTGCATGGACCGAGTTCTCTTTGCAAGTCGATCGTTCTTAGCCAAAAGAGACTCAAGCTGAAGGCTTGTCTGATATGCATATAATGCACATGACTAGTTAAATATGTATTTACCAAGTAAGTGGGAAAACAGATCTACAGTTGAATACTGTGATGAGACACGAACAATTTGCACATATATTTGAAATTATAGCACAACTCGGACAAATTTGTACACAAATTTGCCTAGCCAAAGTATGTTGATAAGTTGAAGATACGTTAAAATTGAATTAGGTTATGTTTATCCAAGTCGTCAGTCTGTAGAATTGCCCGAGTCTTCTAGGCGTAACATTCAACATAAGATTTACAGGGTTCGTAAGGTAAATCAGTTCTGGAGTAGTTTAGTTATTCTAAGTTCATATCTTGTTTTCTAGCTGTTGAAACGATTGCGTTTGAGAAATTCTGAGAAGTTTCCCAAAAATCATAAGTATTTCAATGCACAACATATGGCACATCAAACATTTGATATTTTCTGATACCTCCCAAACCGGAGATATCCAGCTAATCTTGGTGATGATTTAAGATACCACCATACTTAAATTCGGGAAACATAAAGATGAACATAAATGTAATGCAACTCATAACTAAAATAGGCATTGGCAGTATAAATCTGATGTAAATGCTGCTAAAAATGGACAGCAAAGACCAGTGATAATGAAAGACATAAACCACGACGACTCAGATTTTTCACCTTCATTTGTAAGTGTTAGAACAGTAAACAAAAGTCTGATGCATTTTTTCTTTTGGGAGAGAGTGATTAGATTACTCACCAAATCATCATTGTCAGGGTTGTCTCCAGTTTCACAGCTCTCTCTGAGGATGTTGTGTTCTTCCAGCTGAGCCAGTCGCTTCTTCACAAAATCCAGGTCAGCTTTCACTGTCTTTAGCTCTCTCAGTAAAGAAGTTTTACTTCAGTAGCCATTGCCATCAGAAACAAGGTCTAGAACAGATGACTATCATGCAATTGAAAAATATGATGAAAATTCTAGTTTCCGAAGAACGAGCTATGCAGCTACATCTGGAATATGATAGCTCAAATGCTTTCTCTACCAAGAGCAACTGGTCAGATCTTTACATTACCACCAAAGCATATACTCTCATGACGTTTAACTAACATAAAAGAAGCCCTACCCTAATTTTTTGCGACGATGATAATTACCTAATTCTCAATGTTGAGTTAACAGAAAATCTAGCAGGACTGGGTTCCAATAAACCAAAACCAATTACAGAACCAATAAATAATGTGATTAATGTACTGACAAATAACGATTTATACGATAAATATACTAAATTTTTCATATAATTAACTAAACCAGACAAAAGAAAGAAGTGTTTAGTCTAACATAACTAAGAAAAGAGGAAAAATATAAACCCAAATTAATTGAGTTTGTAGATTGATGAAAAGTTCTTGTCATACAGCTGAGAGGAAATACGAAAAGAAAATAAAATGAATTCAAGTGCACTACAATCTCAAACTTTTTTCGTTCAGTCAGAACCTCATCTTGTGTTTGTTCCCGGTTTGTACATATTTGTCTTTTTGCTGTCTGCCAACACAAACTTGTACATCTAATACCCATTGCTTGGATTTACATGCTCTCATGGTTTGCTTCCATATTGCAACTTTTAGATTCACCAAGACACATCAAAACAAACTTTAATTGTGGCAATGCCAGTTATTGGGAGCACACTTTCCACTTTACAAACTTGTCAAAAATGTTCGCCAAATCAATACACCTATCACTAAATTATTTCATGTACATTTAGATAACCACAAGGAGATATACATGTATATATGCTTATCATTGCACACATTTAATATTATATATAGTTATCTCAATTATTTATCATTAATGTGACAACACTAACATATAATAATACAAGTACATTGCATGAAAAACACATACAAAACATACATCAAGTCCTCAAGTACTATTCTTCAAAATTTCCCTCAAACCAAAGGAAATGCATCTAAAATTGCCTAAAAGTACCAAGTTTTTCAGCATATTGAGTTCAAATCTGGCAAACTGTGTGGATATTTATCTATTTCTATATAGTTTGTTATTGAGATAGTTGGGAATTGAACATTATTCTTTATAATCAAACATGAATCTACAGTCAGTTAATATGTGATGCAATGATATAGATAATTTTATCTTTAGAGTTAAAAAATAAAAAAAATATTATTGTAAAAAGTTGCGCCATGGAATTTCCAGAAAACCATCTAAATAAATAATCATCAGTTCAGTCAAGTAACCAAGATCAAGACTCGATCCCCAATAGGAAATAATTGAATTTAATGGAATATACAATGGGAAACCAAGAAAATGCAATTTTCCACTCACTTTCAGAAGCAAAAGGCTAAGGCACATATTCGTTCTCTAACAAAGGCCTAGTCCTTGTCTGCAATGCCACAGGCACCTTCGTGAACCTGACCACTGTCATTGGCAATGGCACGCCCAACTCTGCAGCATCTTCCATTCGTCGTATCTTTTTCCGATGCCTACATCTTTTTACATAAGCAAATATCACGGCTAAGAGTACCAACAATGCTGCTCCTCCTACCACAGAGCAACCAATTATCCACATTCTCTTGCTCCTCCCCTTTCCGCCACCAATGCTAGTCTCTCCACCACCAGTACCGCCTCTGCTGCCTCCCCTACCTCTAGGAGCAGGTGGTGGAGCAGCTAATGACTCCACCACGACAGAGAAGTGGCCTTGGTTAGTTGTCAAACATGTGTTTCCCTTAACCACACTTTTAAATTGTACAGAACCATTGAAACCAAAATATGCACACATAGCTCGCATCAGGCTATGCCCTGATTGCACGCCGGGGAACGAAATAGAAATGGGTTCTCCTAAAGCCTGAATGTCGAGCTCTGGTAAATTTGTGGCGGACAAATCAGCAGCATCATATGCCAAGAGGCCTAAAACCGGTGCTAGAAATGTGTAGCCAGGCAAGGGATAGTATAAGGATGACCAATTACCCAAGTTGTGGTACACCAAAACAAGCCTCTCCACATAAGGCTGCTCAACTACACCAGCTGGGATATGAAATTCTTTGTAGCTGACCCCTCGCAGCCATAGGCTGCCACTCCTCAGCCTCAGCGCCGCCACTCCGATCCCTGTCAAGTTAGAGGGCACTTTCCCATCGTAGACAATGCCAGTTTTTGGCCGAACTAAACCCCTAAATGCATAGTCTTGTAGCAGAGAATCAAGTTCTCGTGCGGAGAGCGCTCTACTTGTTTGAGAAATCACCCCATGGAAGCAGAGAATCACGCAGAGATACGGAAGGAGCATTTGAGAAATAATCCCAGATCCAAAAACCCTTCTGAAATCAGAAACTAAACAGCAATGCGACAAGAAATGAAACAAGAATTCCTCTCTTCAGCAACTGAACACAAAGTAGGGCGAAAGTAACGCCCGCAGCCCTTTTCCTCGGAACTATCTATCCAAAGATTTACAGCAAATGTGGATCCGAAACCATCCATACAAAAAAGCTTCTTGGAGAATAAAAGGGGATTCTTTCATATGAAGAATCAAGGCAAGAACTTCAAAGGATGAAATCGGGAAAATGCAGCAGCAAAGTATAATAAATGGGGAGCAACGAACCACACAGCTGTGGGTGTAAATTGCCAAGAAAGCATCCAATCATGGCGACATGTCAGCTAAAGATTAGACCATAAAAGAACAAAAAGAGGGACCAGTGGTAGCAGTAGTAGTGTTGGGAAATCAGCAAACTCCAATCTCCAGAAGTAAATACACTGTCTCAGAGTCCTGAGTTTGATGGCCTTCTTCTCAGGGATGGTATTTTGACTGTTCTTAGAAAATATGCCAACTCTGTGCTATTTATTGGACTTGAATGAATGACAAAGGGTTGAATTAGAAAGATCTGCTCTGCTCAACATAGATATGGTAGCTCAGGTGTAAGTGTAACTCACTATGTTTTTTCATAATATCTTTCTTTCTTCCTTTTGTTTACACAAAATATATCTTATGGACCCCAATTTATTTGAATTAGAGTTAATAATAAATCAAATCGAGTTGAATGCATAATTGGTCATACTTGTTTTGAATTGTTTTGAGCTTGAAAAAATTGTACGAGTACTTGATTTGATTTTTGATATAATTGAACTTGAACGGGCTTTAATCAAATCGATTATAAGCCAAGATGAAGTAGTTCGATATTTGTTTCGTGTGTGCAAGTAAAAAGATCGATTGCAAACAACTCACGTACAATATCAACTTCAACACTATGTCCATGCAATGCGCCAAATTCTATCTACGACAAGCAGAGAATTGAAAATCCTATATTTCAAGTACATTTTGTTATTTTCATGTTGATCGAACAAACTTGAAAACATACTAATTCAAAATTTGGTTTGTTAAATTGAACGAATCAAATCAAAACGAGCTTTTCTATTGATTGATTCAAATCAAATATTAAATAATTTGATTTATTTTTCAGCCTAACTTGAATATGAATTTCTTGCTAGAAGAACTAAGCTGATAAATACATTAAATGTGCGATTTATGTAGACTTTACATCTTTGGGGGACCGTCACAAATTGAATATTTCCCTATATAAGGAAGGTTGTTATATTAATTATGATCCCTTGCATTTTCGTCCATTGGAAAACATAAAAGAGAGAGAGAATAAAAAAAGATATGACTTGATTGGACTAGATTCACTTTATTATTTTAATTTAAAATGTTATATGTTATATTTCATTCATATGCTTGATTGATTATTTTAATATGTAAATATTTACTTAGGTATGTTATACATTTTATCATATATTTTTAATATCTATACTAATATAAAAAAAATTTATTTATAAATGACGATTTGTGATACCAATACCTCAATTTCTTTTATTTTTATCGATAATACCTTTATCTTAAATTTCTTTTTGTTCAATCTTTTTTTAAAGAATGAAATGTGCTGGTTTATATATTTTATTTTTATTTATAATATATTTTTAAATATAAAATATTATTTAACATATGTACATATAAAGATGGCATGCCACGAGTTACGATAGAATAAAATGAAAAGCAAATTATAATCTATACCAAGTTGCGGTAAAATTCTCATAATTTGCCTCATTAGACTCACATGAATTTTCTTTGTTTCTGAATGTTAAATAATTGATATGTACTTACAATATGTATCAATATGGTTGTCCTATTGACACAAGAAATCAAACACATAATTTTACTAATAGAAAATAAATATGTTTTGATTAATTGAAGCAAACATGTGTCGGTGATTAACACAAATTCACTTGCTTGATAGATGGGATTTCTTTGCTGTCTGTGCATATATATATTTGCTGGTTCACCCTTTTGAGAGATTCAAAAGAATTTCAAGTGTACAACTTTGTGTGTGTGTGTGTTGGTTTTATATAAGCAGTAATTGTATAGTTTTATTAATGTTTCCACAGATGCAGTAATATCATAATACATCAAATTCAATTAATATATTAATGAAATAAAAAATTATAAAATTAAATAAATACCCACATATTTTATAAGATTCTGATGACGTATGATTTGTGTAACTCAACGTAGAAAGAGTTTATTGTTTTGTTTATTTTTTATTCAAGGCATCTCTTATCCTCCTCCACCGATGTATTTATAGGATGAGCAAGGGATGGGTCTTGTATGGAAAATCATTAAAAAATCTTCCTAGATGTCTTTTACTTAATCTTCTGCCAGTCCAGTCACTTATTTCTTTAGAGATCTTTTATCATTCGAGGAGTTTTTAGATAAGCTTGTGCATAACTCCTTTTCTGAGATATTTCTCATAGTTATCTTCGTATCTTCTTGTAGGTTGTTGAAGTTAGTAACCAGCAGCAGCAGCAGCACCATGAAATGCAGCAGCAGAAGTTGAAGTCCAAACAGGCTGGTGATGATGAAGAAGCTATTGGAGTCTTAGATACAGGCTGAAAAGTGCATGATAGAAACACGTTTTTTGTATTACTGATGTAATGTTGATAAGTTGCTTGTGTGGAGTGCTACGTCATTTATTTGTATTCCTATTGGGCCAAGTAGTTAATTTTTCTGTTAGTTGGTTATTAGGTGGTTTAGTGAAGTGTCATATATACGTTGTATCAGTCTAAGTCTTCTGCTGTAACAGAGATTCAACAGAGCTTCATTAACTGAGAATGGAGAAATCATTCTTCTCCCAATTGCTGTGTTCTTCATTTGTTGTTTTGATCTTGCGTTCCAACATGGTATCAGAGCCTTCTATATGAAGGTCTCTGGGATTTTTCTTTGAATTGAACCAGCAGAACTATGGCGGAATCAAGCTCGAACAGATCTGCGGCAGAGCAGCTAGAGCGAGAGGCACTTTATATACATCCTTCGGAGAATTCTAGCATGATATTGGCTACTTCTCCCCTGGACGGCACGAATTTTTTACCATGGAGTCGCTCCATCTATGTTGCCTTAGGTACAAAAATGAAACTAGGCTTCATAGATGGCTCATTTCCGAGGCCTGAGATAGGATCAACTTCATTTGAGCAGTGGCGTCTTGTTGATCTTATGGTTACCTCCTGGATATGGAATTCCATATCCAGAGAAATTGTTGAATCCTTTATGTTTGTTAACTCATCTCGAGAACTTTGGTTGGAGATACAAAGTCGGTACGGCAGAAGCAACGGACCGATGATCTATCGGATTCAACGCGAGATTTCTTCCATCTCGCAGCATGACATGTCTCTTACTGCATATGTGACAAAGCTGAAAACTTCCTGGAATGAACTGTTAAGTTTGGCACCCAGTCCAAAGTGTACGTGTGGTGGCTGCACCTGTGGGGTGAATAAGGCGATTGAAGAACAGAACGAACACGTGCAGTTGATGCAGTTTCTTATGGGATTACACGAGACGTATGACAACGAGAGAAGTCAGTTGCTGATGCAGGATCCTCTGCCTACTCTAGAACGAGCTTTCTCTATGGTCTTCACGGTTGAAAAGCAAAGGCAAGTACATACTGAAACGTCTGCTGTACCTCAACATATGGCTTATCAATTTGCATCAAAGGAGGTCAAGAAAAATGGTGCTGAGAGGTTTCAAACTAAGAAGAGATCGTACATAGACAAGAGAACTCTGACTTGTGCGCATTGTCATAGAACCGGTCACACTTTAGACACTTGTTTTCAAGTCCATGGAGTACCAGACTGGTACAAAACCTTGAATGAGAAGAAGAAGAAAGTACCTGGGGTTAAGTCCTTTGCAGCTGCAGCGACAAATGAACAACAGACTTCTGCGGGGAGTAATAACACTAAGCAGATGACAGACTTAATGGCGGACCTAATCAGACTGATGCAAAGAAGCAATACAACCGGTGATCCTATCACCAACTACTCCAACTTTGCCTGCAGCGAGAACATCGAATTTGCTGGTAATGTTACTACACCTTCAGAGATTGATTTGGGTTCTTGGATTTTGGACACTGGGGCTACAAACCATATATGCACTAACCTTAATCTATTTCATTCTCTTGTTGTTCCTTCACAACCCAAACACGTGCATCTCCCTGATGGAACATATAAAACCGCTGCGTATGTTGGCATTGTCCAGTTAAATCATCATATCACACTCACTCAAGTCCTATATCTTCCTTCTTTCTCTGTTAATTTGTTGTCCGTTAGCCAACTCTGCCGTGATACCTCTTATGTTTTCCATTTTACTGACTCAAAGTGTTTATTGCAGGACCAAATTAGCAAAGCCATCCTCTTTGAGGGACATATACACAAGAACTTGTATGTTGTTCGGCAGTCATCTCATCAAAATTCTTGTCATTCCTCTGTACTTTGTAATTCTGCAAATTTGCATTGTAATCTTCGGACATGGCATCATAGGTTGGGCCATGTTCCCTTGCCAATAATGAAACGAATTCCTTTTCTCACTTCTGTCACTATGGAATCTATTGAACCTTGTGAGATATGTCATAAAGCTAAGCAAGTTAGAACCTGTTTTCCTTCGAGCTTATCCCAAAGTGAGGCTCCTTTTAATCTAGTTCACCTGGACGTTTGGGGACCATACACTGCCTATACAATCACAAACTGCAGCTACATATTAACTATCCTGGATGACCATTCCCGCTCCCTTTGGACCTATCTCTTGAAACAGAAATCTCAAGTACCTTCTGTCCTTAAGTCCTTCGCCTCCATGGTTAGAACCCAGTACTCTAAGGAAATCAAAGTCATTCGGTCCGATAATGGCTCTGAATTTTTGAACAAAAGTGTCAAACCTTTTGCAATGAGATGGGGATCATACACCAAACATCCTGCACCTACACTCCCCAACAAAATGGGAGAGTAAAACGCAAGCATAGGCAGCTTTTGAATGTGGCTCGAGCTTTGCTTTTTCAGGCATCAATGCCTCTGAAATTTTGGGCCGATTCTATACTCACTGCAACCTACCTAATCAATAGAACACCCTCCAAAATCCTTCAATGGAAAACACCCTTCGAAAAACTTACTGGAAATTCCCCAACCTATCACCATATTCGTACCTTTGGAAGCCTGTGTTTTGCCACCAATGTTGATCCTCACAAGTCTAAGTTCCATCCTAGAGCCAGTAAGTGTGTTCTCTTAGGATATATGATGACACAAAAGGGCTATAAACTGTATGACATGGACAACAATCATATCATTGTGTCTCGAGATGTCCAGTTTTATGAAGACATATTCCCTTACTCTGTTTCGCAGGATCAGCCTTCACCTTGCCCTCTCCCGGTGATTCATCCATCTATTGATCTCCCTACTTGCACTCTAGCAGAACCTCCAAACACTCCTTCATCATTTGAACCATCTATTCCAACCTCAGAAATTGTTCCTGCAGCTACACCTTCACTCAGACGCTCTACCAGAATTTCCCATCCGCCTACTTGGTTAAATGATTTTGTCTGTTCTACCAGTCACCCCTCTTCACTGCATTCACATACCCCTGCATATATGTCGTTTGTAGCCTCCTTGTCTGTTTTGCAGGAGCCCGTGTCTTTTTCTGAAGCTGTGAAACACAGAGAATGGAGAGAGGCCATGGATACAGAGTTGAAGGCCTTGGAAGCTAACAATACTTGGAAGCTTTCTCCTTTACCAGCAGGCAAACGTGCCATTGGGTGCAAATGGGTCTTTAAGACCAAACTTCGGGCGGATGGTACGGTGGAGAGGCATAAGGCACGTTTGGTGGCGAAGGGGTTCAGTCAAATAGAAGGCGTTGATTACACGGATAGCTTCTCGCCGGTTGCAAAATCTGTGACTCTGCGGATTTTCCTTGCCATTGCTGCTGCTCGTGCATGGCCTATTCAGCAGCTCGATATAAATAACGCGTTCCTCCATGGGTATATCGAGGAAGATATATATATGTTGCCTCCTGAAGGATACACTGTCCCTTCCAATACGGTGTGCAAGTTACAACGCTCATTGTACGGCCTTAAACAGGCCTCCCGGCAATGGAATGCCGAGTTTACCTTAACGCTTACTTCATATGGTTTTACTCAGTCGGTACATGATCACTGTTTATTTGTGAAACCTTCTTCTTCAGGTCTCATGGCCTTACTGGTTTATGTAGACGATATTCTCATCACGGGGCCTTCCATTGCTGAAATTGCTGAGGTTAAGCACTATCTTCACAGCCTATTCACTATCAAAGATTTGGGGGA
The DNA here is from genome assembly GCF_026168435.1 of Sesamum indicum. Taxonomy (NCBI): domain Eukaryota; kingdom Viridiplantae; phylum Streptophyta; class Magnoliopsida; order Lamiales; family Pedaliaceae; genus Sesamum; species Sesamum indicum. The sequence goes on from NC_142662.1 coordinate 22,285,806, forward strand.
TGCCCGGTATTTCCTTGGACTTGAGATAGCACGGAGTTCTTCAGGATTGTACATTGCTCAAACCAAGTATGTATTGGATATAGTGAAGGACACTGGTCTTCTTCAAGCTAAATCTGCCTCGACTCCTTTTCCTTCAGGATTGAAACTAGCTGCAGGTTCTGGTCCTCTGTTTTCTCGGCCTGACTCTTATCGAAGGCTTGTTGGGCGTTTGCTTTATTTGGGATTCTCTCGGCCGGATATCTCTTATCCGGTGCAGCAGCTCAGCCAGTACCTTAATCAACCTTGTGAGTCGCATTGGAGAGCTGCGTTACATGTGGTCCGGTACCTGAAGGGGTGTCCTTCTAAGGGACTATATTTTCCAGCTTCAAACACATTCACTGTTCGTGCATTCTGTGATGCCGATTGGGCATCGTGTCTAGACTCTCGCCGGTCTCTCACTGGGTATTGCATTTTCCTTGGCGATGCGTTGGTGTCGTGGAAGACTAAGAAACAAACGACTGTTTCGAGGTCTACCGCAGAATCGGAATACAGGAGCTTGGCTTCGACGGTTTGTGAACTTCGGTGGATTTCCTATATACTGTCTGATTTTGATGTTCCTGTCTCTCTTCCCATTGACTTATATTGTGATAATAAGGCTGCATTACATATCATGGCAAATCCGGTCTTCCACGAGCGTACTAAACACATCGAATTGGACTGTCATCTTGTTCGGGATGCTTACAAGGATGGTTTTGTGTCACCTTCCTTTGTTCCTGGCATTCAGCAGTTAGCGGATATTTTTACCAAATCTCTGCCTTTAAAATCATTCTTATTACTCATCTCCAAGTTGGGCCTTGTCTCTTTTGATCCCAGTCCCACTTGTGGGGGGGATGTTGAAGTTAGTAACCAGCAGCAGCGGCAGCACCATGAAATGCAGCAGCAGAAGTTGAAGTCCAAACAGGCTGGTGATGATGAAGAAGCTATTGGAGTCTTAGATACAGGCTGAAAAGTGCATGATAGAAACACGTTTTTTGTATTACTGATGTAATGTTGATAAGTTGCTTGTGTGGAGTGCTACGTCATTTATTTGTATTCCTATTGGGCCAAGTAGTTAATTTTTCTGTTAGTTGGTTATTAGGTGGTTTAGTGAAGTGTCATATATACGTTGTATCAGTCTAAGTCTTCTGCTGTAACAGAGATTCAACAGAGCTTCATTAACTGAGAATGGAGAAATCATTCTTCTCCCAATTGCTGTGTTCTTCATTTGTTGTTTTGATCTTGCGTTCCAACATAGGTTTCCAACTTATTCCTTCAATGCTTCCCTTTGTCCTCGTAGACCCTTTCAATCGCTCTTTGTAGGTCTTCATGTCTCTTCGTAACCTACCTCCCTACCTTGTAGATTTTCCAGTAGCTCCGAACTTGCTCTCTTATTCGTAGGTCCCCAAAGTAGTCCTCGTGGTTCTTTTCGTCCTTGTAAGATTTCCCTTCGAGATCCTTGAATGAATATTTCAATCTGCATGCTTTCCCTTTTCGTATCCTTTCTCTTCTGGGTTACTCTTCGCAATAATACTTAAGAACCCAACATTCCTGGCTTCCTTCGAACATATTCGTCACATAAGGTGCTCTTCAAACCCATAAAATGAAGAACTTTGCATTCACCATTTAGTTATTTAACCTTTCGAGAGATAAACAATTTAATATTTTACCCTTAACATTGAGAAAAATTGAAAACCTAATATGCTCCTTATTGCAAAATAATGACTTCTTTTGTCCATCGTTAAGAATCCTTTTTGCACGACTTACAATTTCTCTACCAATCATTGTAATCTAGAGAGATGAAAGATAAATATTGCCACTAGTTATTATGTGGGCTCAAATGCATTTCATAGTAACAGTCCCGCAAGCGGCAAGGAAAGGGCCTAACGCCCCCAAAAGAGCCAAGTTCCAAGGGGGAACATCCTGCTAAAGTATATCATGCGAAAGAACTCATCCTGGAGTTAATATTAGGGGATCCTGAAAAGATCACTCGTATTAGGTCTCAAATGCAAGGACAAATCAAAGAATATTTGATTGGATGCCTCCAATGAAATGCTGATATATTTGCCTGAACTCCTTAGGACTTGGAGGGGATAGACCCTAAGGTAATTACACACTATATCAAGATAGATCCTTCCGTGAAGTTGGCGAAACAAAAAAGAGACAATTTAGACCCAAGAAAGATAAAATCATTCAGGCTGAAGTAAGCAAGCTTCTAAGAGCTGGACACATTAAAGAAGTCCAATTCCCTGAATGACTATCCAACATAGTGTTAGTCCCCAAGCCAGGGACAAATCGAGGATGTGTGTGGATTTAACTAGGGCCAAGGAGGACAAAGCCCAAGGAGGGAGTCTATAGATCCAAGGGGGCAGGGGGTTCAATGCCACTCTATCCGCCAGAAGGACATTTGCCCAGGTGATGGTAGATTATTTGGGCAAAGGTCACAAGGAAGTATACGTGGAATACAACAAGGACCCCATGAGGCCTTACATGTTGCCAACCACCCTAGGAAATTGGAATACGGTCAGCAAAACTCCTATCCCGTCTTGATCTCCCCCAACGAGGTCGGACTCTCTTAGACCTCTCTAAATAATATCAAATTTTGAGGGGGCCTATCCGCAACAACTACCTCCCCAACTCCCTGGGGGACGAGACTCTTTACTTGTTGGGGGACTTCAACAATCAAAGCTGGTTTGACCCCGCAATCAAGGGTAACATTTTACTACTCACACAAGCATTTTTTCTAGCACAAATTTCTTAATCATTTTCACATTATTGCACGCCATTTCATTACTATATATTTCTTTTTTAATTTTATCATTTTAAAAATGTGTATTAACTTGCGTCGGAGTGCATTTCTTTTGCAGGTCCCACTTCCGCCTTATGGCGGAATTTGGCCTAGAAGATCTCAAGTCCAAAATTTCATCAAAAGTGCGGCTTTTGCATGCATCAATAATAAGTTTAGATAAAATTAGATGAGTACCCACACATCTTTGAAGATTCAAACCCATAAATGTAGAACTTTGCATTCACCATTTAGTTATTTGAGCTACCACGAGATAGCAATTTTAATATTTTACCCTTAACATTGAGAAAAATTGAAAACCTAATACACACCCTTATTGCAAAATAAGGATTTCTTTTGTCCATCATCAAGATTCGCTTCTCCACGACTATCAATCTCTCTACAAATCATTATAATTCAAAGAGGTTAAAGTCGAATATTGCTATAATCATTGTAATTTAGAGAGGTTAAAGTCGAATATTACCATAATTATTATGTGGGCTCAAATGCTTTTGGTAGGATTAAACATGACCTATATGTTGATTTTTACATAATTAAGCCTCAGGTTTTGGTAATAGTAGGTCACTTACAAGGACTCGGACTGATACAAAAAACACAAGCACATTCGTCCACAATTTTCCAATTTGTGAAGTATCCTACACTTATTTTCTCGATTTTCTATTAAAATTTGAAAAAAGAAAAAGACAAATTACTATTTCAACATGTCAAGACCCACTTTTCGGTTCTTGTTGCTGCTTTTCACTGTTCCAGAAAAAGGCAAAAAAGCAGTAGAAAGACAATTTAAACTTTTGAGATGAGATTGCCAACTTTAGATGTAAAAAGGTAACATAATTGCTCAAACATCTTTTATCCTATGTGGTAAAACTACTTGGCCCACAAACTATAACACGCTCACAGCAACAAGGTTTGTATACTAACAGATGAAATTATATATAAGATTAAACAGTGGTTAGTCATAAAGAATCCAGACTGTGCAAACACAAAATGAGTAAACATTATAGCTATAATTACCTTCATTGCTGTCACACAAGATTAAGAGAAGTAGATCTGTGATTAATATACAGTTCTCAGTCAGCAGTATCACACTGTGGGGAATGAAGCACAAGCTAAGCTTACAGTGGGGCCTGGAAACAGAAAAAAGTACCAAGAAGAAAGAAAAGAAGATATTACAACATGACTGCGTACGGGGACCCTTTTAGCCCTTTCATCTTAAACCGAAGATACATTGGTGGGATGAGATTATCAGCAATAGAATAATTTACAGCAAAAAATTGTGAGTAAACAGCCGATGAATACCAACTTTACAAACAAATAAGCAACCAATACCGACACAACTTCAAACCTTTTCAAATGGAATGAAAATCCAATCAGTGCCACCAATTCCAGTTAATGTCTTCTAACATCTTCTGCTGGCATTTGGACATAAGGGTTTACTGTGTTGACAGTTTCGGGAACCTCTTTGAGCTCTAGGGATGGCATGGAACCAAGAGAGACACTCTGGGGAACTGCACCTTGGGGAATTGTTGGGGTAGGAGAGCCTGCAGACATTGTGCCAAAGGACTGCGTATTGTGCGCTGTAGTTATCTTGATGGGGTAGACCTCCGAGACCTCTTCAGTGCCTTCATCCAGATACACTACGTCTTGCATGGTGAGCTGGTGGTACTCAACAATCTCCCTCAGGAAACGGTTCTCCCGTGCATAGACTGAATTCTCTTGTGCAAGACGAGCTTTCTCAGCCAAAAGAGATTCAAGCTGAAGCCTTATCTGATATGGAACACAGTAAACAACTAATTAAATACGTATTTAATGAGTAAGTTGGAAACAGGTCCACAGTAAACTTAAGCATATTCTTTGGAGAAAGAGAGAACAGGACCATAAAGAGCAGGCACAGACCATAAAAGAGAAATAATTGCCGGTCAATAGTGGATTTCAATGTCATCACAAAGAAAAAAGATACATGTTCATCGCCAAAGTTAGAGACATGATATGCCTATACCAACAGTGACTAAAAATTCTACTCCGACAATGGGTCTCAAACATAAAGTAGGACAAAAGGAAACAGGAAAGTTAATCTCTTTGCATCTCCCTGATTTACAGTTCTGGCAAGCAGATGACCTTCCTTTTCTTTTTTCCCCTCCCCTCAGCATAATTTTTGTTAACTAAATAAATTCTCTTGGTTGAAAACAATAGGCCACACATACACAAATGAAAGCCAATTATATACACAAGCAGATATTTCTATATCAAAATGTCGGTTAGGTCATGGGTTCAGCCATGATACTGAAATAATAATTATTAACAAGACCACTAAATCAAAGAATGGCCATCACCTGTTAACTCAGGAGTTTTGAAATAGATAAATGCCAATAACAAGGTAATCTGTATACAATTTTATAGAAAAAAATGACAAAAAATATATATAAATTTGATATCACAATGCTACTTGACAAATATGTACATAAATTCGATTTGTGGTTTCATTGGACAAATTTGCATGTAAATTGGATCTTGTAGCAGACTTCGAGAAACTTGTTAAAAAAGAAATTGCCTAAAATATGGTAAGATTTCCTCTAAAAAACAAATAAAGATAAAGATTCGTAAAAACCAATTAGCAATGAGCATTATCAGTAGGCAACTTGAGTGTTAATCATTCACAAAATATTGACGGACAATCATCTCAAATGATTTTGATATATATTTCAGCAAAATCACTTAACTACATCCACCAGGAAATTTTGAAATTAATGTTTTAGGTAATCCTGGAGGAATAACATGTCCGACATTAACATGCAGAAAGGTTATCTAAAATTTCATGATTTGGAAGTATTAGTTTAATGCTAACCAAAAGTAATTCCAAAAGATTTAGATACAACAAAAAAATAGCTACTTATTTGACTCTAACGGTATCATGTCCAGTTTTGGTCATTTTCCCGATATAAAGATTTTATTATGCCAAACATAGTAACATCTTATAAGATGTGAAAACATATTATAAGGTTTATCATCTTATTTTATCCAAACGTTTTAGGATCTTATTTTCCAAGATGTAGGAGCATATAAGATGTTCAAGCAAGCCTAGCCAAACACCCTAAGTTAAAGAACTTCTCAGAGACTTTCCCAATAATCCTTAGTATCTCCAATTTACCACATATTGACACATCAAACACTTCATACTTCTGCTATATCCAGACAAGGAGATATCCAAAGAAGTTTGATGGATGTAAGATATCTCCATACACAATAAACATATTTGTAATGCGTCTTAGAAAGCTATAATTAAAGCTGCCATTAATTCTGATGTAAAATGCAATTAAAGTGGACATCAAAGATCAGTGATACGGAAAGAGACCGACCATGACATTCAGATTTTTCATCTTCATTTTCAAGGGTAAGAACAGTAGAGAAAGTCTCGTTCTCTTTCAGGAGAGAGAGATTACTCACCAAATCATCATCTTCAGGGTTGTCTCCATTGTCACGGCTCTCTCTGAGGACTTTGTTTTCTTCTTCAAGCTGAGCACAACGCTCCTTTGCAAACGCCAGGTCAGCCTTGACTGTCTTCAGCTCTCTCAGTAGAAGTTTTGCTTTAGCAGCCATTGCCATCGCAACCTGAGGTTTGCAACAAATGACTATCATGCATTCAAGAAATAAAAAAAATTCTAACTTCATAAGAATGAGCCATGCAGCTACATCTTGAGTATCATAGCTCAGATGCTTTTTCTACCAAAAGCATCTGCTCAGTTCTTTATATTATTACCACCAAAACAAGCAGAGCGGTGAGGCTTCAGAAACATAAAGGAAAGTCTAACACTGTATAACTTCCAATGGATGCAAGCTGACCTTATTTTATAAATGTCAATCGGTAGGACCAGAAGCAGAAGCATTTTGACTGACACAAAGATAGAAGATTAAAGAAAACATGGTAAGTACATCTCCAACCACCATTGCATGCTTTCCTGAACTTATTGTACAGCAAGTTTTACATGCTTAATAGTCATCTCAGCACAGAAGTCCCAGTAAAATATTTTTGACCCTTGGTATCATTGGGTTTTATTGACTTAATGGCTGACCCTTTAAAGATGTTTGTGCTATAACCCAAAAAAGGATATGTTCAATTAAGTGTTTTCTTGCATTGAGGCAAAGCATTTCTGGGACTAAGACAGGGGGCAGCCACCCTGTGACTGCTTTTTTTCCTTACATCTTGTTTTCCTACATCTCACCGAACAGTTTAACAGGTTCTAGAACGTCTACATAAGATCCTTATTCTCACTTGTTTTAGCATCCTTTATTTCCTATGAATCTATGTCACTACAGTGTTCAAATAATTTATTTATGACTAAAACACCAATTTCCTTAAAATCAGATGCTGTTAGCTCATTTCATACATACATTATGGGTTCATATTGTTAGAAGAAAACTAAATGAAATAAAATAAAGATAAAAAACCAAGACAGTGCGTAAAATAGTTGTGCTTTAACACTGATGCAACACAGTTGCAACCTTACGTCGCGAGATGCCTTCAGCTGCGTTTCCAAATCAGCATGCATCTGAGGTTGTATATTAGTCTGCGTAGTAGGTGGTTGTCTCAAGCTACTGAGATTTGAAGCCTCGTTCGGTGATCTGGAGCTACCACTCTTCTTCCTTATTTGAATCTTACGAGTCTCTTGAATTATGTCTGCAGTACGGTTCTCCACTGCTGTGATACCCTCCTGGAAAGAGCCACAGTGTACAGCATCAATATTGTCAAAAGAATAAAATATAGGATAAGTAGACAGTCGAATAATATGTTTCCAGACACTTGCAAATAATTGCAAAGAACTATCAAAGTTCAGATTGTTTTTAATTTTATTTCTTGTTATGGCATCATAACATTTGAGGCTTCCGTGATAAACTTATGTACTCATATCCTCTCGACATGGCTACTAAACAGGACTAGAGTACATAATTCTGAAATTATTTCACAATAAAAACTCAAAACTAACATCATACAACTTCCCTATACCCTTATAAAAAAAAAAAAATAAATAAATAAATAAAACTTCGCTATACCCTTATAGGTAAGCCAATCTTTGAGTTAAGAGTTTTCCCAAATTAAAAGGCAAATCCTGTCCAAATGAAATGTCACTTTGTCCTGCAGGTATTGACCTTCCCCACACTCCTTCCAGAAGAAGTATAAGCAGTGCATTAGCAGTAACAGCAAATCGGTAATCAGAAAAGAGGGTACAAGAAGATTAATGTTATCAAAATGTAGCTACACATTTTACTTGCCATTTTTATAAAGGGCATCTACAAATCAGATTCTCAAGAACGAGGGCTAACAAGACTCAGGTATATATATATATATATACACTAGTCATCATAGCACGCCGTCCCTGCATGCGATTATAAATAAAATTTCACGTTTTAAAATATTATAAATAATAAAAAATATATATAGACTAACACATCACATTTCCAAAAAAGAAATAAAAAAGAAAAGAAAGAAAGCAACAAAAGAAAATTAATTTAGGGGTATTATCGGCATAACAATAAAATTGGTGCTGCGGCGTCATAACCGCCATCTATGATATAAAAAGGTCTTTTTCTTATATATTAGTATAGATATACATTCTCTCAATTGTTTTTGCCATAAATAGTTAAAACCATACTGATAACTCCTAATTCTAACATCAAGACCTTGTTGACTACTAATATGGACTGATATTGCTTGAAACCAAAAGGCATAACATATAAGGCATTTAGGCGTGGAAGTGCTAGCCTTATTACTATTCTTCTACAACCACATGGAGCCTCTGGGTGGTCCGTGGTTGGGAGGGGGTTCTGGTGTAATATGTACACCTGTATAGGGTTCTATAGAAAATGGTTTTTTTGGGCGCCCAATGCAAACTTTTCCAAGGTTAACAGTCCTGATCTTCAAAAGCTTGGAAGGGACAAACGCATGAAAGATTTGCTGTGGACTTCATGATAAATTATATATTATGAAGCAGTGATGTGCATCACACCAATAAAATTAGTAAAGGCAAATGATTTTAAGTTAATATAGTTATTTGCTAAAAGCATGTTTATGGTTATACTTCTATAATTTTATTGTTTTTAAATTAAATTTGATTAAAGTTGTACCTTTGTTAAAAGTTAAGCAAACTTCCTTACTAGAACAACTTGACCCCAAAATTTCAGTTCTGGATCAGTCACTCCACAAAAAAAACCAGATAACATGGTGGAATAGGAAATCAGTTATCTCAGAAATTGGCCATAGCAGCACTTAAGCATGATGCTATCTCATTAATTATTCATGATTATCGGCTAATGGAGAGATCCCCATCGAAAAGCGAAAATGGATTCTTAAAAAGCTCAAAACAACAGTCCCATTGATTCCAAAAGAGAAGGGAACAAGAGAACATTTAGAAGCCAACCTCAAGAGCATTGCCAATGGTGCCGCCAATGTAATTAAGCGATGATGCAATTGCATCTAATCCCTTCTGTAATGCAGGACCATCTTTCTTTTGACGGCCCGGAGAGTCATATTTGCTATCGTACTGCAAATTAAGAAAAACAAAAATAAGTTTAACTGGAAGCATCACAACAAAAGATAGTATTGCCAAATGAAAAGTGGATTATTTTGATAGCTAACAGCAGAAAAGTTGATCAGAATAAATCTTCCATGTAAAGTAAATTTGGACAACATTTGGAATAGGAAAAATTAAAAATAGACGTTCCATAGAATAGAAATTATTACTGCAACTTCTATCCTCATACAATAGAAAATTATTACTGCAACTTCTATCCTCATACAATAGAATGCAATTTGTGATTTTCATTCTGGTCAAAATGATCAAATCACTTAACAAAATGCAATCAACAACATATCAATAAACAATTTCATACCTGATCTGTTTTGCTTCTATTAGAGGTATGAAGTGTTGTCCCTCCAGGAGTTTCATGTGGTCGAGCCATATTACCATCATCATCAATAATCGATTTAGCTTTCCGAGCTAGCACCCCCCAGAATCCTTGCTTAGAGTCATTCATGTTCTTCTTTGGTGGATGGTCATAGATGGATGAATCCTATATTCCATAAACGACAATATTACTACACCACTGTAGAAGATGACCTAGAGAATATGTACAGTCCATGTACTATCCACACAGCACCAGAGAATGGTCAAATTCATACAGGATTTTGTTAAATCCAAATCCTTTTCCACTAAATGCATGAACTAGTTCAACAAAAAGCGACTAGGATTAGACAAATTTGGATCCATTCATGTCCCTATATCATCAATCATTTGATGCATCCTCTATTTCATAAATTGCAATTTATCAAGCATAATCTAAAAAAATTCAGTTATCCACATGGAGAAGCAGAAGAGGACTGACATACATATGCATATGATAGAAAATGAGAAAGATGGAGACAGATCATATTAATAACCTACGCAAAGAGGAGCTGATGAGGTTTCGTGTGAGTATGGGTGGGAGAAAGACTCTGGAGGGTGAAATTCCAGCCTCTCACACTCATCCATGAAGTCAGGAATTGGCATAAGGGTGAACCGATCGCAGTTTATAACATTTCTTATGGACCAAAGCAAACAAGAAAACATTTTTCATTTTGAACTTTCTTAGTTCAAATGAAATGTTACAATATCAGTTGCTAAAATAAGGACATCGTTGGAACATCTTCAGTGCAACCAAAAGGTAGTGCACAATGAGGAGTACTTTGCACGATACGCCAAAAACACCAACTGCTCTTCCTGTAGAAGTCTCAATAGTGGTAATGAGGCTGTCAAACATAGGGATGTCAACAGTCTAGGTCTGGCTGAAACCCTCAGTAACCCACCAAATCCCACACACACCTGCCTTGAACTAGAAACACACCAATCAAACCCTTTAATCTCTCCGAACCCACTTAATAACTAAGAATAACTCAAAAAGATGCAGACAACTTTTTTTGAACTTTTAACTATATATAAACAAAATTAATGCAAATTATCAAATCGACAAGATCTGGCAGTGCGGCAGGGGAAACACCCCAGTTCAACCCTTCCCATTTCCCTGAAAACCTAAACCACAATATTAACAATCCAATGTCAATCCTATTATATCCTCCCTCATCCCCAAAATCCAGATCCCACCAACTCGCTTCAACTATAATCCTTCTAAACCTACTTAATTTTTCCAGAAAATACATCCTTCAAAAAGCAATCGGGAGCCAAATCCATGGCTAAGCAACTGACTAGAAATCCAAACCATCCCCAAAACTTTTCAGAATGTAATTGTATCAAGGGCGAAGATCATCTAATTCATCTTACAGTAAACTGCAATTTCCACAATGCATCATAGATCACAAGACAAGTAGCATAAAACAGATTGGCAACCAAGACCAAAACAGAAAACTTCCACTTCACAATAAATCTGACATACTTAATAAAAACATGAAATGAAAATGGGGGTTGGGGGGGGCGGGGGGCTAAAAGATACCTTAGCAGAGGAAGGAGTTGAACCACGTGGAGAATGGAGAGCAGATTGTTCGTAGACCGAGGACAGCGAAGAATCCCAGTACGCCGACGAAGCTCTGATGGCTTTAGTGGCGAGCGAGGATGCAGAAGACGAAGACGAGGAGCTATCGGCCGCCGGCGGAGGGCTCGAATCGTAATTATACGCGTAAAGGGAATCACCCCTCCCAACTTGCTGCCTCCTCCTGTAAGCCATACTTCACCGGAATCCGAATCGGAAAAATCTGTGTTCTTTTCCTTTATGAACGGCGTGATTGTATATAGATTCTTCAGTTCTGGGCGGTTTGGAAAAGCAGTTGAAATGAATTTACGGTTTTCCTTCTCCTTTCAAATTCCGCTTTGACTCACACTCCCATTCTTGTGTTTTTGATAATTGGATTGAGAGAGATTTGTGGGTTTCTTGTTTCCCGGGAGGAAAGAAGGGAAGCCGAAAAGCGGAGTGTCAACGCCAGCGAAAGTTGAGTTCAGTTTCGTTATGTTCACGTTCTGCACTATTCTAAGAATCTGGATCTGATTCTTTGGGTTGAACACAACTATCAAATGGGCTACTTATTACCTTCCACATTAAAACAAACGCCAAATTTCATTATTAGTTGCTCATCATTTATTTTCATCCCATTCTCCATCTTCATCTTTTAAATGTAATTGTAAATAGTTCTTTTCCTGGGATAATTAAACTTTATATGGGATTTGGTATAATTACATGTATATTTATGATTTATAAAATTATATCTAGCATTCTTTAGATTTGCGATTATCTAACAAATAAGTCCCTTTATTAGTCAAAATCCACTGATTTATTGATATTAGCAAAAAGATTGATTGAGACTGATATTTTTACTTTCAATTGACTTAATACTGACTTATAGCAGGTTAAATATTTTTTTACTGACTAAACTACCCTTATAGTGCCGAAGTTATACTTCATCACATGCATTAACATGCGAAGACGTATGAGGGTAATTTGATTATAAAAAGATCTATTTGACCTGCAATAAATCAGTAATAAGTCAATTATGGATAAATATAGATCTTTTGCGATTTTTTTGGTTAATATAAGCAAGTTCAGTGAATTTTAACTAATTGATTAACTTATTTATAGACAGAAGCAAACCTTTGGGGTGGTAGATGTCATTTCCCAAACCACAGATTTTACGTATAATTACATCAAAACTCGGGAAATAAGAGTGTAATTATTTCTTTTTTCTTTGAGAGAAATTGTAAATAGTTGATCATCTCTAAAATATATTTTATTAAAGTCTTGAATAATAAAATATAAATCCCAATAGACAAAATATTCTAATAATAAGGGGAAAATTAGAAAAAAAAATGAATATCTTTATTAATCTTCTATAAAATGTCATTACATCAAATATTATAGTTTTTTCATCAAAAAGAGTTAATTACACTTATACCCCATTTGAGAATTCTCCATTAATAGTTATCCCCTTCAATAAGCCAATCGAGATACATATGAATTTACGTTCAATTTTTTTTGCTAATATCAACAAATTCAATAAATTTTGACTGACAGAGGGATCTATTTGTTAAACAGAAACAAACAACTATATAAACTAAATGTAATTTTTCAAATTATAGAACAATTATGTGTAATTACACCAAATTTCAGAGGAGGACCGTATAATTATCCCAAAAATATTACTAGGAGAATATTGAATAAGGGATAAAATTAAAAATTTATATAATCTATTTGCTGACATCGATACTTCTATCCAAACCCAAGGTTAGTGAGAAACTGAGAATTCTCATATGAGAAGTACATGTAATTTTGCATTTTGAAAAAGCGTTTAAGTGTAATTAACTCTAAACAAAATTACAAATTTGAAAAACTACAAGACATATATATATAAAAGGGTTAATTACATTCTCCACCTCTCAAGTATACGTACTATTGCATTCACCTGCCTAGAGTATAAAACGTAATAAAATTCCCCCCTCAATAACATTGATCATAATTTTTAGAACGAAATTCTCTTATCATTTAGCCCCTTTAAAATATATTCATTACAATCCCTAAAAAGAAATTGAATTATCATAATTTTTTATTACATGAACTTGTTCAAACTTTATAATTTTTAGGAAAAATTATTTTTTTGATCCTTTAATTTTTTTCCAATTAGTTTTAGTCCTTTGAATGCCATTTAATTTATTTAGTCCTATAAGTTACAAAATTGACGCAACGAAGTCTGATTAAAGGTTTTCTATTTTGTTCCGTCAAAATTTTAAATTATTTTTATTTTTTTATAATTATAAAAATCACCATTGACAATAAAAAAATATTGATATTTTGTGTAATATTTTTATTATTATTTCTTCGAGAGAGGACTGTATGTGTAATTTTTCAAAATATAGATATAATTTGTGTAGATTATGTTGACGCTTATGGTGGGTGTAGATAGTTTGTGTAGTTGTTATTATTAATTCTTAACATGCTTAGTGATTAAAGACTTTGAAAACAAATGCAATGTTTGCTGATCTAAAACTAATGGTAAAATTTGTTTCGCAGCCTTTATGCTATATACAGATTTAAAATTAATAAATGACTTCTCGTACATTTCTTTTGTACTAACCTTAGGAAATTTCGAATCAAACAAATCCTTGGCAATAGCTTTAGCCAATTTGGCAGTCAAATTTTGCTTTTCATATAAGAACTTCTCTTATTGAAAATTAATTTCCTTTTCGAGAAATATGGAGATCTTGCAAAATGTAGGATTTTGTTGGAACCGTTCAAGAATTACTACTTGTTCAATTACATCATATATAATTGATCTACCTGAGATTTCAATTAGATTCAACCATAATATATATATATATATATATATATACATTTATCGTCATTAAACCCTAAACCAATTCTCAACAAATTCTAAAATATATCTTCCGGGCACATATGTGAAGTCATTTCACATCTTATTTCTAATTTAGGACTTGTCACTGGCAGCATTTGGGACATAAGATGCAACTCAACTTTGATTTAATTTTCATGCTCAATTTTTAATTTTCAAAATCCTAAATAGAAAGAATGTTTGTTTATTTAATTTCTTTTCATCATTATTCTCATTTCAATCTTATATACTGAATAAATTTATAATATATTCTTCTCACAGTGAATTGACATGCCGTCTCTGAGTTAATAAAAAATATTATTATCAATTTTTTAAAATAAAAAAAAATACACAAATCATCCGACTACAAAATAAAACTATCACTTTAAATTATTCAAATAAAAAAATATTAATTTCAACACAACTAAATCCAAATATATTTATATTCCCAAAACAAAACCATATACAAAATTATTAATACGTATTTTTCATTAAAAAAAAATGAAGATAGGGAATGAAAACAAAACCCAGGCATAGAGTACCATTTTGCAAGGCCTACAATTTATCCCATCCACACCTTACCTAACTAAACCTACAATCTGATGGAAAATTCTTATAGGAACTATTTATCATATAATTAATTTAAATTTAGCCAAATTTAATTTAAATTAAAATGTTCACTTTCATTATGATGCGGCCAAAAAAAGCACAAATTCAATTGATATGGACTATGTTCAAAGTTTGGACCGAAGCAAATACAAATCCTGAATCGGGGACGTGCAAGAAAGTCGTTAGCACTCCGACGCACAAATTAGCTTTGGATTTAGGAGAAAAATGATCCTAAGAAATAAAATGTAATGAGAAGTCGTGATAGAGTAAGCAATTTCATGAGATAAATTGTGCTAATAGTGCAATTCGAATGTTAAAGCAAAAATATAAGTAGTTTTCTAGATTCTGGAGGGTGTCTCCATAGAGGGATTGAAGGTGTCCCTATTGGAGGACTGCACCTATATATATAGGGCGTCCCCCTAGGTTGGAACTCTGCAGACCTCATTTATTCTCAGAAAATGAGGCGAAATATGTGAAGATAAAGTAGGATTCGATTTTATCTTCAACTGATCAGTTAACAACAAACACGTCTTTGCATAGAAAGGACTCCTTTCATGCGTGGACTCCTCTTTTGCAGTGAGTCCTAGATTTAGGAATCTTGGGTCTTTGGAGATGCCTCCCTTCTTCTAGGCTAACCTAGTTGTCAAGGAGGGTGGGTCCTCCTAGGGCTGATGTGGTTCAATGTAGATGTTGACCTCTAGGTTGATGAGATGCCACGTGAAGAGTGAACTGCCACATGTGTGAGCCATTCGGACCGAATATTTATCGAGCTTTGATCATAACCCGATTAGGAAAATACCTTCAACCTCCTTCCTTTGCTAATGTGTTTTCTTGGGCACCCCGCCAAGGCCGTTTGTTTGGCCCTCTTAGGCCTTTTAAGATGTTAAAAGCCTCTTTTTTCTTTCTTATTTTGGATCGCGTGGCCTCTTTGGGCCAACCTATTTTTATGCATATCACATTCATAAACCAATAAATTCAAATTCATATTCATATTCATATAAAAATCCAAAGATGTATAATCACTACAAGAAAATATGATATTATTGACAAA
The DNA here is from genome assembly GCF_026168435.1 of Sesamum indicum. Classification (NCBI taxonomy): domain Eukaryota; kingdom Viridiplantae; phylum Streptophyta; class Magnoliopsida; order Lamiales; family Pedaliaceae; genus Sesamum; species Sesamum indicum. The sequence continues at coordinate 22,301,643 of NC_142662.1, forward strand.
TTATGAAAAAAATGTCATTTTTCGTCCTATAACTTAGAGCGTTTCCACCTTTGATTCATTATTTACAGGATTCTCACTTTTGATCCTATAATATTAAAAAAAATATCAATTTTGGTCCCATGACACCTGTTTGTTAGATGTTTAACAAAAAAGCATACGTGGTTGTTAAATGCATGAGACCGAAGATGCTACTTTTTTAAAGTTATTGGACCAAAAGTGAGAATTCCCAACATATAAGATTGAAAAGTGTAAAAGCTGTAATAGCCACGTAATATTCCATTAAAATATATATAAAAATGTGTCATGAGACCAAAAGTACTATTTTTTAAAAGTTATAGGGGCAAAAATAACAATAATACCATAACCAATGAGACCAAAAATGAAAAAATCTAAGTTATGTGACGAAAAGTATCATTACCCCCACAAACTATTGAGTGAAAATTCTAAACTTATACTTATTAGTGACAAAAAACATGTACAAAATTATCACTAAATACAATTAGTGACACGACTATAGTAACAATATAGTGACAATTATTATTTGTTATAACTAAATTGTCACTATAAATGAGTCACTAATCATATTTAGCACAATTTTGTGCACATTTTTTAATCACTAATTTATCCTAATAACAATATTACAAAATAATAGTAATTACTAAACTTATGATATTCATTATTATAACAAAGTAAACATTTTTGTCACTAAATATATATAATTAGTGATAATAATAAAATTATTACTTAATATTTTCTTTATCACTAATCTTCTATTTTTTATATAATGAATCCAACCCAATCTAACTCAACTCAACTCAAATCGTTCACATGGAAAAGGAAAAAACACAAATTCATACACATGAGTCAAAAAATTTAGAATCCAAGCCAACCCAACTCAACTCAACTCGATTTGTTCGCCAAAAAAGAAAACTCAAACTCGCATACAAGTCCGAAAACTCCCCCACCCAACCCAACTCGACTCGTTTAAAGAAACCATGATCACCATGCGTAAAAGCCACACGCAAGCAAGCAGACGAGCCCAACTAAACTCAACTCAAATCTTTTTATAATATATATAAAAGCAGAAGCATCCCCATACACAATCCCACACGAGATTTTTCTCAGACAAGTGAGTTGGAAATAAAACAACTCATCGTACTTGCGGTCTCGATCCGCACAATGAACTCCATTTCTTTATTGCTCCAACTGCATAGAATCCTCAGATGAGAGGAGAGACTTTCCACACAAACTTCCCCCCACGTCCGAGGACTTAAAATAATAATTAAGGGTTTTTGGCTTAGGGCAAAAACAAGATATTCTGGTTTGAATAAACTAATTGTCATGCCGCAGACACAACTGTGTGTGTCGTGTATTAATTAAGTGAAAAGGGCTGCACGAACGTCGACAAACACCAATAGATAATTGCATTAGCTTCAAGTTCCAAGATAGCATAGCATAGGCTGCCCACAAAAAACCATTTTAGGCACAAGCCGGAGTTTGTGAACTAGCCACTAGATTAGCTCAACCCTACACCACCACAAAGCTGCAACTGCATACACACACACATGTGTGTGTGTGTGTTTTTCATGTATTATTACACACCTATGCTTGTTTGTGTAAACATGGGACAAATGTAAGTTCTGTACATGCACTTATTTATCTGGGAATGGAAGAGTATATATGTAGATGGTGGTGACAGCTTTAAAGGGCTGCAGAAAAAGAGAAAGTGGTCTATACACTGTCATTGACAGGGAAAAACAAAGAAAAAAGAATCCCTCTTCCCACCATTGGTTTCTCCTCAAATGGAGAGACTTTTCATGTCAGTTTACCTTAACTTTATCTGGGAATTTTTCACTTTAGTGTTGGAGGTGTTGATATTCTTGGATGCTTGTTTGTCTTACTTTGTTTAACTATATGTATATATAGGAGCCCTTCATTAAAACAAATGAGAAATATATTGGTAAGTATATGATAAACATGTTAAATTTAAGTCCAAATATACCAATAAAAAAGGAGGTGAAAATGGAAAAGAACATTTTGATTGAATTTTCTGTTTCAAATTCTATTGAATTTTCTATTTCACCTTAATATATATACACGTTATGTGTATAAAAATTAATACAAAAGAATGTAAAAGAGAAAAATTTACCACAAAAGAGAGAAAAAGACTAGCTGGAAAAGGATCCTCGTTCATTGAGTTAGAAAAGCTGGAAAGGTGATTTTATGAACTGGTCACTATATAGAACAAACCATTTAATGAGTATCACTACCCTGTTTAATTATCAACTCATAATAATTAGTGAATGTAGATGCCGGAAATCCCCTTATGAAGCTGCATTCCAAGTTTAATGATATATAAATGAAATAAGAAGCACATTGAAAAGACAAGCAAAGGGAGCTCCCTTCAGTCCAAGCACAGAGAAGGGATAGGGTGAAATTTATCTCCCGCATCATTCACACATTCACAGTAGCAACGAGCTCAACTCCTCTACTGTGTTTGAATGAATGAGACGGCAGCAAATTCAGACCCTTCACATATCCATGAGTGGGCTGAAGGAAGCTCTCTCAAACCATCATCCACAACACGGAGCCACTTAAGAAATGCACGTACCAGTAAATCATTGGACAAGCAAAAATGTAACAAGAGGCATCGATATGTCTGCTCAGCCAAATACTATGCAACAGGTTTAGGCCATCTCTGAAAGGGAAACAATTCTAGATGGTCTAAGTTAAGGTAAATCCGATTAAAAATCGACAACGTGACATCCCTAGCATAGCAAATGATTTACATCGTAGCAGACCTCACCATATCTTGCAACATTGCTAGTTGTATATTGCCAAACTGAACATTACGACATCTACCAGCAATATCTGTCACGCCTTTTTCTCGAAATTTAACTATGACTATGTCACATTGTATATATATGTCTGATAATTTACTGAGGATTTATACTTAACTAGGAATTATGAGGAATGAATACTACATATTCTGGAACATTAATATCACAGAGGTGAAAAGAGAAACTGGGTCTCACCCCATCAGAAGAATTGGATCATCCCTAGACTAATTAATGCCTCGAGGTAGAGAAAGAACTGCAGAATTTTGTTTGGGGCAGACAATATATATAGAAGTAAACCTAATATCCTCCTGATCAAAGAAAATACCCTATGTTAGCCATTAGTCCTGGTCATAAGGCAATCAAGAATTTGCATGAACCCTAACCCTAACCCTGGAAAGAACACTAGGAACAGAACCCTTTAAACGTCAGATCCTAAATAATCAAATCACAAAGGACAATATACTCAGATCCATGAAAATTTATCTCTCCAGAATCAAAATTCAACGTGAGTTCACGAGCATATAATCCATTTTCTTAACACATATATTTCTTCTGCAATGGGTGTAAATTTTTCAGGAGAAAATCAGACGCAGTATAACATTTGAACCCCATTGAAAGATATCTTGAAAATGTATTGCACACACAGCAAATACATGTATATATGTGTAAAGACATGATCAAAGGAGAGAAGATTAGAGCTACCGAACTCACTGAATATATTTTCTTGAAATATAAAGCAAGTTCCCACCACAAAGATGAACTCTTTCGTCTACCAGGAGAACCATTCAGTGACTGAAAGGTAGAAAAACAACCAAGAAAGTAGGTAGATGACATAGTATTCTGGCAGTAGTGGGAACAGTTTGCAGAAATCACGGAGGAGAAGAAGTGTTGAGATGAGATGATGGGTCGCTGTCGTTATGAGAGTCAGAGAAATAGAGAAAGCGATGGGGAGAGATCTCTATGAAATCTGGAAATAAAAGAAGAGATAGCGAAAATGAACTGAAGGGGCCTTCCACTTTTCTTTTCTTTTCTTTCCTCAGGAGATTTCTTTTCAGAAGGTGTGATGATGTTGTAGTTGCAAGAAAGCTGGGAAATATGTGTATTTATACACATACGGATAAAGGGCCGAGGGCTGCACCACCGACTCCTCCTTTCCAACCCTCTTCCCCCTCTCTCTTGAGGAAAGGAGAAAGAGAAAAACATGATGTGGTGGGCTATTCTTTGACCATTACTCCTTTTGGTGTGATCTCTCTCTCTCTGTCTCTCTCTCTCTTTCTCGTCAGAGGTTGTAGGCAAATTAGCAGTGGTCATTGCATAATTAAACCTGGTCTGGGGAATGGGATTTCACATGTGGAGAACTATTCACTTGTAGGGTTCAAGAATGCACCATTTTTGTTTTGGATTTTCTTGTGAAGAATATTTTAGGAAATAATTTTGGGGAGATTTAATTAAGAGATGTGCAATTATATATATATAGATATATTTATTTTTTTCATTTTTTTCCATAGGAATCATGTCTTCTTTTCATATAATATTTTATTTTTTTAGTTGTGTCATTAAGGGGAATAGCATTTTTTTAGTTGTGTCATTAATTTTTTAAGGGGAATAGCATTTTTTATCCCATAATTTAGGGTCTTTTCACTTTTGATTATCATGATTATATAATTCTCATTTTTTGTTCTATAACTTTAAAAATATAACAATTTTGGTCAAATGTCACCTACTGTTAGCTATTGAACGAAAAGGTCGTCTGACAGTTAAGTGCGTAGGACCAAAAATACTACTGTTTGAAAGTTATGCGACTAAAAAAGTAAGAATTTTGTAATACATGGGACCAAAAATGTAAAATTCTAAAGACCACGTTCATGTTCTGTTAAAATATATGATAAAAATGTATTATGGGACCAAAAGTATTATTTTTAAGAAGTTATATGACCAAAAATGAGAATCTTGTAATTAATGGGATCAAAATGCAAAAGCTCTAAGTTATGGACGAAAATTGTCATTTTTCCTTTTTTTCATTATTAAGTGGGATTGATGTATAGTAACTCCTTTTGATTGGTGAATGTGTGTTAATTAACTTAAATACAGTTCGTTTTAATAAAAAATAAATAAAAGTTAAAAGGTATAAATAGAAAATCATACTCCCTAATACTAAAATCCACATTTGCAAGCGCCCTATATTGTATATATATTCTTAGTGTTATATTTTCAGAAAAAATCTCATTATATATACGTTATTTTTCATTTATATTTTATTTTAAAATTTTAATATACTTCATCAATCTTCTCAATGATATTTTTTTTCATTATTATTATGATTAAATTATACATATTTAGAGTGTTCATTTGACATTAATACTAACTTCTTTTTATAGTAGCATAAGAAGAAACATGCATTTTCACTATAGTTACTTATCATGATTAAAGAGAAAAAACAATAATGGTGGATATTGATTATTATTAAATACTGTGCAATAATTATTATATTTAATATAATTTAAATTGTAAATATTTATATGATTATAATCACTACAAGAAAATAGGTTAATAGCAATGTCGAGGTAGTTAGCAAGTAATTTTCTCATTGCTAAATCACATTATTTAACACAAGATTTTACTTGTATTTAGCAACGAAAATTTACTTGCTAACGCATTTAACTACAAATTGTTTATAATATATATTAAATAGTGTATTAGCAACGAAAATTGTACTTGCTAATTAGCTTGACCCTAACTTTAGCATCAAAGTTTTTCGCAGCTATTGAGCTATTTTCTTGTAATGAATATTGATTAACCATGGTCAAAGGTTGTACGTAAGGGATTGTTATACTTCCTCCCCTGAAACTTGATATAATTATACGTAAACCCCCTGTAGTACCCTTAAAATTGGTTTTCATTACAAATATATCCATTCGTTAGTTAAAATTTATTGAGTTTGTTGGTATTAATAAATAAATAAAAAGTTGAATAAAAAATAATAATACTACCTTTGATTGACTTATTACTGATTTTTTATAAATTAAATAATTTTTTTCTTACTAAATTATCCTTATTTTTGAAATTCAGAACATAATGATTTACAGTATAGAAAATAATTAATATTTTTTGCAATATAGTTTGTGGAAAAAAGTGTCGAAGAATACGAATATGATAACATTTCTGGGGAAGGGAAATAGTTTCAAGAAACAGTATATTCATTTTATTTACCGACGGAATCACGAAAGGTTGGCGACGGAAAGTCAGTCTAAAGTCTGGCAAGTAAAACTTCAAATCAAAATACATTTATAAGTGAGAGTCCGACGCTGTGCTTCGTTTTATTTTCAGTTTTAATTTTTCGATTTCTAGTGGAAGTATATGTTATTTTTTTTAATTCATTTCTATGTAGAAATATAAATATATTTAATTTTTTTCTTTTTGTTTGTGTTCGTAATAGTAAAATATATTTAAATTAGTTAATGATAATATATTATTTTATTATTAGTAATGTCAAATAAATATTTTTATATGAATGAAATTTATGGTTTGTTATTTTTTCTTAATATTTATGATTGGTAAGTGATGCCATATGATGTGTATATAACTAAAAATTTAATTTTATTATTATATTATCAAGTTAATGATTGAAAGAATATGTATATTAGTGTTTGTATATGTGTGCATGATTTATTAAAAATCAAAAGATAATTAAACCACTTACCAATGGTAAATATTAAAACAGATAATTAAATAAGACTATAAGAAATTAGAAAATGGAGAAAAAATAAATGTGAAAGTTTAGAATAAATAAAGTTGGTGAAATAATTTTAAAAATGAAAAAGAACATGGAAGTTGGTAAGAGATAGAATTTTATTTCTTTTCATGCAATATTTAAAAGTACAAGAAAAAAACACAAAAAAGATGCTTTTTGTCCTATAAAAAAAGAGAGATTGGCATTTAAGGACTCTTAATATTTGGGGGTGGCAAATTTAAAAATTGAATTCATAACTTATTATTAGAAAAAAAATGCAAGCAACTCTCTTGTGATATTACAAATGAGCAAATTACCCCCTTATGAAAAAACTAATAGCGATTTATCTCTCTATGTTTTCTAAAATGAAGCAATATACCTCCCTGTATAAGGAGGTAAATTGCTTCATTTTTAAAAGTAGGCGTTGGAGTCTTAACGGCTTTCTTTAGGTCCCTCCTTTAGGATTTGCATTCACTTCGATCCGAACTTTGAACGATAGTTTATATCCATTGACTTAGGCATTTTTTGAACATATTATATAGATTTTTTTGAAATAACTTTAAAATTGTTACTTGATATCTTCTCAATAAAGTTACATTTTTCCTAATGTAAATTAAAGCGGGATTAAAGATCTCTGATTGGTTCAATCCTCAAATTGCACAAATTTATCAACTCATGAGCTCAAAATTTGCTACCCAATCTCTACCAGTGCTTAAATGTTACTCTGTCATATTTAAGAGTACGTAAAAATGCATAAAATGTAATTTTTCGTTATCAAATCGCGTAAAATTTGTAAGTTATTAAATTCACTTGTAGCTGAATGTCTAAAATCATTATAAGGAAATAGCTAAATAATTGCAAAAAAAATTAATGTCGATTTAATTAGTAAGTAAAATTTTAGTTGTTAATCTACATTATTTAATACAAGTAATTTACTTGTTAATATTTAGGAACAAAAAGTTACTTGCTAAAGATTTAGAAACTAATTGTTTAAAATATAAATTAAATAATGTAGATTAACAATGAAAATTTAACTTATTAATTAGCTCGATATTGATTTTAAAATTAATTTTTTTCCTAACTATTGTGCCATTTTGGTAGAGTGAAATCCTAAAGAAAGAACTAAACCTAAACAAACCATGCGTTCATGTTGCCTGAATCAAAACATCAAACTCATTTAAATGTAACACTCACCTAAATTGGAATGTCATATGCCAAATATGGTTATGGCCCCATGTAATTAATTAGTTGTCAGGTAAAGTTTAGAACATTTTTTCAATTAATAAACACACCAATGTTATATATATATATATATATATATATATATTCATATCCAAATAGAATTTTTTTTGTATATCTATAGTGATCTTGCTCGAGCTTTACGATCTCAAGGGATGACCTCTGAGCTGGATACTTACTCTACCAAGATTGAGTGATGGGCTCCTAAGAACAAAACAAGAACGTGAAGCTCATTGGGTGCGTTCCTGACAACGACCCTCCAACACTTAAGTTAGTGGTGTTCGAGGTGAAAATGTGCGATCAGATGAATATAGGTCGAAAATGAGAATAACACAGTTACCTCTCAAACAACGCATTGGCGTATTTATAGGGCCCAAGTGGTTACTGTTGTTTGGGTCACGTGTAAACATCTGAGGCACGGGTGTCTTCAATCGGACGGCCCTCCGTGTACTAGAGTCTTTTGTAAGTAATCGCATCATAATCATGGGCTATCCGACCCGCTGAGTCTGATTTGCGAATTTGCTTTTATAATATCGAAAATGAAGGATATTTTTGATATTTCGTATTAAAAATGGGGTTTTCCCCATCACATAGTTTATACAAAATTCTGCCTCAAAGAAGTCAATAAATTAAAATGCTCTCATTGCCAAATCAACACTCTGATGAGATTTATTATGATCCTTTCTTTAGGGGTAATTAAATTACAGCTATTTTTTTTTTAAACTGTCGTAATTATAAATACAATCTCGTTATTAAAAAAATTATAAATGATCTTTTTAAATCGAAAATAATTATATAATCCCTAAACAATGAGGTAAAAGTTGTACTTTATCCTTGTTGATTTTTGTTTTCCGACAAAAATAAACATTTGAAAAAATATAAAAAGAATTTGAGGTTGGGTAAAGTAAACAATCCATAGAGCTTATTGGTCCACAATATTATTTGAGAAAATTCTAAAAATATGTAAAATTATAATTGATAATTCAAAATAATATTTTGGGCAACTCAACACAAAAATCAAATGAAAATCTATAGGAGGTTAATGAACTTGTTTATACGAACGTTAAAATTAAAGGTATTTATAATTTTTCAAATAATAAAAAAATATTTATAATTATAGTAAATTTTATACAACATAGTTCTAATTTACCCTTGTTTAAATGTCGGTGTGTCACGAAATTATGACATAAGCACCATATTTATAATTAAACAATATTTATGGGGAAAAATTCCTATAAAAACAGCTCATCCGACCAATAATATACTCTATTTTCTATATATTTATTATAATTACATATAAACTCTCTATAATTTGAAAAATTACATTTAGTATCCTTGAGGTTTGCTTCTGTCTAGCAAATAAGTCCCTCAATTAGTCAAAATTCACCAAATTTGATGATATTAACAAAAAAAAAAATTAGATACAATTTCATATCCACTCCAAATTGAATTGTTACCAACTTATATTTGGTCAAATAAATCTTTTTTTATAATCAAACTATCTTTATACATCTCACACATAATGTATATGATGAGGTATATCTTACCGTTATAGGGGTAGTTTAGTCATAAAGATTTGTTTGACTTAAAATAAGTCAATTGAGGGCAAATATTTATTTGTATTCGTTCGACGAAAACAACCCTATGTACTTTTTCTAATCATAAAAAAATTATTTATAATTACAATAAATTTCGTTAAGAGTATAATTATCCCTATATATATATCATTTACCTCAACACCAAATCATCAATTTTAAATTCCAACTTGTATAAAAATAAAAATAAAATCCCGATTCGACATGAGCAATCTTTTGATAATCGCACGAAAACTAGAAATGTGAATTATAATAAATAATATCCCTATGTATGTTTTTAAGGTAGGTAATTACAAATTAAGTGTACTAACCTAACCACGAATAAAGCCTTAAATTAAGGAGATATATGTCACGCAAGTTGTAATCATCACTCTAAGCAGCCATAAAATATTTCAAACTTAGGAAGACTATTGGAGTCCAATAGAGCCGTAAATAATTCAAGTCGAATCGGACACATCATTATTAAAATTTATTTGGATTAATATTAATTTAAAAAATTATATTTGTATTTGATTTGGTTATTATTATAATCAAGTTTTAATTGGATCAAATATGAGTTCCAGCTAGAATATTTTGATATTTTAATTAAATATATTTTATTATTTTACACTAATCGAAATCCAGCTAAAATCAAGTTTGCGCATAAATTAAATTCAAACAAATTTTTACAAATCAACTTCATTCAAATATCAAATAATTCGATTTAATTTTCAGCCTTGAGCTCATTTTTATTGTCTTAGCGTTGGGTAAAATTAATAAGAATATTACTTAAAAGTTAAGATAAAAAAATACTCCCAATAGGATCTTAAAATTTTCAAATTTGAAACCCAACATCCACGAACTTCATCGAGTTAGCTCGAACCCCATCTGACTCGACCTGACAATGCGGCACAATTATCGTCAATTTCCGACACTTAAAAGGTCGAGATTTGTGAAACGTGGATCAATATAAGTACAAAAAACTAACCTTTATATATACTCTAAGCTACCTTGAAGGAAGATACATATTATACTTGTATTCTACTTGTATCTTGCATCAAACGGATGTAAAAACCTTCCAACAACCCTAAAACTTATTGGTTATAATTTTTAAAATTGGGACATGACTCGAGCAGAGGAATATTGGGAGATGTAGGAAAAAGTTTTCTTGTGGCTAATAATATTGCTTTTGAAATGCAGAAGTAGACTCAGCATTCATCATCTTTACTTTGAATGAAATTGAGGATGACCAGACATGATTGATTGGATGTTGTCCTTAAAGTTTTGCTTCGAGGGCCATTTGATTCCAAGAAAAATAATACCAATCAGCTCTATTAGTTCTCCATAATTATGTACATATTATTTAATTGCTAAAATTTAATAGTAAAACAGTAATTTTCGATGCATTGATACACTAAGTTGGTAATAAAATATATACTACAGTCTGATTATATTTATTTAGCAACTTTAATATATAGGAATATATATATATATATTTAAAAAGAATAAAATATCGTAATTAATCTCTTAAGTTTGTATATAAAATTACTTTATTCAATCATCTTCATTTCCTCATGTTAATAACCCTAATATTTAGTTTTGTTTCAACTTAGTCATTTTAACCACTTTCGACAAAAAATTGACTGGAAAAGGATGTGATCGTTAGCCCAAACACCTCATTGTAGCATTTTTCGGACATATTATACTCGGGCTTGATGTTCATTAGCCGGTTAATCGTCAACAATAAAGATTGATCACAACTGTTGTACAACGTCTGATTGACGCATTAAATACATTGAAAAATCAATCTGATAAGCTGAATACATCATAACCGTAGACTTCCAGATATAGTGTGAACTAGGAAAGGAGCCAGCACCCTCAGGTCGGGCTCGATATGCCATGACAAAAACAACAAACATCAGCGTAAATCATCTTCTAGTCTCAATTCATCTACTGGTAATCACCTCAGTGCATTTCTCGTGTCAGGTGCAATAGAAATTGGCGCATGAACCAATGCAAACAAATCATCATAGTACTCCATCACAAGTGCCTTGCTTTGGATAGTTGAATTGTAGTATCCCTCCACAAACGCTTTCATACATAAGTCAAACATAAAATCATCTGTCCTTTAAGACTTACAATTTTTGCACTTACAACATGTGAACATAATTTTCCCGCTACTCATGTATGCATGCTAATCCTTAACCTTATTTACGAAATTCTGAACACACCTTCAAATTCTTGCCCAACTCCTACATTTTTCTGCAGATTCTTCTTATACATGTATTCGATCAGTTGTCTTAATATTTTTAATTAATTATATCTATATATATATTAATATTAATTATAAACCATTAGAAAAAAATATGATTTTCTGCTATAGTTAATTACCTATAGCCAAAAGAAGAAAATCGTGGAAAAAATAAATCAACCACAACTTTCCAACAACCATTAATTGTTGTTTCTACAAGTGTGACCAAAATGTTAGCATGGCTAAAATCATGTGATCCGGGTAGCAAGTCATTAGTCACCTCACGCCCTCGGAAGAGTAGTGGACCTGAGAAAAGAGAGCAGATTGTTAGGCTCGCTAGGTGGTCCCTAGCTAAAAAATCATCTGATACTTAAGTCAATGAGGTATTCGAGATCGAATAGGTAATAGAAATACAAGCTGAAGCGATCTAAAGTGGGTTACTGGAGTAATTAATGTTGTACCATAAATGAATTGACCATATGATATTTATAATGTTTGAGTGGGTCCACTTGAATGCCTGAGAGGTCCACTCGCATTTTACCACGTATTGTCATCTTACCCCAATGATGTACAAATCAACAGTCTACAAGTATGGGTTTTCAGGGTCGAGTCACCATGGCAAACGTTTTGTCTTGATTTTATTTATCATAGTTAATAGTATTAATTTACCATAATTTTTAAATTATGGTCATTTATAATGTATCGAAAACTCAATTTTTGTAGCGAGCACCTTAAGAATTATAACCTTATCGTAATTAATAATATTAAAAACAAAAATAAAATAAGCGTTCCAATGGTTTAATTAGTACTTGGAATCTGACGCATTTCAATTTTCAAACAGAATAGTCAATCGCATTTCTAGACGTGCAAATTCAATAGTAATATATTGGGATAATTACACTTTTTTCTTTTAAAATTTGATGTAATTATACGTAAAATTCTTGTGGATTGAAATATTACATTTAGTAATCTTAATGTTTGTTTCTAAATAATAAATAGGTTCATCCGTTGGTCAAAATTCATACAATTTATTGATATTAACAAAAAAAAAAATGAATGAAGATATTTCCCTCGATTGATTTATTATTGATTTACTGCAGATCAAATAATTTTTTTATAACTAAATATAATTTTTCAAATCATAGAGGATCTACATGCAATTATACCAAATATTAAGAAAAATTTAAAGTATTACTTATATTAAATTAATATAAACAAAAGAAGAAACTCTGGATGTAAAGCCTTCAAGAAGAAAATTATTTAAATAATTTTTGAGGAAAAACGGTCCCCTTAGTTCTTACAATAAATTTTAAAAACTCATTCATATAATTTGATTTTAGGATTTTTCTATGTTGAAATTCATTGTTTAACCTTTTATTTTAAAATTTATTTATTTACTTTTTGTTAAGGAAGAAGGATAATTTTGTCCATTTTGGTTGAAAATTTAAAAGTAGGGGGTTTCTTGAAGGGTTTAAAACTAGAAGGAATTTTTAGTTTTTTTAAAAAAATATCATCTCCATATTACAAGGGACAAAATGAGTTTAAGCCGAATAGATAACACCAATTAGATTAATATAAAAAAAATTAAAAATCCAAAGTAAAAATATGAAATAAAAAAATTGCGACACAATTGCAAAAAATAAAATCGAAATATAGTGATATTTCAAAGTGGTAAATTAAAGAATTAATATAGATAATATTGTATCGAGTATAAGCTCAAAATATATTTAAAACACTTGAATGTGAAATTTGACTAGAATAATTATACAACCACACAATACAAGTTCAGATGCCATAGGTATGTTCAATTAGATCACTTTTTTATAAACAATAGTTCATAACTAATTAGTATAAAATCATTCAGAATTAATAATTTAAAGGTGCGGCTGGATCACCTTCTTTTGAGGGAGAGCTAATGTTTGTTCGGTATGATTTGACACTGCTTCACACCCAAAACAAAAAGAAGGGAGCTACGTCTGAGTTAAACTTGGAGATGGAAGTCTTCTTTCATTTCTCGACGGTGAAGTAACACCAAGCTCATGAGTTTATTATCCTAGATCCCTCATATAAAATTATTGACTCTAGAGATATAATAATATGGAGAAAACAAAATTGTTTCAAGCACCGACAGAACAGGAAGCGCCCCTTCTTTCAAAGAGAGGAGGACAGGTTATTCACATTTCATTTGATGGTCAGAGGCAAATTGTAATGGCAAAAAGAATATAATCTAGAGGAATAACGTAACAAAAATAAAATAATAATAGTACTTACGAAAAAACTAAAATAAAAAATAACTTATCTATGAAAAATGACTTATTTTATAAATATTTGTTTGTACTCTACTAATAAGTAATATATTTACTTCCAAATAAATGTTTTTACATATTCATGGTGCGTGATACTTCCTACTAATTATAAAATAGGGGTAATTACACTTAAACTTTCTCTAAAAATACAAAATTATACTTTTTTCAAAAAAACATCCCCTTCGAGTTTTGTCATTTACACTTGAAACTATTATGTTAGATTTGGTCCGAAGATGCTAACTTCAACAAAATATAATACATAAATTCTTAATTCTACCCCTCATTTAACATTTCCGTGTATATTTTTATATCTATAAAATGGTATCATAATATATGAAGTGAAGTTAGCATAATTATATTATTTTCCTTTGTAAGTACAAAAATATTACACAAGAATGTTAAATGAAGAATAAAATTAAAAACTTATATGATTTTTTACTAATATTAACATTTTTTATCCAAATCCTAATGATCAGAAAACATGTGTAAACAATGAATTTTCAATCAAGATATAAGTATAATTTCAAAACCTTTTAGAAGAAAAGTCTAGTTTCACATTTTCAAACCTAAGTGTAATAGTGTAGGTATAGAGATGACAAGGTGTTGGAATATTACAATTGTTGAGTTGCACCAATTCTTAACACAGACATAAAAAAGAATCATTTGAATTTTCTTTCACTTTATGTTCCAATAGCAAGTTACAAAAATGTATTGATGATGTTCCAAACAATCTTTAAAATAAACGAAAGAGAAAAAGGAACGAAAGAGAAAAAGGACCCTCATGCATATGATTACATGAATGCTGCTAGAGCCAAAATTGGTAAAAAAAAAAAAAAAAAAAAAATCAAATATAGACCTACAATAGTTACAATGTATGTGATTTCTGCAGAAGTTTAGATAACTCTGAGAATGAAACCTCAAATATATGCACTCTTTTTCCCTATTTGTAGCGCACAAGCAAATAGAGAATGTGGAGTTCAAGCCTCCAGCTTGATGGCTGCATCAATGGCATCAACGGTAGAATTTTGCTGTGTCCAAAGTTGGGCGTATCTGCCAGACTTCGACAATAGAACATCATGTGGTCCTTGTTCTACTACTCTCCCGTTCTCCAGAACAACAATCTGCCAACCGGCAACATAGAGGTAGTCAAACAAAAGCAATGTAGAAGTAGCTTGGAGTAGAGAACCCGAGTACATAAAAGAATGAAATTGGCAGACAGGTGTAGAAACGGTTTGCAATATGTAGAATGCATAAGTAGTTAGAAATGCAAGAATCTCGATTGCCTACAGTGGTCCTTGTATTACCCCATAAGAAGCCATTAGGGCATGTTACTTTATATGTTTGACATGGTGTGAAGACCTTGTTACTTTAATTCCAAAACATATGAAGGTAATCAACACAAAACTTTTGGTACAAATTCGTGGAATTAATACATTCAAACACTGGAGAAATTACATTGTGCACAGATCAGAGTAATAGGAAGCAAATCGTCATTCTATGTTGCTTTAGGTAACTACTAACCCTCTTCTGGGAAAACCTTAAAGAAAATGTGCAAAATAATATATACATATGTGGGCATGCATGTATATGTGAATATGTGTATAAAATATAATGCAGAACACATACCTCATCACATTGCATTGCCGTTGTGAGCCTATGAGCAATAAAAATTGAAGTCCGATCATTTGCCAGGGATTTCAGTGCATTTAGAATCTCTGCCTCGGTTGTGCTGTCAAGCGCACTTGTAGCTTCATCACAAAACCTAAGGCACAAAATGAGTTAACAAGGTGCAAGCGAAGCCAATGCTTGTCCCACGCTTCTAACCTCTTCAGTTCACCCAAAACTTCAAAAAGGTGGAGGAAAGCATTATGCAAAAAATCATCTATCACGTGTCTCCTTGAATTCAAGCTGCAGCCATAGGGTTTAATATGGACAGCAGCTTCCACAAGTTAACAGATCGGACAACATGCAAATCCATATTGACAAAAGCAACTAATATCCGTGCACTTTTTCGTTTATGGCAGATCCTTGGCCTGTCGAGGTGACTGCATAGCCTTTCATGTTGTATTGTACCGAGGTACTACTATTTATTTAATGAAATTTACATTTACCGAAAAAAAAAAAAAGCAACTAATATCCAGAGATTTATTCTCTTCACTAGATTGACCAATTAAACGGTACTCTAATATGGCATAGCTTAAGATTCCACTAGGGTTGGGTGAAAGGATAAATGCTTTAAAAATGTTGGGTAAACAGATATATTTACCAGATAAACAGGGGTGCCCATGTTGAATGCGTCCACACCATGAACATGGTTAAATGAGAGCAATACATTAAAAATAGAACTCTTTTTACTTATTAAAGGAGGCATCAAACAACTATATGATCCTTAGAACAGTGGCAGATGAAGGATATGAAGGACAACCTACGGATAGACCTGAAATCACTAGATAAGCAAGACCATCAATCTGATCTCTGGCTCATTATGACTTTTACCTGCCATGACCGAGATTTCAGGATGAACCACATTCAGAAAGAAAACGTTTAATATTTGTAAGCAGCCAACTCTACACCTCTTTCTCCGAAAAGACATACAAGAAACAGAAACAGAGAATGCTAGAGGAAGCAAAATGACTTAATTTGAATAAAGCACTTGAAAAAGAGATACTTACAATATTGGAGGTGCTTTCAAGAATGTACGAGCAAGTGCTACTCGTTGCTTTTCACCGCCACTCAACTGCAGAAAGGAGAGAGAGTATCATGTCCAAATGGGATTCATTGACTAATCAATTAGGAATCAGCACAAGAACAGACGTGAGTTTTCACTAGCATAGGCTAATTGTTGACTCATGTTTCAATCAACATGCATCCCTTTGCTGATCCATAGATCTCTAGAGGGGTGAACGCACACAACTTGAAATGGTGCAACCAGGGCCGAAAAGTAAAAAGACGCAAAAAAGAAATAGACACCAATATTCAAGAGACGTAATGGATACAAAAATAATTAACACAATCCTAATATTTTATATTAGATTAGTTCTCTCTAAATAAAGGTATTGTGAAGGTTCTCTATTTATATTCTTAAAGACTAAAACCAAAAAGACAAGAACAAATTATGACATGCAGGAACTAGAGCTATCTGATTAGCCTTTGTACTTCCAATGATAGTGGGATTAGAAAGAGAGAAAATAAAAGACATACCTTAAGTCCTCTTTCCCCTACGACAGTTGAATATTTCTCAGGGAAATTCATGATCGTGTCATGAATTGCTGCCCGACGAGCAGCATCATATACCTAATATTAGAAGGCAAATCAATGGAAAACCTAGAAAGTTAACAATCACTCGGTGTAAAAACAATTCAACAGATTACCTCCTCTTCTGTTGCTGAAAGGCGACCGTAATGTATGTTATGGAATATAGTATCATTGAACAGCACCTGCCACCAAAGTAAAACTTTTTCATCATTGGAACATGCTAAAATGTGCCGAATGCCCATGCGACCAACTAATCACCAATAATGAAGCAAATGCAGAGGTAATACTGCAAACTCACAGTATCTTGAGGAACAACACCAATGGATTTCCTAAGGCTTTCAAGTGTTACTGTTCGAATATCTTGCCCATCTATTTTTATCTGTTCAAATATCAAAGTGTCAATGGCATTTCATAGATAAAACCAAACAATGAGTTGAGCAAAACAAAGGAGGTAAGTGGAGATTCTATATGACATTTATATACCGTGGATTCTTTTTCATCTTTACCTTTTTCCTGGTAATTTGAATTAAGGAAGAAGCCATTATCATAAGCAGAAAAACATAACAAAGAACAAACAGATGATGGGAGACATGCTGTACTAGAGGTACCACGACAAAAAGGCTGAAAGAAGCAATATCAGAAGTAAAGGAGCTTGACAAAATTCCAAGCAGTAACTGTGAACTCTTGGCTTCTACAAAGGAAAGAGTTTTTAATCTTACACATCCAGAATGGGTGTCGAAGAATCTGAAAAGCAGTCTTAGAATGGTAGACTTCCCTGCAAATAAGTGCAGAGATATTAGAATAAAGCTGAATCTAGAAAAAGAATAAATATTTGAAATCGCAGAAGCAATAAATTAGAAAAAGAAAAAAGACATCAATGTCAAACACTATGTCCCAAGTCAACAATCACGTCCAAAAGATATACCAGCCCACATCAGTTGATGCGAAATCACTTCTGGCTTTGATTGAAACATATGTTGAAACACCAAGGATAGGGGATTGCCAAACCTATGGTGACTCCAATTGTTAGTGTCTCATGTAGTGGTCCATGACAAATTAATTCCATGTGAACAGATATTCAATGATTTCAACATACCCTTTTGGTTTTTTTTTTTTTTTTTTTTTTTTTCTGGTCAGAAACAGTTCAGTCAACATTAACACTTTGATTAGAAGAAACAAACCCTAGAAAGGTAGTAATCTTTTTTAACAATCAAATATTTGACATATGTCATGATGAAGCCGACTTGATTTCATTTTACTGTTAAACTGATCAAACTGCAAACAGCATAAGAGAAACTTAATTGCAAGTCTACATGGATACTCATTTCTTATGATAAAAACATACATCATATATATACACACACACACACACATAAATACATTTATTCAGTCTGAACAACAGTCATTAATCAAATTGGAACTCCATGAGCGCTAACCATGTAAATTACTGGGCCAAAAGATAGATCATTATTCTCTAGGAAATGAAATAATCTAATTACCACTTCCACTGGTACCAACAATAGCTACACTTTTCCCAGCTGGCACAACAAATGATATCCCATCAAGAATCTTCCTATCTGGCAGATAACTGCACAATTACAACACAGATTGAGCATCAATTAGCCACATTCTATGATCCTTATCCTCAAATGCAGTCAATTATCTTCATGGATATCAAATATGGCACTTGAAACATTCATAACAGTCATACAACCGAAACTAATAAGATGACGGAGCTGTTTACAAAAACACAACATTTTATTTTCGTCGTTATCAAAGGTCAGCATCAACATCCGCATTTCCAAATTGTAATTGAATGACCAAAGTTGTTTAAAAAGAATCAAAACATATGAATTCTTGAAAATCTTTAAACAAAGAGAAGTTTTCACAAGCACGGCTTGAATCACGCGCCTCCATTTGCACTGGAATCGCAGAATAAAATGTCATTCCAGATAATGCTGATATCAAGAAGCAAAGATTCCTTCAAATGATTCCGGGAACCCGCCAAGGAACAAATATACATGACCAAATGATATCATTCAGAAAGCTGAAGTCATGATGCAAGTCCCAAAGGTGGGAAACCTGGCAACTACCAGAAATCATGCATGTGTATCCAAGCCTAGGCTATCTATTACTTGTGCTATAATTTCCTTCTTCCCATTTGATCCAGTCTTCCAGCTGCAGATAACTTGCCTCTGAAATCAGTCTTATACTTCAATACTTAAATTTTCTAACAGAAGTAAACATAATTTAAGAGAGTTTCATTTATAGCATCTTATTTCTTCGAACAAATGTACTTATTTTCCATTTTATCCACTATTCCAGCTTAAGTTAACCTACCTCTACGATCAGTGTTTAATGTTTCTTGTGTAATTTAGCAGATTTTCACTTAGACTTATTCCCTATACAAATGTATACCTATAGGTTGATGACAGATCAACAATTGTCGCTAATGTTTTGAGCATCCGTACCACTTAGAAAAGATGATCTGGAAGATCTTGCAATGCTAAATCATTTTACACAAAGTTGACATATACCACAGTGATCCTAACCAGAAAAACTGGAGATACCTGAAGTGAACATCTTCAAATTCAACAGTACCCCCATATAGTTTCAAAGGCTTGGCATCATCCGCATCCACAATTTCGGACTTTTCCTGGAGATGTAAGGGGAAGACCGAGGATTAGTATTACAAGATTATAATACATGAAAATAAACAATCAGTGTCAATAAAGAACTCCTTGGTAATGCATCACACTACCCCACTCTCAAATCCTCTATAAGAAAATTCCGGTAATATACAACATTAACTCATCTTTACAAACAAACATCTCCATAATTGTGATGTAGGAAATCTATGAGTCATGAGGGGAGTTACACCGGTCAAAAACAAAAATCAGTAAGCACATTATAAGTCCACTATAATTATGGAAACATTTGAAACGTCCATAGAACAGGCATTTGTATTTTTAATAATCACTATATATTTGGGGAAATGGAGAGGAAAGCATGGCTTGGTCATGACTTCTATGATTATTCCTTGGAAATACAAACATTTCTATTAGAATGGAGGATGTGGGAATGCATAACCTAGGGCTTCTTCTGCAACATTTAATGAGCTTTTCTAGGTAAACTATTCAAAGTACTTCTCTTCCTCTAGTGCTTCTTTCCCTCACTTCTTGCCCATTGTATTTATAGCTGCAAGCTTCACTACACTTCCTATGTAAATCCTAGATTGACTCATCTCATACCACGTTTGTATTTTCTTTTGGTAGAACTTGAATAGAATATCAAGGAATAGAGAACAAAAAATATACGAGCAGCAGAAATGAAGCAGAGAGTTTAGAAAGATAGGTCATTTTGACAGGACTATTTAGATTACTAAGTTGCTCCCACAAGCTAGAAAGCAAGATCGAGACTGAGCATAGCTACTGGTTAACTCCCCAGCAAATAAACGAAAGAGCAACAGAAAGAAAAAAACGATGGAAAGGAAGAGCCTTCAGTACTATAGAAAGCAGAAAGTACAATTAACCAGAAAATCAGTAAATACCTCAAGTAATTGGAACATGGACTTCATGTCCACCAAACTTTGAATTGTTTCTCTATATACACTTCCAAGGAAGTTGAGTGGAAGAGAAAGTTGAAAAAGTAGCCCGTTTACCATGACCTATGAAGAAAACTGTTTAGTCATGATTTTATCAATCCCATATCGAAAATAAAATTATTCCCTATTCAAGTGAGCTCAAAACAGGTTTAACAGGAAGAACTTATTATAAATAACATTTTTACCAAGTCTCCAACGGTCATATTGCCGTTCATTATCCCACTTGAACACCATACCATGGCTGTTGAGATAGCTGCACTAAATAGCAAATTCTGGCCAAAGTTTAAAAAGGCAAGACTTCTTTGGGTTTTTAAGGCTGCATCTTCATATCCTGAAAGATGTCTCGTTGTTAATTAACTGAAATCCTCCCATTGCAGATGTAAAGAATAATTAAGCAGCACAAGGAGCAATATAAAAATTGTATTTCTCTTTCATTCAGAAGTGAAAAAAAAAAGAAAAAGGAAAGAAAGCTTCAATTACGGTTTCATTATTCATAAGATACAATGAGAACCATGGAACTGTTGAAACAATGGGCTCTCTAACATATCTAGAGTCCTAGACCCATAATTCGGAGGAGAGGAGTTACTGATTCGAAGATTTTGCAAAAAATAAAGCCATACAAACTATGGGTCCAGCATATTCTGGAGGTAACCAGTTAAGCAAAAGGGATCCATCAAGTCATTCATATAACATTTCATTGGCAATGAGTAACTAACATGATCGTAATATTTTGAGTTAAGATTATGAGAAGAAACACAAGATTCAATTATAAGATAAGCCCCTTTCTAGGTGAGATTATTTGCCTGACCAACTTTTGTTGAGCAAAAGATATATAATTTTGCTAGGAAAAGAGAGAAAATATCATGAATTTTCTAAACTTAGTTTACGAACTTTTTTGAGGATTTCGAATTCTAGGAACCAAGTTCATGAATTTATTTGAGGAAATCTGGTATCCTCAAAGCTCTTTTCTTTTTGCAGAAAAATTACATTTGATATTTGGCCCCTATATTACAGTTTTTGACACGGGTGTGTGTTTGTTACTTCCCTTGTTTAACTTGTCAGTATTAAAAGCTGATCCAACATGATGTTAATAATGCCTGATGCAGCTTTTTCAGCAACGTCTGCAATACAATGAAATATATACAGTGCTTCTATCTGTCGGACAATTTTATACTTCATGCCTTCAAAGACTGCTTTTTTCTGTCAAACAAATTTTTATACTTCCAAGTCTTTGTAGTTTCAAATTAATAGAGCATCATTCATGTTCTGAGGAAGATTACCTAGTGTTATTTATTCTATGTCATGGTATGCATAGGGCTTGCCACAGGTGTTGATAGGTCTTTCATATGTGTCCTCAGAGGCAAAAGCCAGTGAAGATCAGGCTCTCTTTACAAGTTGAAGTAGCTCAGTTTCAGCTAGTTTCTCTACTGAGCGAGAGAGGGTGGGTGCAAGATTCTTTATATCCCTTGCGCAGATATCCTTCTTCAATTCAGAGAATGCTTTCCTGAAGGAAATTATAATACTTCTTTATGACGTGTAAATTATATAAATAATCTCTACCTCTTTGCTTACTGGATTACGCTCCCCCTTTCATTTGCTAATTAGGTAGCTCACCCCCTTTTCCCCGCATCCAAACAAAGGCCTAAGAACTATTTACATCATTCCCATTTACCTGTATAAGGGTAGGAAAATGCTTAATCAATTCAAAGTAGACATTTTAAGAGGAAAAAAACTTACTCTCGAGAAACTCATCATACTTATCAGCTTCAAAAGCTTCATTGTTGAAATACTTGACAGTCTGAAAGCAAATATAAATGAATGACAACCATACTTCGAATTTAAATATTCCTATCTAGTTGAAGTGCAGAAAAATTCTCCAAGAGGGAGGGTGAACTCACCTCATAATTAATTAAAGAATCAATGGCACGTGTATTAGCATCATTATCAGCCTTATTCATTGCCTTCCTAAACTTGGTTCTCCACTGCAATTGAAAATCACAGTGTGATACTTCAAATGAAAAATATCACAAGTAGAACTGACTTAGAAGGAAGTAACAGAACGTATCAAGCGTCCCAGCAATAAATTTATGTCTCTCACAAGCAGTAACTCATAGAACGGAAGAAATGTGGAACAATTAAAAGAAAAGAAAAGGAAAGATGCAGCCTGTCCAGAGAATGGCACTCCTTATTAAAGAAATAAGTACTGCACAAATATGGAACAATTACAAGAAATAAAAAAAGAAAAGAATAAAGTGGTATGCATCCTGTCCAGAGAGCTCCTTCTAAATAAAGAAATAAGTACTGCAGAAATATGGAACAAATTAAAGAAATAAAAAAGAAAAGAAAAAAGAGGTGAATAGAGAAAGATGCATCCTGTCCAAAAAATGGCACTCCTTAATAAAGAAATATGTAGTGCAGAAACTAAAAGGTGGCTGAAACAGATGTGAAGATTTTGAATGAAAAGGAAAAATACCTGTGTCACAGCTAATGTGAAAGCTATATATGCTGCCATAGACAAAGAAGTAATCCATGCAAATGGTGCTCCAAACTTATAGGCAAGGATGCCAGATACCATTGATATCTGAAAGGCCATAAACTAATACTGTTAAAATTTTATCAAGAAACAGGCAACTGAGTTATAGCATTAATGATAAGTTCTTGACCAAACTTGCAGAAATAATTACTCATTGTAATGCAATGAAATTAAAGAGGAAACAGAAAAGTATATGTAGTACAAAAACTGTACCTCTAATATAGTAGGTACAACATTGAAGACCATTGATGAAAGAATAAAATTTATAGCTCGGCTACCACGATCAATAGTTCGATTAAGAGCACCTGTTTCTCGACTTCAAACAGAAAGAGATATAGAGTCAAGTTAATATCAAACTGTCTGCACATCAGGAACCATCAACAGCACAGCAAGCATGACACTCAGTTATACTGAAATTAAGCCAAAAAAATAGGATAACTCCAAAGAAAATGAAGGGCATTTGAGAACTTCAAGACACAAATACTTTAATATATCCCAATAGCACAGAAGATGCGGCAAGCAACTTCTGGCATCTCAGGAGTAAAGCTTTACTGAGAGAGTGTTGATTGATAAATACCTAAGGTGATATCGTAAGTCAAGCTCATGCAAATGTGAAAAGACCTGCAGGAAGATGGTGTCAATAACGTTCAACCAAAAAGCATTTCTAAACACGTCTTATCTACTGGAATATGTTATACTTGCAGGGACATATGGCATGTCTTGTGGCCATATAAAACTCAAGATTTCTTTATCAAATACAACCATTACAATCTCATCATCAGCTGTTCAGTTTGGTTCTCCACGTTGTTCATGTATTAAATTTGGCAATTTATAGGTAAGTCAGGGACATTGATGAATTGAGTTCTTCATACACCAGACAAGACAAACCGATTAACACCTCCACATTTCAATTTTATGTAGACACTTCTTTGTTATCTAACCCTTCCAACCAACAGTACATTTGTTTTTTCTCCTTTATTCTTTATTTTCTTCACTATCTTTTCTTACAAGTTCTCCTTCTCTTTACTTTCTTTCTCCTTCTAAAGGCATATCTCCCTATACGAGGGACTCCGCGATTTTCAATGAAGGGGGTCAAGAATTATTCTATAGTTCCTCTATCCCAAATTTACTGCTCCTATTGTTCTCTTTAAATGTCCCAAAATAAGAGTAGGTTTTTCCCAAAAAAAGATGCTCTCATTAAATAGAAATATGGCACTACTAACTACTATCTCAGAGAGCATAGTATACAATACTCAAAACTTACACTTTATCGATGCTCAGACATAACTCCATATTGGGTTAGAGCCCAGGACTGTAACATTAGGATGGAGAAAGTGGTCTTTGATTAAGTAAAGAATATAAGTCTTACCTAAAAGAACATTTTAAAATATCTTATTAACAAAGCTTTTGACTACTATCTGTTCTGTTTGTCATATTTTCAAAGTTGTGTGTATTATAATGCTATCATTTCTAGCACAATAGACACAATGTCCTAGTATATGCCACACTTTGTAGGCACCAAAATGTTAGAACTTGAAAAAACATATATGATACCTATTAGAAAGATTAACTTAGTGTAGTCATCTAATCTCAAATACAATGGTAGAGCCACCTCACTCGCACATCTATCTGCACAATTTTCTTATCTTTCTCTTCATCTCTCTTTCTTGCCTTCATTCTTTTTTATTTCCTTTTTATCAAGATCTTAGAGAAACAACTTCAGATCCAATAAACAACAAACAAATTAACTTGGGTCTTTGTTGATTTGGGTGGTGCTGGTGACTGTAATGGTGGGGAAAGGTAGGACGTGGCATAAGCTAAGGGGACAATGAAAGTAATGCCGATGAGAAGGACTGGGTGAGGACTGTAGCTGGGAACTTCAGTAGGGTGCAGGTGACAGTTTAGGAACACGAAAAGCTGGGCAAGCAGACATGAAAAGGGGGCTGAAGGAGGTTGAATTGACCGAAGAGTGGAAGGACTGGCTGGGAAGAGCCTAATGCATGATATTTTTGGAAGCCTTACAGTCTTTTCTTGGGCTAAAGCCTCAGCTCTTGTAAATCCAAGAAGGAAACCATTTTAGCTTTTAAAGCCAAAGAGTTTTTCATTGAGCATGCAAGACTCTTGTTCTGATTTCTGTTCTGCATTCATAAACTGCTGTGTGCTTGTAAGCTGGTTGTAATCCTAAAAGATCACCTAAATTTTCCCATATGACAATGATCTTCAGGATCTAAAAACCATTCATCTGAATCAATTAAGAGCAGAGAAAAGCTAAGAATAATCACATTCTCTAAGTTACTCCTTTTCAGCATTTACCCTCCTCTTGTTTTATATATTTAGAACTTTTTCTGCTTTCCCACCCCTGAATACAGAATTGTTTCATCTTGCAGACATATTCAAGCAGTCAACAAGAGAAGAAAGAGCGAAAAACAGCAGAATATGAACGGAAAAGAATATCAGCCAACATAAATGATATGCTCCTAAATGACTGCACAATCAGCATTATGAAATTTAAATTGGGAGATGATGAAAAAAAAAAATAAGGAACTTAGTCTCATACCTTCCGGGAAACCTGTCGAATTGTTCTCAAAGCCACCTTAGAGAATATTGCAGTTCGCAGTTCTACAGCAAAAGAATTGCAGTAAGTCCCAGAACAGAAGTAAAAGGTATATGTGTCATTCTACAGGGACTTTTTTCCATCGTAAGACAAAAGCATATAAGCTTGAAAGGCAGAATCATCATTTACCCATGACCAATTCTGATACTTGTAGGAGCAATTACATAGCACAAAGCAGAACAACTAAAAACTCAGGTCTGGTACGTTCACAGATATTTACCATTAAAAGCAGATGCCCCTGACCGCGCTATACCATATCCAATCAGAATCGCAGCTGGGCTTGCAAAAAGAGCTAATATAGTTGAATTAGCAGCAGTAAATTCAGCAAGAGCACCAGCATTGCCAGTGGCTGTTGCCAACCAATCAACAGCAAGCTTAAACAAGAACGGCACCTGAACATTAACAACCTACATATACCCAACCACAAAAAATTAAAAATGAAAAACAAAAATATTGTATGGCATGGACAGTAAGTGTGATTTTCGTCATGTTACTTTGGCGCCAATTAGGAGGCCCAAGGCCGCAATGACACGAAACCGAAATTCAACATTATCTTTCATCCAAAGGTATTTAGCGAGAGTTGCGATGATTTTAGTATCTGCGACTTGCTCTCCAGAAGCTCCAATTCTCTTCAATGTCGTCGTCTGCTCTTGCTTTGTTGCTGGTTTTGCCTCTGTTGAAAACAGAGCATGCCCATTGGGCGAGGAAATCTGTAAGCCAAAAATTTCCAGTCAACGATCATAAAGGGCCAGTTATCCATTCAATAAGATAAAGTTAAACACACATGAACAATTTTGAAGTGATAATCATAATTCAAAAGGAAATTGAAATAGATATGCTAACGGGGTTCTGAGGAGGTCTAGAGGGGAAATCGGAGAGGAAAGCGTTGAGCTTGAGCACATGCGGCCTCGTTCTTGCGGAGCTCCACAACCTGGGTTTACTTGACAGAATTCTAGCTCCAGGAAAAACGGAGCTCAGATTAGATTCAATCGCAACGCGAGGTGGGTGCAGAACTGCCTGCGAAATTTGATTAAAACAACGAGAAGGCGTGGAGCGACTCATGATCTCCAAACACCTCGAAGCAAATGTTGACTGCATGTTTTTCCCTTCTTGTCTCAGTGCATTTGAAGCAATCCCAAAAGGCGGTGAAAAGATTTTCACCAAGTATTCGATAAAATGCTTGAGAGTGGACTTTGGAAAGTAAATTTCGGCTGGCTATTCCTGATTTCAGACACGGTAGTTGCGGGCAAGACAAAATCTACACGTTGCTGCTATTCGGCGCTGAAATACTGCAAAAACGCAAGAATTCGTGTGCGATTTTGATAAAAACAGAAGAAAACCTTACACTTGAAACCGCACGAGAGTAAATGAGACATACTCTTCTTGTTACTCTCATTCACATTTTTGCACAGAATATTGTCCGTAAAGGGGTCCACATTCATTTATGTAATGAATTTTAGATTTCTCCAAACTAGTTTACCAATAAATAATTTTATGTCCCAAAAGTTTAATAACATCGTGTTCAAATTAATTGATCTGAAAGTAGGATTTCAGATAATTGATAATAGTTTTTTAAAATTTATTTGGATAATTTCATATTAAAAGTGATCCAAAATTTTCAAATCTCCTTCTGAACTATATTCTATAATTTTTTAATGGATTTTTAGGTCTTTTTTTTTTTAACAAATGTCGTTTGAAATCTTTTCCTGAACCCTTTAGTCCAAACGCAGCCTCATTCCTTGAATGCTTAAAAATAAATTGCAAAATATGACTTTCATCATTTTCTATCATCCATACCAATAAAATAAAATAAAATAATTAAACCATATAATAAATAATTTGAGTTGGTATTTGTTGACTGAAAAAATTCAAATTCATATGTCTCTCTTGTAAATTTCGTTCCTGATCTATATATATGATCTTAAGAGCTTAAAAATACAAGAATATATAAAAGATTTATAATTTCCGACTACTTCTGGATGGAAGGATTTGAACTGAACTCAGGGACAAAATTTCATATTATTTTATATTAAATAAATTTAAAATTCATCAAACACGAATTCGAAAATCGAAATGGATCCAAACATATATATTTGGAATTAATACAAGATCATTCAAACACACGAATGAAGTAAACAATGGCCCATGGACTACATGTTTGGACCACAGCATTTGTCCAAGACAAAATTCCCCTCATAAAGTTGTACAATAGTTCACATACTAACAATTGGCCAAACATGACTCAGTTTTTCTTATCTTCTTTTCCAACCATATAATATAGAACAACAGCATCTTCAATATGGTTCTCTCCCTTTTTCTTGCTTGCTTTAATTTCCATCTTTATGTTTATGGCATATTTTCTCCTTTACTTTTCCAGATAAAACTCTTGGACAGAAATGGCAGCTGCAGCAGCCTGCTCAGCACTTCTCCCTTCAATCAGCCAGAAACGGCTTCAACTCCACTGCATTACAAGTGCGGGAATAACTAGAAAGAATGCATCATCAACAGCAGCAAGAACATACAAGAAGTCTATAACAAGATGTAGTGTGAGTTTGGAAGATTTCATTGGGGGAGACCTCGTAAAGTTTGATTTAGGCCAGTGGTTGTCCGACGTCGAGGAGCATAAGGCCCTGGCTATTTACTCCCCGCACGAGGGTGGATATGAGGGCCGGTATCTCAACCGTCTCCGCTACCAAGGTTATCATTTCTTGGACCTATCGGCTAGGGGATTAGGCGACCCTGAGACCACCCTCACCAAGTTCCACCCCGTTTGCCCGGTGAGTAGGTTTGTCTTTTCGTTGATACATGTATGTTTATCGAGAATGTTGTTGAGATGCATCTATATATATATATATATATATATATATATATATGAGAAAGAGATATGAGATAGTAGTAGAATATTTCAGGCTCATGTTGGGAAGCAACCAATAGCGAGGTGGTATTTTCCTCCAGAAGTTGATTACAGGCTCTCTTTGCTGCCTCCGGATGCCAAAGGGCTGGTGGTTTGGATTATTGAAGCTAAGGTTTGCTGTCATATCCTGTGCATGTATGGGAATATGACGTCCAATATTGTAAAGGTTTTATGATTTTTTGTACTGTTCCTATGTTCAGGTTTTGTCAAAAGCAGAACTGCAGTTTCTTGCCATACTTCCCTCACTGAGGCCGCGAGTCAGGGTCATTGCAGAATGTGGAAACTGGTAATGTGCCCCAACCTTTCCCAACAAAGACACACGCCACCCCTGGGCGGGCAGCTCTAAATTTACAATCAGAGCTTTTCCTAAACGACCGTTGTTTCACTTTCGCACGCAGGAGAAAGTTTATCTGGACACCACTGAAAGAAATTGCAGGACTACCAGCAGCAGCGGGACAACAATAGTTTCCAAATCACTGAAAGATGTACAGAAGTACTTCAGTCTATGTATCAGAAATTCGAGGAAACAATTGAATGTAGGTTCTTTACATTTCATGATCAGTAGTCTCCTGCAGTGAGGGATGGATGCAACATGAGCACCAAACATCAAACTACAGGCTACACATTGTACATTGGCAGGCATCACACGATTACATTGCAACAGAACAGAAATACACTCGGTTATCTTGTTGCTCTTTTGCGATCCACCATAGAATTGACTGTGAAGATTTCATCTGGATTTGGAAGAGAACTATGCAACATCTCTATTATTTGGCCAAAAATGTTTCACGGTTAGCAATCTGAATTATTGAGACTATTATCTGTTTTATAAGAAGAGTAAAGTGTTGCATGCAGACATCAGAAGACACCTTTTTGAGTTTGAGAGTGTAATACCAATGTTACTGGGTAGCTCTCCGCAGCACAATTTATGTACGAATTCAATGACAGACCCACCCCGTGATAATCAACAAGTTGCTCCAAAAGCCACATAACTTTGGTGAATCATTTATTTACAGAAGAGCTATACAAGGGACATTTAGCTGCTACCAATGTCAGGCATAGAAATGGCGAAAATTATTATAAAGGAATAATTGCATATATACAAAGAAAGGAAAGTATTACAAAAGCATGTTTCAATATATCATCTAAGTAATAACGAAAACTGCCCGAAATGAAGCCTAAACAAATATTAATAAATAAATGAACATGAAAAATTAAAATACAAACTACGGTGCTTCTAAATTAATAAATTAATAAACATAAAAAGTTAAATGTAAACTATGGTGTTTTTAACTTGCATTAGTGCATATTTTTGTGTTCTTCCGAAAGGCCATCTTCTTGTCAGCTGAAAAAAATTATCACAATAAATGATTTAAAAATTAAAGTAAATCTTGCATAATAAAAAGAAAAAAAATAAGAATCCAAAATTATTCAAATACTTTTGATGTAATTAAGTAGTAGTTTAGAAAGAAAAATTCATATGGCATACATATACACAAACTGATTGATTGCATGAGAGACTCAGCTAGCAAGTAACATGATCAGTCAAAAACTCTTTGAAGTATACTTGTACAAGGAGACTCAGCTAGCAAGTAACACTAAGCATTTATCGATCGATGTCTCAATTTTATAACAAGTAGAATAAGTCTACTTCTAAGTATATAGACATGCAAAATGCCAGTGTCAAGAGGATGAAACTTAATAACCTGGCTATCCGTTCGTTCAAGATTTCTTTTGAAAGTTTCTTCTGCATTCTGTAAAGGATGCCACAGCTATTCGTTAGAAAGCCAAAACATAATGTTACTCACACATTCTTATATATTTTCTTCAAATCTTGTTTGAATCTAACAACTAAATGTTAAAACTCATAACTTACTTTCAGCACCTTCACTTTATATAACTCTTCACTCTGTATAACTTTTTCATGAGATATGTCAAGCAAGTATTTTAAATTAGTACCTGAAAAGGCATAATCTTGCAACCAAAACATAGAACAAAGGTCATCTCTTATATGGCTTGAGATGATACTCTTTAAATTCTGAACCAAAAGTAATTGATTCTTCCTCAAGTTTCTTCTTCAATCTTCTCCAGGTCCTCAACATATCAGCTTGAATCAAGCCTCGGTAGAGTGTCTCAAAAGTAACCTTTTGTGGAAGAAACCCTTTCTCAATCATCTCCATGAAAAACTCACAAGCTTGGCTCCATTTCCTTCTCTCGCACAATCCGTGAACCAACATCGTATAAGCATCCAAATCTGGTCCAATCCCACTTGCATTCATATCATCCCAAATCTCCCATGCAAGACCCATTTTCCCTAATTTCAGGAACATTCCCAACAATATATTATAAGTGTGCATGTTAGGTGAAAGTAAAGAGTCATCCTCCTTCATCCTCCGGTACAACTTCATTGAGCCATCGACATCATTCCTACCTCTGTACTCCTTAAAAAAGCAATTGTACGTCTCTGCTGTGGGACTAACCCCAGAATGCACCATCTCATTCAACATCTCCTCAGCATCCCCCATCCTCCCACAAGAACAAAGACATTTTACAAGAGAAGTATATGTTGCAACACTCGGACAAATCCCCTTCTCTTTCATCATCCCCAACTTGTCTAAACACAACTGGGGCTTATGTGCCCTGCTGTACACATGAAGCAAAATTGAATAACTCGTGACATCAGGCTCCAACCCTCTGTCTCGCATTTCATCAAACACCTTCTCTGCTTCCCTAATCACCCTCTCGAACCTTCCCTCAGGGTGCAAACTGGCACGCCTGCAAATCCCATTCAACAAGACATTATAAGTGACTACGTTCGGTTCAATTTTCCTCTCCAACATCTCCAGCAGAAACCGCTTTCCCATCTCAATTCTTCCAACTTTACACCACCCATAGATCAAAACAGTATACAACTTTGCGTCCGTTTCCACTCTATATTTCTCCTTGTTAAACACTTCGACAGCAACCTTCACAAACCCATACTTGCAAAGCGTATCCAAAAGATAACAGAAACAAAAACTAAACCTTGACTCAAAAATCCGATTACCAAGAAAAATACCCATGTCGTAAAACGCGCGAATTGCAGTTCTCGTCAACCCTGCGGAAACCAGCCTTCTGATCAATATAAAGAAAGTCGTGAAATCTGGTTTCGAATCACTATTCTGGTTATCCATTTGCAAAATCAGCTGCCACGCGGCATCAAATTGGCGAACTTTGCACAAGATATCAATGATAATATTGTATGCTCCGGTATCGAAAAGAGGAGCAGAAACGGAGTGGTGATGGGACCGAGTATATTCAAAGAAAGCGAGAGCAATCTTGGAATGGTGCTTCAAGCGGTGGAGTGTCTGGTGGACTAAAGGCGGGGAGAGGGAAATACCGTATAGTTGGAGGGAAGATTCCATATGGTGGAACGGATTGTGGTGCCGGATTAGGACTTGGGATAGAGAGTCCGCCTCCGGCGAGTGCTGGAAAGGCGGGAGAGATGGTTTTTCCACGGAACCACAGGGTGGCCCAGATGGTTCATCATGTTCGGAGTCGGAAAATGAGTGGAAGAGTTTGAGCTGAAGAGTCATCTTCGCGAATGCGAAACGGGGGCGGAGGGAATGAGTTAGCGCCGCCATTTGAGGCCTCAAGCGGTTGCCGTTCGCACAGTATCAAATTTTTATCTTTATTTTTGCAGACTTTGTCCCAAAAAGCCTACCAAAATAGGGCATAAAAGCCCACAGGCCCCCTCATTTTCAGCAATTTCCTTGCACTGAGAACCACCACCTCTCACAACCCGTTTTGGCCGCCACCGTCACCACTCCGACGACCCACCGGCCGAGATGTACACCTATCGATTCCCCGCATCAAGGAAAACATTCCACTCCGATTGAATTGCATTTTCATCGACGTTTTCAGCGTACCGTAAGTTGCTCCGCCGCCTCGGTTCCAGCATCGATTCGCCGCCGTCTGAACGCTTCACGTCGCCGGACCACCACCATTCGTCTGCCCATCCTCCGACGAGCCCAACAGACCTTTCAGCAACTCTACGGCCAGATCGAGGTCCCTCGCCGAAGTCGCGATTGCGTTACTTCGCCACCTCGCCGCCGCGTTTCTTCACCACAAAGGGGCTTACAACTGCGTCTTCTCAAGAGAGATTAACCATTTTTGGACACAACAAGCTTGAGGAGAAGATGGTGCTGAACTCAAACTTTGTTCTTGAATTTGATGTTTTTTTCTTTTTTCTTTTACATCTTAATATGTATATAGTTTTTATTTTGTGTGTATTAATATTTCATTAAAATTTAATTTAAATTTTTTTAAGATACTTTTAAAATAAATTTATTGAAATTAATTTTAAATAATTTATTATTGAATAATCTATTTAAATTTATCAAGAATGTCCAAAAAATTCTTTTACCTGTTACTAATGTTAATAAAATTATTTATTAAATATTTAATTATTACTTAAAACATAAAGAAAATTATTTTGTAAATGATTTTATTATTATATATGAAGAATTACAATAATATATACTATTTAATATATATATATATATATATATTTGGATAAATTACATAACACCCCATGTATTTTAACAAAATAGCACGAAATCCCCTATGTTATATCTATAAATAAAAAAATCTCATGTGTTGTTTAAAAGGGAAATTACATTACCCTATGTTTTAATTTCTTAGCTAAAAATTCCTTGTGTTAATTTTACAGGCATAATTTTAAAATAATGCATACTTTCCCCTTCCGTTAATTTGAATTAACTGGGTTAAATTTTTCAAGGAGTTGACCGTTGTGCCCTTATAATTATAACTATTGATCTTCATTAAGTAAGAATGAATAGTTCAAATTTTAAATTATTTTAAATATATATTTTATATTTTATATATAATTATGTACATACATTATATATATATATATATATATATATATTATAAGGCGACGGTTGTATGGGTGATGACGCCCAACCTATGCGCGGCAGAGGTTGTCCACGTTGCCCAAATTCATGGCAAGGCGGTTAATTATATTTAAAATAGATGATGTTTTTTACCAATAACTTTTTTTATGATAATTAAATGATTTGTTTATAATTGTGAATAAGATTTTCAATTATAAAATAAATGTATAATATATTTAGAATAGATAATGTTTCTAGAGATCATGATCATCAGGTAATTATTTAAGATAAATATAAATTAAATTAGTAATAGTATTGGAGATAAAATTTAAAATAAATACAAAATAAAATATTAATATTTTTAAAATAAATAATATTTCTAAGCAATAAGACTTTTTCTTGATAATTAAAATATTGTGTAGATGATTATGTAGATAAATATAAATACAAATTATTAATTTAAAATAAATAAGATTTTCTAATCAATTAATTTCTTTTAATAATAAAACAATTCAAAAACACCCGAAAAACAGATTTGATCAAAATTAAATCAATTCAGTCAACCTATTCTGCTATATATATATATATATATACATAAATAGATTTGTACATTACTAGCTTTGTATAATATACTATAAAATATTATTTACGTCTAATGCAGTTTTAACATTTAACGAGACATAATTGTATAATATACTATAAAATATTATTTACGTCTAATGCAGTTTTAACATTTAACGAGACATAACATTCGGCATAATTGTCTAATTTAGTATAATACAGTACATGGACTATAATAGTTGTTTTACAGGAGTTTATAGTAGTATACTATAATAAATTATTTTATTATATATTTCATAGTATATTATACTAAATATAATACATTTAAGAAACGTTAAAAAGTTTATGTAACTTCTTAAAATTAAAAAATTATTTCCTAGAAAGTGATCTAGCTATGATTCCATTCTTTTTTTTCTTAAAGGTCTCAATCCTATATTTCCTAATTTCACAAAATTAAGAAAAATGCAAGACACAGAAAATTCCAATCAGACCTAAGAATATTGCATCAAAATTTCACAAATTAGCTAGAAATTCACAAAAACTGAAAAATAGTTGCAACTAAAATTCACAGCCTCTGCATGTGTAGATCATTTCAGAAGAAAAAATAAAAAGAAAGAAAGTAGCCAATCAGACAGATAGTTCAGACATAACAAATATTTTCATTAATCAGACATAAAACAAATTTGGATGCATTCTGAAGTTGGTCAGCAGACCAGCCAATCATAGAGAAGCATATATAAAAGAAATATACATGATCATGAACCAAAAGAGAAAATCAACCGTTAAAAAGAAAATATAATTACTAGGACAGCAGAACCTAATAAAGATCAGAAATCCTTCAATGGGTCTTGCTGCAATCAGTTGGCAAGAAGTCCACCTTCTGATTCTCAAGATCATATCCAATTAGAAAATTCATCTGATGTAAGTTACCAAAAATGGCCAGATCTTGTGAGGGCACAAAAGTCAGACATACCACCCCTTTCTCTACCTCTATAAAGGTGCTTTCTTGTGTTAACTTCACATCAGCTCCTGTGAAATGTGCTATTATAGATGGGGCATTGAATTCTCCATTGCTAGGTAGCTCATAACACAACCCAAACAACCCTTGAGGATCAGACACACGCCTACCAGTAATCGATTTCTCCAATGTGGATTCCAATCCTTCATAAAGAGAACTAGGAAGGAACGTCAATGTTGTTCCAGAGTCGATGATTATGTTGCCTTCTTCGACCGATGCCTTGGAATTGGAGTTGGGAATGTAATTGTATGCCAAAGCCTCATTCCCAACACTAACACCCTCTAATGTGAGATAATAGAACGTATCGGGGGATTTCTGTACTAGAGGGGTAGACGAGAGGTTAGGCCCCGTCACGATAGCATTAGGTCCAAAACTAATCTTGCTAGAAGATTTCGAATCCAGGGTCGTGAGACAGTATGAGAATTTTCCACCGATGGTCGTCTCTAGTTGTCTCACTATTGAAACGGCGCCACCACCAAGGCCAACGATCCCAGAGCCCGTCTCGTTGAAAGTCCCGCCGTTGTTATGCCCGCAACCAAACACAATCTTAGGGAATACCACACTTTCTTTGGAAGTGGAAGAATCAAAAGTGAACGTTTCCACAGCTAAGTCACCATTGCTGTAGGAACTGTCCCCATAACTAACTTGGTAGAGACAACTATTTGATTTATCGCAGGATGAACTATCTGGTCCGAGTGATTGGCATTGTTGGGATGTGCATGAGACAGTTCTATAAGTTGTGGTTTTTGTGGGGTTGAAAAGTGGGGCATTTTGCTTGTAGCATTGTGTGCAAGGCACACACTGCGTCCACGTCAAATCGCTGCCCGTATCAACAATTGCTAGTATTTCAATTGGTGGGGTCCCGATATTGATTTTCATTAGGTATTCCCCACCAATGGGAGTTAGGGTAGCCTCGAATGAGTCTGGTGACTTTGAGGCTGACTTAAAAGAAGTTGACTTAAGAGAAGATTGGCGTGAAATGGAGCGATGAAACGAAGTCCTCAAACGCTCAAAACGGGTGGTGGAGGGGTCGTAGGAAGGCGAAAGAGGGGAGTCGCGGTGGATTAAATCAAGGGTTACGCCACCATTATTGATTGCTTGACTCAAAGAAATCAGGGAAATGGTAGTGAAGGAATTAGAGAGGAGGAGGAGGAGGGTTGCAAGAATGAGAGACAGGGGTTCGTAGTAGAAAGCCATTGTAATAATTAAGCAATATGCTTTGATTTAGAATTCTGTAGGTACGTAGATGTTGTAAATTGCAGGGGTTGGTACATACCTTAATTTATAGACAAAATGGATTAGTCGTTTTGGATTCAATTACGTAAATACATATATATGTGTTTCCATAGGGAGTGAAGAAATGTTGACGTACATATTAAATACATGAAAACCTTTCAATTTGACATTAATCTTTACAAATGTATTTGATTCAGTACATACAGTTGGTAATTAATCTGTGATTTCGTTAGCAATTTCACAAGCAATTGTGTTAAAGTCATACGTTAGCTTTCACACAGACACACACACATACAATATATATATATATATATAGAATCATGCAATACTGTATATATCAAAACCTGATTCAATGAATATACATACGAATATATATGCACATTTTAATCTGGACATGGATGAAATTAATTATGTGGGATTGCTTGAGGAAATTAATTACCTGGGATCCCATTTATGGTAATTTGTTGATTAATTAATTAATTAAAATTTTAAAGATATATATGAATCAAATCCCTGTAGATTTTGTCAATATAACTTTTTATTATTGTTATTATAATTATTGCATGTCTGGCGCCTCTATTCATAATTGGAGGCTGTAAAATGGAGATTTGGTTTGCAAACTTTGCGATTTTAGTCCTGGTCATTTAAGGTGATAGCAAAAATTAATTGGCGCACGACTTGAAAATATCAACTCCTATAAGTTATAGGACTGATAGAGATTTGGTTTGGAAAATTGTAATTTTAGTCCTGGTCACTTAAGGTGATGGCGAAAACCAATTAGCGCACAACTTGAAAATATCAACCCCTATAGTATTATATGTAAATTTTTAAATAATTCTTGTACATATCCAATTCTATATAAGAGATACAAAGTATATATAAAGCGACAACACTCTTTTGGTATCTCATTTAATTTTAGTATTTTATTTTTTATTAATGTGGTGATAGGAATGGCTTGAATGCTTACGGGTGTGGCATCCATGGGTCGTGCATAATACGAATCCTGCTTTCATCCTCGATTCTCCACCTGAGCCCTGCCTGTAACAATGGTTTCACCCACAACAGAGACCACCAAGTGAAAGAGGTTTGACCTTTCCCTTCCACAAGTGAGAATGAAGGGGCTGGAAAATACTTATCATGAAGCACATGGTACAATAGGCTATTAGTGTCCACCACAAGCCTCCACGCCTGCTTGCACAACATAGCCATATCAAATTCCTTTACGCTCCTAAAGTCGAGCCCCATAAATGCTTCCCCTTGCACAAGGTTTTCCAAGCCACCTAATGAATCTTTCTTTCACTATCCCGATGCCAGAAAGAATTAGCTGTCATACTCTCAATCTCATTCAACAACGTATGTGGGATCTTAAAATAGCTCATGACATAGGAAGGGATTGCTTGGATTACCAACTTGATAACCACACTTCGGACAGCTTGAGACAATTTCTTCGACTTCCAGCTCTGTGTTGGAATATCTTCTTCTTCAATGACTGCTGTGATTATGGATGTGGATGCTCATTTGCAGACTGCAGTTGCTGAAGGTGCTGGAGTTGCTTCAGACCTTCTTGATCAAGGATGACGTTGTCTTGAGCTTGCAACAAACGTGTTTCTATATTGCGTTTTTTGCTTAGTTAGTTGGGCATTGTACAGTCATCCTCCAGCCATTTATTCGCCTTTGTATTGGTCCACATCATCTGAAATGGTTGTTGTGGATTAGTTAGATTTTTGGAGGCTCTGTTATTTAAAACAGTCGTCTTCTTCCTCTGTTTTCATATCTGTAACTACATTCTGGTGAATAGAGAAGAATTCATGGCTGTTTCCATTTTTCTCTCTCAATCAATTATGTTTTCTGTTTGGTACTTCCACACTCTGGAGCTTCTGCTATATATATTATATCCTTGATTCCATTGAAGACATCCTGCTTACATTTACCGACTATAGATGGAAGCCCTAGGTATTTTTCATGTTTAGGTACGATCGCCACCCTCAATATCCAGCCGAGCTCCTGACATTCCAAATTCTAGCATATTCTTATTGAAGACCATGGCCGACTTTTGAAGATTAATCTTCAACCCCAATCCCACCTCAAACCTCCTCAACAGCTCATGTACACACATGAACTCCTCCCTCGTGGCTCGACAAAAAATCAAATTATCATCCGCAAATAACAGATGGGATACTCGTGGGCCATCTGGGCTAACAGAGAAGCCCGTAATGTGTCCATCATGTTCCTCTTGTTGCACCATACAACTAAATGTTTTAGCTTAACACGGAAAGAGATAAGGGGAGAGGGGGTTTCCTTGACGGATTCCCCTCTCCGACTTCAAAAAACCAAATGAAACTCCACTCAGCATAAATGAATATGACATACTAGAAACACATGTCATAATCAAGTCAACCAAATGTTTAGGAAACCTTGTGTAAGCAACACTCGTTCAAGAAAGATCCATTTCACGCGGTTGTAGACTTTACTGATATCTAGCTTCAAGGACACATGACCTAAGTGTATCCCAATATTTATGAGCTGGATAATGATAGTTCATAAGCTATAAGCATGTTATTGGTAATCAACCTGCTGGGGATGAAGGCCAATTGGGATAATTAAACAAATAAATGTGGTAAGCATCATGAATTCGATAATGTATTTACAAAAACATGTTGTTATTTTATTTTGGGATAATTGCACACTCCTCCCTTGAGATTTTTGGTATAATTGCACATAGACCTCATGTGATTTGAAATACTCCTAAAGTTTGCTTTATATAACAAATAGATCCCTCAATTAGTAAAAAAATATTGAATTTGTTGATATCAATAAAAAAAATAAATGATAACCCTCAATTTACTTATCATTAACTTATTGTAGGAAGGGTGATTTTATCATAAAATATTTATTTGATATGAAATAAAATAATAATAATTCAATTAAAAATATTATGCTTAATTACACTAAACTTTAAGAGTGACAACATAATTATCCCTTTTATTTTTTATTCAAAAACAATTTATTTCATACATATAATGCAAGTTAATATAGTTACTCTACACTCCTCAATCTTAATAATATGGTATAAATATTAAATATTAAGGGCAAAAGTGAAAAGATAAAATATTTAAATTTTTTTTATTTTTTGAACTAGGATAAAATATGTAAACGTGCTACAACACATATTAGTATTTAGCGCTAGCACGATTTTTCCTTTTCCTTTTTTTAAATTAAAGAGGTGGTAACTGAGAGCGAATCGAACCCTAATCCCAATTAAAAAACCCTAGCCGTCACCCTTATAAGCTTCTTCATCTGTCAGTCCTAAGCTTATTGCAGCTGCGGCGACAACAATGGGTAAACTTTTCTTCTCTTTCCGCCAAACCCTCATCCCCATTAGTGCTTCAGCATACATATTCTATGTAGATTTTGAATCGTTGTTTGATTTGGTGGGGTATTCGCCCACGCAGGTGCCTACACATACGTGTCGGAGCTATGGAAGAAGAAACAGTCCGATGTAATGCGGTTCTTGCTTCGGGTTCGCTGCTGGGAGTACCGTCAGCTTCCCGCTGTTGTACGTGTAACCCACTCCACCCGCCCCGACAAGGCCCGACGCCTCGGCTACAAGGCCAAGCAGGTATATTTACTACATTTCTGAAAGTTCTGATTATTCTGTTTTTTGACTCGTTTGTTCATGATGACTGTGTTAATTTAACAATCTTTAGAGGTAAAGAATGAGTAATTTGTAGATATCTGTAGAAAATGTTATTGTTTTCGATGTATGATTCGGAACGGCTTTATTGTTGTAGTTGAGAAAGTGGGTTCATTTGATAATAGACTGGGTTCAATCTAAGTGGTTTAGCGCGTGGTTTAATCTAGACAATTAAGTTTGTTCGCACTTATTTTCGGTTGAACTTCTATTTATTAAACTTGGTTTTGGGTTTAAACATGCAATCAATCATATTGCAAGTGCACAATATTGAGTCGCAATGAAGACTAAGTAGCTCGCTTTTGCCATATATTCGGCTAGACACAATGGATGATGCCCTACACGTTGAATACAATATTATATATTTGTTGGAACATTCTTTCTCTACTACTCTCTTCAAAAAACATTTAGCCAGTTTTTTTAAAAAGGTATATATTTTTCCAGTGGAAAAATAAAGAAGTTCAACCCTGAGACAAAATTGATGTCGATTAATTGCCAAAAGTTTGCAATTCATGAACATGCGTTAGTAAGTGTTGAAGGAATAGAAAACACTTGCGATTTACCTATCTCCTAAAATTATCCAGATAACTTTTCATGAGTGATTTTGCATGTGTGATGCAATAGTTAGTGATATGAGTGTGTTTATATATACCAAACATTTATGGTAGAAATAATAAATTCTTAACTAATAGAAATTTTCGAAATGTTTTTTCTTAAAGTACCACTAGTTGCATTTGTCTGCATCCGTTTCTTGTTTTCCAGAGTTTGTCTGAATATATGTACTTTTGTGTAAGACTGCGGCAGATCTGTAATCTATAGTGTCATATCTGCTTTTTCTGTTTATCAAGATACAAGTTTAATTTTGATTCCATATTCATCTATCTTTTTTTATTACTTTTCCTTTCTCTCTTTTTGTCGCTATTTGTGTTCTGTTTTTTCATGATTAGTGATTCAATTCTACCTTTCAGGGCTATGTGATCTACCGAGTTCGTGTTCGACGTGGTGGAAGGAAGAGGCCAGTTCCCAAAGGTATTGTGTATGGTAAGCCCACTAACCAGGGTGTTACTCAGCTGAAATTCCAGCGCAGCAAACGGTCAGTTGCAGAGGAACGTGCGGGCAGGAAACTTGGTGGCCTTAGAGTCCTGAATTCTTACTGGATTAATGAGGTTAGCATTCAGATGTCTTCACATTGTCAAGTTATATCTCTGTTTCATTTTATTATGGCCAATTCTTGTTTCAAATGGATTAAATGAGGGTTCTGGGATCCTGAAAATGTAATGGATGCAGGAAATAGGCTTCAATAACTGATAGACAACTTGAATATATGTTTTTTAATGATTAACTGGTTGGTTAAAACTCTTCAATTACCTATGTAATAAGAAAAAAGACCCATGTGGTTTTTTTGGGAAATTGAGTTTGTGCTTGATGATTCTCCTGAATTAGTAGATTTACAGACAATCAGGGAATTTGCTGGAAGGATGCAAAAGGAGTTATTAATCTCTGTTTAACTATTAACTTGACCATATTCGTGTCATACTTATCTCTGGAAAACCGCAACTGTGCGTCTACATTGCAGGATTCAACTTACAAGTACTTCGAAGTAATATTGATTGATCCTGCCCATACTACTATCCGTAATGACCCAAGGATCAACTGGATTTGCAATCCGGTCCACAAACACAGGGAGCTCCGAGGACTTACCTCAGCTGGAAAGAAGTACAGGGGTCTCCGAGGAAAGGGCCACTTGCACCACAAAGCACGTCCTTCGAGACGGGCCACCTGGAAGAGGAACCAGACACTGTCCCTTCGTCGCTATCGCTGATCTACTTGAAGTTTTTTGGTGTTCTTATCATAAACTTAGATCTTATGTCCGTCTCCTAGGAGTTTTCGGCCTCTTTACAAGAAGCTTAGTGTTTTTTTGGACTTACTACATTTGCTGAGTTCAGGTGCATCATGTGCTTGTTACTCTGTTACAGTGTTGATGAAAATTGAATTTTGTGATTGATGTGCGAACTCTTTTCGAGTCTTTTGACATTCGGATTTGCTGTTGTTCGTTGAGTTACTTTTTTGCTCTTTGCCTGAATTGTCAGTTGTTTCATTAACTTTTTAGGAAAGTGCGATTTACTTTCTTCACCCATTCTTTAAAAATGTGCAGTTTAAAAAATAATTAACTAGACTATTGTCTTTTATGATATGGCTGTAGATAGGGAAAAGTATGTTTTGCTTGCACTTGGTAGTTTTGGGAACAGGCTATCGGATGTATGCAGAATCATTATTGTGTTTGGTTTTGTTCTGAAATTGGTTAAAATACACTTAATGTTTGTCTGTTTTTTTTTTTTACACTTTATTTGTGTGGTATTTTATCTTGAATTTTTATATAAATACGATTAAATGTGGCACACTTATGTGTGTGCACAATGATTTAAATTTAAAAAAAAATATTATTATTTTAAAAATATATTAATTAAATTAATGAATATTAAAAAGTACAAAAAATGAGAGAAGAAAAAGAGATGTGGAAGTTGAGAAAAGAGAAGTTAAAAAAGATTGTGAAAAATAGAAAGTTGAAAAAAGAAAAAAAAGTAAATATTAAAAAAAATAAAAATTGACATATCAAAATTAAATAAGATAACAAATGGGTGCTATCACTTTATATATAGTATAGAAAGATATAATTTGACAATAAATAGTGACATTTGTCTCTCAAAACATAACATTAAACATATAACACTTATATATATATATAAAAGAGACATAATATAACAATGAACAGTACAACACTTATTTTAAATTATCTCGAAAAATAAATCTACACATATATATTTATTTTTTTATTTTTCTCTTTCTATCTTACAAAACACAACAAAATATTTAAAAAATGAATCCAAACTTTTCAATATCATTTTAACTAGTGATGGTAGTGGGACGAGTTTAGGACAGGTCTGACCAGACTATAGACCCCCCTCCCCCCCACCCCACCCCACCCCACCCCGCAAAGTGGGGTTTTGAGCTATGACTTTTAAATTTTAAATCTTTTTTTAACTACAAATGACTGTATTGTTATTTTAGATAACAACTACTAATTAGAGTTGAATAATTTAAACTAATTATTTAATTAGACTTAAATATATTCATAATTCAATTTGACGTGGACGCAGCGATTTGACGTGGACGCAGTGTGTGCCTTGCACACAATGCTACAAGCAAAATGCCCCACTTTTCAACCCCACAAAAACCACAACTTATAGAACTGTCTCATGCACATCCCA
Organism: Sesamum indicum; assembly: GCF_026168435.1. Lineage (NCBI taxonomy): Eukaryota > Viridiplantae > Streptophyta > Magnoliopsida > Lamiales > Pedaliaceae > Sesamum > Sesamum indicum. The sequence goes on from NC_142662.1 coordinate 22,345,173, forward strand.
ACAATGCCAATCACTCGGACCAGATAGTTCATCCTGCGATAAATCAAATAGTTGTCTCTACCAAGTTAGTTATGGGGACAGTTCCTACAGCAATGGTGACTTAGCTGTGGAAACGTTCACTTTTGATTCTTCCACTTCCAAAGAAAGTGTGGTATTCCCTAAGATTGTGTTTGGTTGCGGGCATAACAACGACGGGACTTTCAACGAGACGGGCTCCGGGATCGTTGGCCTTGGTGGTGGCGCCGTCTCAATAGTGAGACAACTAGAGACGACCATCGGTGGAAAATTCTCATACTGCCTCACGACCATGGATTCGAAATCTTCTAGCAAGATTAGTTTTGGACTTAATGCTATCGTGACGGGGCCTAACGTCTCGTCTACCCCTCTAGTACAGAAATCCCCCGATACGTTCTATTATCTCACATTAGAGGGTGTTAGTGTTGGGAATGAGGCTTTGGCATACAATTACATTCCCAACTCCAATTCCAAGGCATCAGTCGAAGAAGGCAACATAATCATCGACTCTGGAACAACATTGACGTTCCTTCCTAGTTCCCTTTATGAAGGATTGGAATCCGCATTGGAGAAATCGATTAGTGGTAGTCGTGTGTCTGATCCTCAAGGATTGTTTGGGTTGTGTTATGAGTTACCTAGCAATGGAGAATTCAATGCCCCACCTATAATAGCACATTTCACAGGAGCGGATGTTGAATTGACACAAGAAAGCATTTTTATAGAGGTAGAGAAGGGGGTGGTATGTCTGACTTTTATGCCCTCACAAGATCTGGCCATTTTTGGTAACTTACATCAGATGAATTTTCTGATTGGATATGATCTTGAAAATCAGAAGGTGGACTTCTTGCCAACTGATTGCAGCAAGACCCAATGAAGAATTTCTCATCTTTATTAGGTTTTGTCTCTCCTAATGCTGTTTAATGGTTGATTTCTCATTTAGTTCATGATCATGTAATATTCGTTTTATATATGCTTCTCAATGATTGGCTGGTCTATGGACCAACTTGACAATGTATCCAAGTTTGTTTTGTGTGATTAATGAAAATATTTGTTATGTCTGATTTTTCTGTCTGATTGGCTTCTTTCTTTCTTTTTTTTTCCCCCTTAATGTACACCTGTAGAGGCTCTGAGGATGAAATTTTTCTTTTTTTTTTAATGTTTATTTTGGGAATTTTGGTTGCAATTTTTTTGCATTTTTCTTTAGTTTTTGTGAATTTTATATGTGAATTTCTAGCTAATTTGTGAAATTTTGATGAAATATGCCTAAGTCTGATTGGGATTAATTGAATTTTAGGGAATTTTAGGGAATTAATTGAATTGGGATTAATATATTATATGAATCTAGTAACATAGAAATATCTATATCTATATATCTAAATAATGGTTGATCAAAATTAAGTTAATTTTGATGGAATACTAATTTTTGATAATTTTGAATTTTTTAAATGTCAAGAAAAATTTTGTTGGTTAGAATTTAGAAACATCATTCTACTTAAATATATTACATATTTATTTTGTATTTATTCAAAATTTTATATCTAATATTATAAAAAAAATTTAAATTATAAATAAAATCTTAATTAGAAACATCACCTATTTAAATATTTTGATATTTTGTTTTAAATCTCAAGAAAAAATCTTATTTGTTAGAAATATTATTTATTTTAAAAATATTAAAAATTTATTTTGTATTTATCTTAAATAATTACCTAATGATATTTTAAACATATAAAATATATTATTTTGTACTTATCCAAAATCTAATCTCAAATATTATAAATAATTTAATTTTTATTTATCTTAAATATTTACCTAATGATCATGGTCTCTAAGAAACATGATTTATTTTAAGTATTATATATTTAATTTATAATCCAAAATCTTATCTTGACAATTATAATCAAATTGTTTAATTATTATGACAAAATTTTGTTGGTTAGAAACATCATCTATTTTAAATATATCAAATATTTATATTTTATTTATCCAAAATCTTATTTTCAAGATTACGATACTAATTTAATTCCGATTTGTCTTCAATAATCACCTAAGAATCATGGTCTCTGTCATATTGTATTTAAATAGAAGGGAACATATTGTTGTTAAGAGACCGCAAAATTTAGTGGATCTTTTGCTATATCGCCTGCAAAAGCAATAAAATACATATTTCTAGTTCTAAAAGTACTATTACACAAAAAAGAAGTCGTGATTAATTTAATTCAAATGACATTGAAATCAATTTATGACATTGATGTCGCAATTAGAGATAGGGTTAGGAGAGAGTATTTGCTAAAAGGTGCTTATCAATGAATGATACCAAATTTTCAAAAAAAAAAAATAATAATAAGAAAATGAATAGACGCGATTTAGAGCTGCGTGGTTGAAAAGCAATGATTGGTTGGAGTATATACCTTTTAAAACAACCAGGAAAAAGTGCAAATCATGGGGGTGATACTTTTTCAAAGATTGGCTTTAGCAATTAGAAGAGGGCAACCGATGCCTTTAAAGAACATGTTGGTGGGGTTGATAGTGGTCACGATTATGCAAGACAATAAGTAGAGAATTTTATGAACCAAAGACAGAGTGTATCTCATGTATTTTTTTATCTTGTGTCCAAAAGTCGGAGAAAGTTTATCGAACTCGAGTTATAGCCGTTTTACATGTGAGACTTTTATATATTGATGCAAGGCCTTGCTTTTCGTGGTCATGATGCGTCAGTCACCTCCAAAATATGAAAAATTTTCTGGAGATATTTAATTGTTATGGGAAGAGGGTTTGATGATGTTCAAAGAGTAGTTAATAAAAATGCACCAGAAAATAATCAAATGACTTCTTCACAGATACAAAAGATTTGTTGAGAGCTTGTGGAATAAAAACAATGTCAAATATTATTAGTGAGAGTAGAGATATTTATTTATTATTTTTCGTGTTGATATAGGAGCGATGACTATGAACGTGAGGTTTGTGAATAAAAAAGGACAAGTTATTGAAAGATTTCTTGGTGTGGATCATGCTAGCGATACTTTATCTCCTTCTATAATAGCTCTAGACGGTATGTTTGCACGCTATCGTTCATCTATTTCTAGATTAAGAGGCAAGGATATGATGGTACCTTAAATATGAGAGGCCAATTTCATGGTCTGAAAACACTAATTGAAAAGGAAAATCCATTACTTTGCCCACTAGTGCAATTTGTGGTTGTTTCTGTTGTAAAAAATATTTTGGTTGTTTGTGACCTTTTCAATTATATTATTATGATTGTGAATATTGTGGGTGCTTCATGTAAAAGAAGAGATGTATTGCTTCAAAATCATCATCAGAAGATTGTAGACAAATTTAAAAAGCGTGAGATTTTTTCAAGAAGAGGCAAACATCAAGAGACTAATTTTGCTAGGCCAAGTGATACGCGTTGGGGTTCTCATCATATAACTCTAGTTCGTGTTTTGTATGTGCGTTTAGTTTTAGAAATATTGAGAAAATATCATGTCTTGACTCGAGAACTTTATTTGCCAAATTTGACCGTCAAATGCTCATTTGTTTTGCTAAAATTTATCCTGATGATTTCTCTTTTAATTGTTTTATTGAAAAACCTGCTCGAAACATATATTTTTTATGTGAGTAAAGTTATGAGTTTTTTATTGTTTGTGTTGTAACTTTGGATTAAAATTACATGTTAAATCCATATATTAGAAGTAAGGAATTGAGATATCCAACATAGGAATATGATGGGAAATAAAGAAACCTTGATATGAATATAAGGTGTGTGTGAGGTGAGTATGTTACACTCGTATTTCCTTGATATGTATATAGGAAGTTTATAATCAAAATAAACTTTTAATATTAAGTTCAAGTTCAAGTTGTGTGTGAAATGTTATGGAGACTAGAGTGAACATGGAGTTGTTTCACACAAGCATCGTCACTGCCCTCTCGCCCAACAGATGGTTAAATTTTTTTAAACTATTTTTTGATTTTAGCTGTTAAGTTTGAATGCCATTATTAGCAAATTTGAGACAGCCCTGCTATTTCAAATTGTGTGAAGGCTGCATTAAGAGGTTGTTTAATCGGTAACTGCTCGCCATGCCGGTAAAAAATTGGTGATGGTTCCCATTTTGAACATAAAACTAAAACACAAAAAACATAAAATTATCGAGATGCACAAGAGGAAGTTGCTAAGAATTTTTAAATATTTTTTAAGTTTTATCATTATTTTATAAATATTATGCTAATTATTTTGATATTCTACAGGAGGCAGCATTCAATCGGCCGCACTAGCATATGGAGCTAATTTCCAGATGCTACAAAAAGAAGGTGGACGGTGGTTGCGATATGCGATGACCGAGCACCAACTGTGGCTGGCTGCAGTTGGGGCCAAGAACAAGGGTCGTGTATTCGGCTTTGGTTTTAAGGCCCACGCGACAGCCCGTCGAACCTACACATCACCATCACCACCCTATCGCCACCGCCACTGCTACAAACAAACCCTGCAATGGAGGACCGCATCGACCTGCTGGAGTCGGTGATGGTCGACATGATGGCGATGATAGAAGAAATAGGGGCAGCTCCTTCACTGCGGGACCATCACAGTCGCTGGCCTCCACTACCACCCCAGCCCCAACCGAGCCTCCGATAGACCTCCCGTCCACGAACGAGGAGGATATGGACATGGAGGAATTAGATTAGGCTTTTTTTTTTTTAAAAAAAATGTAATTAAACAATATTTTTTAATAATTTAATATTTTTTATTAATTATTTATATTTTATAATGTTTATTACATTCCATTATTTTATTTTTTCAATTTTAAAAAATTAAATAAAATAATTGTTACAATATATAAATTAAATTATTTATTAAAATTTATTACATATATAAATATGACTGTTCCAAACATGTACACAATTACTAAATAAATTTCAAAAAGTATTCCTAAATTGCCTAAGACCATTCCTAAATGAATGTCAAATATAATATCTAGTATCATAAACATACAATTTAAAAGACCGTGCTAAATATATCCTCTTCATAAATACAATGAATTCCAAAATTTTATCAACAGTATTAGAAGGACCGTTTCAACTACGTTTCACAAAAGTATTTTTAAATTATCAAGACCGTTCCTAAATGTATGCCAAATACAATCTCCAATTCATAAGGATACAGTTCCTAAGATCGTGCCTAAATATATCCCCATCTTAAATACCATGAGTTCCAAAACTCTTTCACAAGTAGTATTAGGACTGTTCCTAAATTCATACTGAATTATTCCGTCGAACCGTTATTAATTTTATTCAAACCTTTTCAATAAAATAAATTATATTCTCATATTCAATTGTAATATTAGGAATGGTCAAGCACTCTGTATTACTATACCCGTGCCTATTTTTGCACAATTTTCTGTAAATCATTCCTAAATTTTTGTAACGCTGTCTTCGGCGACGGAATACAAATTGTTCATAAACAGTTCCTAGTACCGGTTCAAATTAATTATCCTATTCTGAACCGTTCCAAATGTTAAAAAACTCGTTCCTAAGCCCGTGCCAAATTTAGCATTTTTTTGTAGTGAGAGGCTAACAAGATAGACTCATTGTTAGACAAACGTTAAAATCAGGGGAGTATTTGTAATTCTTTAATCAATAATGAATTATTTATATTCATAACAAATCTCAGGAGATGTGATTATAATCTTTGGGTGGAGGTTTGGAATTGTCAACTTTACCCTTACTGTATTTTTTTTTTTTTTATAAAAAATCTGACGAGATGGATGGACTAATTAATTTTAAAAATTGTAAAAATTATCCATTTAATCCATAAAAAAATTAAAAAATTAAGTAAAATTAAATTCATAATCCACAAGGGAATTTTAATCAATTCAACACAAAAATAAATAAAAATACTGAGAAAATATTTATAATTATATCAAACTTGTGAAGAGTTGGTTTTAATTTATCTTACTTTTTTCACAAACCCTTTAGCTCAAAATCAGCTTGTTATAAGGAAGATATTATGACTAAGGACGATTGAGATACCGAAGGTGATATCACAAATCTCATGAATCAACTTCACATGCAACAACATGTCATAAAGTACATATCCTAGTCATTTTTCTAGCAAACCAACATGGAGTGTGTGAACCCTCTCCTTCTTACCTACCCTTTATATAGATCTAAGCTTGCTAAGCATACACAACACAAAGAGCGAGAGCGAGCAATGGCAACCTCAACAATCGGTTTCACGATATACCTAACCCTAGTTTCTACAATTGTCATCGCCTTCACAATTACTGTAGTATCCGCACAATGCGAAGGAGACCTCCAAGGTCTTATTGAACAATGTGCGAGATATGTTCAAAAGTCGGGGCCCCAAGAAACCCCGTCTCAAAAATGTTGTAATGTTGTAAAAACTGTCAATGTTCCATGTATGTGCGAGATCATCCCTCCTGAGGTCGAAAGAATAGTCAGCATGGAGAAAGCGGTGTTTGTTGTAGCATCTTGTGGCAAACCATTACCACATGGAACCAAATGTGGGGGTAAGAAACAATTAACCCAAAAGCCTAAATATCTTTTTTTATAGGAGAGGTAATTTGCTATAATTATTTTTCTTCAGGGATATTTGTTCATTTCACATATCATAGGGATAATATGCATTTAACCCTATATATATATATATGACTTGTTCATACCTTCTCCATCATAATCTTACCTATTGTTTTCTTACAAACTTATATCATTAGAAAAGGAATTACAATTTTTAGGTTACTCATTACTTTAGTCATGCAAGAAAAAGTTTTGCATTTTACACTTTGGGGGGATTTTGTCGTGTAATTTAAATATTTCCCTCATTGAGAATATAATTGACCAGAATTTATTAAAATGATTAGAAAAGTGTACGTGATCATCTCAATTAGGTGCACTTTTCATACTCTCGTCGTACGTATTTTTGCAAATTTGCTTACTTATAACTTTTATTGATTCTCATACGTTGCAGATTATACCGTTCCATGAAGCTAGAAATCGTTGTGGAATAATGCGTCGATGCTCAAAATTAGTCGATGTTTAATATCGAAAATAAGAGTATTAATTTGCAGATTATGAATTTCTGTATCATGATGTACGTATGGTTTTCTAATGAAGAAGGGTGATTGTATTTTACAAATATTTGTGTTTATTGGATTTAATTTGATTAATCTCACTTCATTCCACATTCTGATTTTGTAATTATTTTGGAAATACTACAAGAAAATGACTCACTACATAGTCACGAAGAACATTTGATTTGAGCTAGTTAGTAATAGCATGTAAAATTTTCGATTTCGTTGATAAATTTATTAGGGAGTAAATTTTTGTTGTTAAATTCATTACTAAGTAAATTTTTTATATTAAATAATTTAGATTAGGAACGAGAATTTAATTGCTAATTAGCTTGATGCTAATTTTTTTTTTTTTTTTTTGGTTTGTATTGACCAATTTTCTGGTAGTGAAATGGAAATTTGGAAGCCGAAATTGTAATTTTGCAATTAATGGTTTGCAGTCGCTAGTTTGTGTAAATTTATTTAATTAACTATGTATACTTTTACGGACAAATAAAAGAAAAAAACATGTGATTAACAATTAGTTTCATTATCTTGTCTTATACGACTCCGTCTTGGCACATTAAAGGAATTTGACGTCTTTGAGAATCTTGGAGCTTGTTGTTTTGTACGTACTTGTGATCAGTCCATCTTATTAGAATAACCAACTTCAGAGTCCAAGAATTCTAGTAAGCCATTATCGTCTTCTATTTTTATAATTAGAGTTTCATTTACTCGACTGAAATATCAATATAAGTGTTTAACGAATCATTTCAATAAATATTTATTACTGTCAAAATTTAAATATTTTTTATATTAATACATCTGCAGTTGTTTATTCCAGAAACGACTTCAGTTTATTAAAAAAAAAAAATTCTTCAAATAACTCCAAAATTAACGAATTCAACATACTTATTTATTTTTATATATGTATGTAAAATTGATTAGTTATTAATTTGAGAATAAAATATTAATAATATAATGAAAGTTTAATTATTTGTTAATAATATATTAAATATTTCTATTATTTAAAAATGTCAGGTAAGATTACAATTTGTAGAATTGACAAAACCAATTAATTCTAGGTGTCTTGGTAATATAAGAATAGAAATATTACAAAATTATTAAAAATTTCAAATTCTAATAATGTTCTCTAGTCCACTGGTGCGTCGTTGGTGTTGGTTGAGGTATTTTTCTTTTCTTACCTACCAGTCCTGCTGGCTCGTTTCATACTTGATTATCTTTATCGACATAAAAATTATTTTATATATGATTTTTTATTTTTAATCATGATAATTAACTATAACGAAAAAATTATATATTTTTTGAGGATCTAATATTAATTTATTATTTTGCATACACTTTATTAAATAATATTTTTTTTGAATATTTTATTATAAATAATATAAAAAATTATGCACATGCAGAGAGTGCGCGCAAATTACTAGTTATAATAATGTTTCAGTCCCAGGACTTCAATAACTTTTTTTTGTTGGTATGTACATTAATTTAAAATAAACTATGATAGGAGACAATGTTAAAATTTGTGTGAATGTGGGATATTATTAAAATTTATAATATTAATTCAAATATTTTGAAATAATTATTCTTTTATCATAAAGTCCGTCACTATTGATATTTCCACTTCTTTACAAACTATGATATTACATAACGTTTTAATAAAAAATAATAATTTACTATTAAAACTAATTAAACATTTTATTACATTATTAAAAATATATTTGAAGTTAATAAATAATCGTTTTAAATAATTTATAGTGTCGTACTCCAAATAAAAACTCCACTATATTGATTTAAAAAAAAGAATTGAATTAGAATCATTACTCGAAAAACGACTCCAAGTCATCAAAATAGAAAAAATTCGGAAGTCGTCATTTGAAATAACGACTTCCAGTAGTTTTGTAAAAGTCTCAAATTTACTTTTGTATACTATTAAAATAATTTAAGTTATGGGATAATTACGATCTCCTCTTTTTATCTGGTATAATTATGCGTAAATTTTTTATGATTTGAAAAATTATATATCGTACTTCGAAAGTTTATTTTCGTCTATCAAATAAGTTCATATCAGTAAAAAATTTATCGGACGTTAACATAAAAATGGGATAAAAATTTGAATTTATCTTTTATTGACTAATTACTGATTTATTGCAGGTCTAATAAAATTTTTTATGACCAAATTACCCCTATACATCTCCATACATTAATGCATACGAGGAAGTATATATTCACCGTTATAAAGATCGTTTAATTGGAAAAAAAAATTATTTGACCTACAGTAAATCAATAATAAATTAATCATGATAAATATCAACTTCGTTCAATTTTTTTTGTTAATATCGGTGAATCTTAATTAATGGAATGACCTATTCGTTAGATGAAAATAAATTTTAAAGATACTAAAAGTAATTTTTCAAACCAAAAGAGGTATGTGTGTAAGTATATCAAACCTTATGGAAGAGAGGTGCACTTATCCCTTATGTAATTAATTTTAAAAAATATTAAATTTAAAAAAAAATCAGAAATTCTTTTTTAAATAAATAATGCAGGGCTGCAAGCAATGCTATTGACCCATCTCATTCAATGGCCTCGATGTCGTCAGGGCCATTGAATGGTGTTGATTCTTGCAGACCTCGCTGCATGCATGCCGGTAACGTACATCAGAAAGCATGCAGCGTGGTGTCCCTTTTTGTTGTGAAAATTATTTTAATAATATTTAAAAAAATTACAAAACTATTGCCGTTGAGGAACTTTTAATAAAACTCTGCATTTAAAAAAAAGAAAAAAATATTATTTTGATCTGTTAAGTATGCTTAATTTTAATTTTAGTTTGATAACTATGTCCATTTTTGTTTAGGTCCAGTAACTTACGAAATTGCTTAATTTTAGTTCTCTGACAGATTTTTTTGACAATTTTACCCCTATTAGTGCGTATGGATTAAAACTGCATTTCAAAAGTTGCATAGGGATAAAATTGTCCGAAAATCTACCAAAGGACTAAAAACAAACAATTTCGTAAGTTATTGGACCTAAATAAAAATGGACATAGTTATCAGATTAAAATTAAAATTAAACATAAAATAATACTTTTTCCAAAAAAAAAAATAAAAATAAAAACTTCAGTGTTAGGGTTATTTTGACTTACCCAGCACACGCTGACATAATTCAGCAGTTCAACGGAATATGGAACAGACAATGTCTGTCCCATTTTGCATGCTGATGGGACATATGCATACGTCTCATCAGATTTGACTGGTCCGTTTGAATTATAAGCGTTTTTCCATCTATAAATACCCCTTCTTTCGTCCTCATCGTGTCAAAAAATTTTATCTGCTTGTTCGAAAAAAATTTCATCCACTTGTTCGAAAAGAGGTTGAAGATTGACAAGGTGAATTGAAAATTTTTGCTGTCGGAACTAGTATTGTAAGTTTCATGTATTAAATTTTGTTATATTTATTCATTTTGCTGTTTTCGTTATGATATTATTAGTAATTCATTTTTTTTTTATGCATATTGTATTATGTTGTGAAGATATGATGGAGCAAAGCAGTATTGACATTATTATATACTTTGGAGGTCGAAGAAAATTAATTGATTCATATGATTGTGTGAGTTATGATCGGCCTCCAGTTGGATATATGAAAATATGTCGTAGTATTATATTTGTTGAACTACAGTCGATTATATATTAAGAACTTTGGCAATGATTTTCAGTTACAAATATATTTTAAATATACAACATATAATGCTGCTCGAAGATGAGACATAGTATTGCCAATTAAGATAGATCGGGATGTGTAGTTTTTTTTTCAATCCAGTGAGTGGATATAATACTGTTGATATTTATGTTGAAACAGAGAAAGTTTGTTATAATATTGTATCGGATGATCCTTTTGTTGGTAATTAGGAAACATACACATCAATGTCATCAAGATCAGATTAATCCAGCTTGCCAATAGTATCTAATGAGATGGGAAGGTTTGGGATAAATGAAGATTATGTAGGTTCTTCTACACACAACCAACAAGACGATGAGCATGTTAACATTGACCCTGAAGTCGATAATTTATTAAACAAAGATCCAATGGACTTTGAACAAGATGAGGTTGAAGCAGAAGGTCCAAATGATGATAATCCTGATAATGATGATGAAGTCAGCATTCCAATTATGTTGGATGTGCTCGATAGTAATGCTAATGGGTTGACAAACCACCAAGAAGAGGTATTTGATTTAAACATGCCTGCCACATCGGAGCCACCTTCTCTATATCCGGTTATCCTATTTTTCAGTACAACACATCCAGAGGTACCTGCCGACTCGATCGATATCCCTACTGGTAATTGGGGTAACCCGTATGACTCGAACGTTGGAGAGCTCGCATTAGGAATGATTTTCAAGAGTAAAGACCACTTAAAAGCAAGTGTTCAAGATTTCTCTGTACGTTTTGCAAGGCGAGAATATCGTGTGCTCGAGAGCTCATCAAAATTGTGGAAGGTTGTATGCAAATATGATGCAGAGACTGGATGTAATTGGATGCTACGAGCTATATACAAATCCAATATGGGGTTATTCAAGATTACCAGGTACGCGGGACCGCATACTTGCCTCATGAATGAGAGTTCTGTTGGCCATCGTAACTTAGGAAAGAATATGATTGCAACATATTTGCTTGATATGGTTTGTCAAGACCCAACATATGATATCAGGTATGTCCAGCAAAATGTGAAAGATTGGTTTGGTTTTGAAATTTCATATCATAAGGCTTGGCAAGCTTTGAAGGCGGCTAGAGAAGAGGTATATAGAACTCGGGAAAACTCTGTGCAGAAGTTTCCTAGGTAGGATGATTTTATCGTCAATTAGGCTTGTACGTAAATCTAACAGATCGTTGAAGGGAATCGGTGCGAGGGTTATAATATGAAACCATGCCTAGATTTGTAACACTTGCATTGGCCTAGCTATATTGATTTTCTCTCTCTGCCATATTGTACGCAACTCTCTATACAGATTAGCCAATATTATTGTACACCAATTTGAGATAACACTTCCATAAATGTCTTGAATAGGACGCAAATATAATAATGAGACAATATTACAGATAACAACAAAATATAATACCCCACAAACAGTGCATAAAGCGCATATTTATGCCTCTTGGAATACCACTCCAAAAAATTATCACCGTCACTCATGTTGGCAAGTAATATTCATCTTGGAACACCACCTCCAAAACAACATAATCTCAAACTAAAATAATATTAATTAAAGGAAGTTTGATAATGGTTAAAATTTGTAAGAATATTCCTATAATTTAATCTAATATCAAGAAGTATCAATGTAATACTCATATATATATATAGGGTAATTTATAATATATATAACTGAAATAGTTTATTTGTAAAAAAATATTTTGCAGTATTAGCACTTAAAATGCTCTTCTAATTGTAATGAGCTTCACAAATACGCTTGAAGCCGTATTTACTCTAAGGTCATATTGGGATGGCAAAATTCGAATTTAAAAAAAAATAGAAAAAAAATTTCAAATGACTTGATATTAAATAGATATGAAATTTATCATTATATTACAAAATATAGTGCAAAATGTGAATTCAAGAATTTGAAATCCTTTACAGTATAGAATTATCTAAACCAGTTCAATAGACTAATTATAGCTGTGAATTTGAAGTAAAGATTTTAAATTTGTCGATTCAAACACAATAAATTATTAGGTACAACATCCTATTTCATTGTTTAAATAGTGGAATTGGTGGCTTCTATAGCACGACGAAATTTGACCAATTTGGTTCAATTTTGACCGATTACTAATTTATGATAATTTTGAATTTTTTAATTATCAAGAAAAATTTTCATTGGTTAGAAAATCTCATTATTTTAAATTAATAATTTAATTCATATTTATCTACAAAATCATCTACACGATATTTTAATTATCAAGAAAAAAATCTTATTTGGTAAACGCATAATTTATTTTGAGTATATTCAATATATATTTTATATTTATCCGAAATCTTATCTCCTCTATTATAATTGAATTATTTAATTATAAAGAAAATCTTATTGGTTAGAAGTATCTATTATTTTAAATATATTTAATATTTATTTTATATTTATCTAAAATCTTATCTCCAATATTATAATTAATTTAAGTTGTATTTATCTTAAATAATTATCTAATAGTATTTTAAATGTATTAAATATTTACTTTGTGTATATCCAAAATTTTATACCAATATAATAACTAATTTAATTAATATTTATCCTACCTAAGGATCATGGACCGAAATCTTATACCAGCATAATAACTAATTAATTTATATTTATCCTACCTAATGATCATAGTCTCTTGAAACATGCTCCATTTTAAATATATTATACATTTTTTTTTATTCATAAAAATTTTTATTCAAGATTATAATTGAATTGCTTAATTATAAAAAAATCTTATTAGTATGATGTGTATGATTTTAGCATGGGTCCAACGATCTTAAATTTGGACAATGGACTTGGGTTGGTTAAGCAAAAGAATTTGAGAACTAGGACCTGCAAAAGAACATGTTAGCACTCCGACACTAGAGTTAGTTCCGAATTTAAAAATAAATAATTAAAGAATAAATGATAATGAGAAATTGAGATAAAAATAGGAATTTTGTGAGCAAAATATGGTCAGAATCCAAGTTGACTATTGCAGCAAGAATAGCAAAGTAATTTTTGGATTGTTGAAGGTGTCTCTGTAGAGGAATTGAAGGTGTTCCTATTGAAAAACTGCACATATATATATAGAGGGGGCGACCCCCTAGGTCGGAACTCTGCACACCTCCTTTATTCTCGATCAAGATAATCTTTCATCCTCCATCTGCCTCCACCCTTTTAGTTGTCTTTCTTTTAACTTATTAACAAAAGTTTCTATTCTTGCTCTCTAAATCATTTTAAATTATGTACTTTAATAAAGTTGATGAGGAAGATGAATTATATAAAGAAACAATATATTTAACTAATTCCTTTTTTTTATTTTTATATAGGGTTAGATATATGTAAAAAGCTGATCTATCTATTCAAAACTGCTATATTTTATTCATTAGAAATGAAAATTATATTTTGTGTAAAAGATTCATTTATAGCACCATATATTATAAAATTTTTTTATTTGATTTTAGAAAAAGAAAAAGATATATATCCGAGCATAGCACAAGTTCTACGCTAGTTCATGTTGATGTAAGATAACACAATGTACAGATCGGCCCCTGGCTTCTTTAAAGCGAAACATGTAATTTACCCCATATAATATGAAAAATGAGTAAAAAAATCTCTTGTAAAAAAAAAATAACAAATTAGATTTCTTTGTATTTTGGAAAATGAAGCAAATTATTTCATATCTAAATCATTGATAGGGAGATAATTACTTTATTTTTCAAATACAGAAAATAATTTACTAATTTTTTTCATAGAATTTTTTATGCATTTCACATGTGACAGACCCTAAATTACATTTAAACCCTTCTTTAAATGGCTGTCTTCAACGCTGTGTCTGCCTGCCTAGCTATATCTGGTGATCCGGAAACTGTCATCAACCTTTCTTGACTCGGCATCTATGAACTGCATGCAACAAAAAATAATTATGTCTGGAAATAAGAGTTTAGTGTGAAAGCAAGAAAAGTTTATAGCTGCTCGATCAATCTTGGACATATAGAGCGTTTTATATTTCCTACAAGGAAAAAATATAATTTTAGTTTCATAATTTAAGAGAGCAATATTCGATTTTGTACGAATGTATTACAGTCCTATGACTTTAAAATTTTGACAATTTTAATTTTTTCCGCTTTGATACTCATTTATTAGTAGATTTTTTGTTTTTTTTTTCCATTTGAACTCATTTCAATAATTCTTTCAGTAGGGTGCAATAGCTATAGCTCGTCAATTAATAATAAATCTTTAAAATGAGCAAATGGAAAGGAGGGGAAAAAAATGTTATAATCCTTTAATTTAAATTCGTGTCTGAAATTAAAATTGAATGGAAAATTTTTAGTTTTCTTTCGAACTAATACCAATTCATCCCTTGTTTTGTTCCATACTTGTCATAATCAAATCCATCGAATTATTGTTCGAATTGATATAAACATGAATCATGATTGATAAGGAGTGCTTGAACATATACTTGTGATTGCATTAATTTGATTTGTACATGATTCAGTTAAATTGCAGTTTTAGTCTGTAATTTAGAGGTTGAAATTTTTTGTCCTCCACGAATTGATTTACATGACTAAAATTACAATACAATTAGGTCATTTGCAGGTCACATACAATTTACAAACCAAAATGACAAAAATTATTAAAAGTTTGAAGATACACAACTAAATTACGAAAATCAATTCGCATTAGAGCAAAATTACCAAAATTTTGAAGTCACATAATTACGAAAATCACTTGATGTAGGACCAAATATACCATTCATTCTAAGTTAAGGGACTAAAACCATAATTTTTTTCCTTGGTAGAATCTAACAAGGAAATTCAAATAAACTGACCTCGACTATAAGCTCTTCCTTGGTCGCATGCGCTCTTATGTATCCAAACTGAGAAATCCTGCACAAGCTCCAACTGTTATCCTGTAACATCAAAGCAATTTTATGTCAAAACCAATTAAATTCACAATCTCACTTCTATGCATAAAATGTGGGCAATCAACCTCTGTTGAGGTGACATAAATAAGTTCAAGATCATGAGTTCGGATCACACTAAATGTGAAAGGTATTTGTCTTACTTATAAACTTATTGATCGAATCGATTATATGCCAGTTGTAATGGGTATTTGTCTAAAAAGGAAACCTTTGTTGAAGAAGAGCCTTACGTTCGTGGAGAAACTGTCCAATGTAAACCCCGCCATTCCAATGACAGCGTGAACCGGTGCGCTGTAGTTCGCGTTATTGTATGTGTCTACTCCGTTTCGGTCTTTTGTGGGCATTGCTTTGCATTCTTGCTGATAAACGGCACAGGTCCGCTCGTAGTTGTGAACGTGCCCGAAAAGAGCCAGATCAACCTAGGGCATGTATATTGCCTATCATAATCATTTGAAATCAACTAAGGAAGACGATGTTCTACAGCTAGTACTAATGAAATGAAATCATTGGTCATGCAGTATACCTTGTTTGCTAGTAGCAAGGGCTCGACAGCGTCGACGAAGTCTCTGTCAACGCTGGGCAGAATGGGCAGTCCAGGGCTGGATGTGTACATCGGCCTGTGCCTATAAGGCCATGCCCAAATATATTAGGAAACCGTAACATAGAGAATGCAACATGTGCAAGAAGTTAAATGGACCGGATTTTCTATTATAATTCCTATTGCATCTTCTATTTCATTTTACGTATACATGTCAAGTATATAAAATTTTTTATTAAATAAAATTAATGATGCTTTATACTCGTGGTATGTATATGTATGTGAAATTGCATTAAAAATCCAAGTGCAAGAAGATAGAAATTTTAATTATGGAATAAATGCTTCCAAGTGAGAAGTTTACTGCCAGAGACAATAAAGTTAAATGTTAAAAGACCAAAATTCTACCTTAAAAAGTTAAAAGACGAAAATATTAAATGACCTAATTAAATTATATATAGAAAAAAAAAGTACATTTAATCCTAATTATCTACGTTGGCACCTGGTCTTACTCAAACACGTGTCAGAGCTCCATCGACCATGTGGGTCTCATATTCATATTCGCACGTGTTCCACATTGTAGCAACAAATACGTACTTAAATCGAGGAACCAAATCTTCAAGAGAAATCGATCCAACTTACCCTGCGAAAATCAACCAAGGAGTTGTTGTTCTATCTACGGCAGCCATGTCCTTATTCATCCACTCGTACTGCACATGAAACAACTATTATAAGGAGATAGAACAAACAAGAAAAAGAGAGCTATGAGCCTGCAATCTATACAGGCTTAATTAAGTTCAAATAAAGTACCTGTTCTGAATTTACAGACCAATTGTGTTCTGTGGAAATGACAGTAAAATGGACACTCCCTTGTTCTATAGAATACCATGGCTTATCCTGTGCTGCTGTTGGCATTGGAAAGTAAGTCTCATAAGGAACTCCGCATTCTCCGCCTGAGTCTGGAGTTATGTATACCGATCCTGAGTCCACATAATCCCTGAAAATTCCATAGAATAAGTAGTATCAACGACACGAAACTTATTCAAATGCATGATGCATCTTAGTCGGGGAAATAGCATAGGATCAGTACATTTTTTATCCCATTAGTCATCGTTCTTATTAATGACCCCATTAGTTATAAAAATTTCCACTTTAATTTGGTAATTTTGTCAGATTCTAGTAGTATTTTGATAGAAAATGACATGTGCTGTCAACTCCCGGACACATCGTAAGTACATGGCTTTTTCCTTCAAAAACAACGAAATGACTATAAATGTGACAAAAGAAATGTATTGACCTAAAATATAGAACGAAAAATGCCATTTTTTTCATCTTAATCGGTACATATAAAAAGGGTTATGATAAAAAGATGTATTTCAGACAATAGACGACAGTACCTCTCATGGTTGCCGATGGCCGTCATGTAAGAAACTTGGGAGGCCAAAGGGCTGATGAGGTTAAGGAAGAAGTCCCATTCGACTAGAAATCCTGTGGCGTAGCTGATGTCTCCAATGTGGAAAATAGAGTCGATACTGCCCGAGGATACTTCATCGGCCATTGCTTTGGTAACTGATACGGATCCCGGCTACATGTGTAGTTAATTATGCAACACAAGGATCAAGCGCTACAAAAAAATTGTTCATTCTCTACGCTATAAATCACTATGATTTTATAAAACTCATAGTAAGTTAATACTATCTATCACCGTCAGACAGATGCGATATGAAAATTTAAAATTTGATTACCGTTAATGAACCTTCGTCATGATTTTATCTATAGCCAAAATATTTGTCACGATTTTTAGTTATAGTAAATATTTTGGCTTCGTTTGCAGAAACCACAGCTAGTAGCCGTTGCACAGCCATGGTTAATTAGTATCCGCCACCTTTATTCTTACTTTTAACTATGATAACCACAATGTAGAGTCAGTCATATTTCTTCTAGTGTTGTCATGTTTGATATTACTATTCTTACACAACACAAACAACCTTTAATCTGTGATTAAATTACAAAAATCACCCCCAATTCTTGAATGATTTCACTGTCAAATTATTTATTTATTTGAATTGAAAGCATTATACATAAACGCAAATATCCCTAGAAAAACATGACTGCCCGTCAATGTCGCGATAATGAGAACACACCATCGACAGGGGATGTTTGTGTAATTATTCAAATAATGCAGGCGGATACTATAATTTGAGCATAGTTAGAGGGTGTAAAATAAAATTATCCAAACATTTTTGGTGGAAACATATACATTGCATGCGCAGTGTTTATGTACCTGGATGTAGTGTTCTACAGAGGAATCAAGAGGAGCCTTTCCCATATCACCATAAGCAAGAAACGTCAGCTCGTTCGATCCCCCGGCAGGTGGTGTTCTCAACGTAACTTCATCGCTCCATCCAACTGAATCACTGCGCATCAAATACTTTTCCAGCAATCATATTTGGTGG
This sequence comes from Sesamum indicum, assembly GCF_026168435.1. Taxonomy (NCBI): domain Eukaryota; kingdom Viridiplantae; phylum Streptophyta; class Magnoliopsida; order Lamiales; family Pedaliaceae; genus Sesamum; species Sesamum indicum. The sequence goes on from NC_142662.1 coordinate 22,363,897, forward strand.
AATGTCAATCCACGATAAATCCAGCAAAAGAAATCATGGTTGCTTATCTTTTGCCCGTGATACGTTAAAAGGAAAAATTGTAATTTTCGTCCTACAAATATGAGGGAATGACGTTTTTTATATTCACTGAGAATTCATTTCAGCAATGAAAGAAAATAACGGCAAATTGAAACTTTTGGTGTCCTCAGAAATTACAATTTTTATCTAAAAATATCACGTGTGTGTCACGTGAAGGTTCCAGGCGATAAATGTCCTTAATGTGCTATTTTTTTTTAAAAAAATTTTTTTTTGTTTCATTGCCAAAATAAATTCTAAGTGGACCAGAAATGCCACTCACCCGCATATACTTATGGGACGAAAATCGTACTGTTTCCTATGTTAAAATGTACGTAGAAGCAAAATTTCTCGAGACATTGTTGTGGCTTAAGTATATATCCCTTGTTATGTTGGTTGGGGATTTAGGAATTTGTTTAGTACTTCTTAGTCACTAGAAAAAGGCAAAATATATTTTTAGTATTATAAAATAGGGGTAGAATTTATTTTGGTACTACAATTATGGTAGGTGTCGTTTTTAGTTCATAATCACGTATTTTTAGTTCCAAAAAGTCACATGTATTGTGGTTTTGACACTAAAAAGACGTAATTCGGGGACTAAAAAGACCCAAAATCACATTTTTTGGGACTAAAAAAATATAATTTTGAGTTTTTATGAGACTAAAAGCATCATCTGCCATAGTGTGGTACCAAAACAAATCCTGACCTTAATTTATGGGATCAAAAAAATATTTTACCCAACCTAAAAAAAATATAATTTTTTTTTTTCGTTTTGATTTATAACAACAAGAACGAAACATTAGATATAACTAAAAATGATGTCAAATATTTTGTTTGTGAGTGATGTTAGGAAGTTAGAGTAGTATACCTTCCATATTTGTAGGAGTAAGTGGAGGAAGGATTGAGCCCTGTCATGACTGCTGAATGGATGTAGCCAGGGTCATGCCACCCGAAATCAATGGCAGGACTTTCTAACAGGGAACCTGTGTGTTTTAATTGATCAAGAAATTTACAAAACATCATAGTATCAGAACATTTAATTTGGCAGCATTAATAAAAAAAACCGAACACGAGTTTGCTGCAATATATGTATCCAATCCAGCTCAAAAAGCAGATACTTCATAAAATGATACTCCTTTTTCTTGTTCCCAAATAATTCAACATTAAAAAAAAATTGAAATACTTTATTAGATGACCGTCCCATCTAAAAATTTAAATTGTTATATAGAAGAATCATTTAATATTAATACTTTAACATATTGCATGTAAAATATTTCTTTTATTAATGAGTGGCAATAAAATCGACTGGCATGAATTTAATATCATGTTAAATGATCACTTCGTTTAAAAGTTCAAACAGTTAAATGTTAGAAAACTGTATCGTCTAAAAGTTTAGACTGTCCTAAACAAATTAAAAATTTGATATTTACATGTGAAAATACTCACTGGTGCACATGTCAGCTTGTGAAAATGTAGAAACTGAGGAGCTGGCTTTCTGGCCATTTCCGTATTGAACTTGTTGAGGCTTTTCATCTCCACTCACCCATGTTAATCTCATCTGTCATTATTCCAATCAACATCATCTGTTACACTCTATGTAAGAACATGGAAATGGTATTTTTTCCTCCCATAATATATCTTTAATATATTTTTAGTTTTATTATTTATAAAATTTTAAACAATAGTCGAACAACGCCAAAAGTCTCAATTTCAGTGGACTTGCCAACTTCCATTAAAAAATTGATAGAAAAAATCACGTACGAGTAACCTAGCTATTATATTTCCAAAATGGAGAGAAACGACTGCGTGATTTGCACGTTTTTTTTTTTTTTTTGTCAATTTTCTAAAGGAAGTTATTAAGTGGACTGAAAGTGAAAATTTTCTAAAATCCCATAAGGACTGAGATTAAAAGTGAACATGGTCTAAATAAATTATGGAACGAAAAATACAAATTTGGCGTAAAAACAGATACTCATACCACTAGAAAAAATTGACATTTAACCATACTTAATTGTCATAATTAAAATAAAATAGTCATTGATTATGGTCACACAATGATTGTTGGCCGTGATTTTTGAGAGTGTAGCTAAAACATTGACCATGACAAAAATCGTTTTTATGGTGGATACCGTAAGTTTTTACATCGATTTTTATTTAACCGTAGTTAATAATAATTATATATCATGATTTTAGTTCATAGTTAATAAAACTATAGTCAATAAATTTTTTTATTTTTTTAGAAAATACATAAATTTAAACGTCAAGCCATTAAGAAAGTTGCAGGTATATACAACTGATGTAGAAGACATGAACATCAAGTTTTGGTTAGAGATTTTGACTACTGAATTTTCCTTCTTGGGGAACTCCTAATCTTATTTGGAGGTATTTTTAAAGACATATTATGGAAATGTGGTCCAAAAAGTTGAGAATAAGATGTCTTCATGTCATTGTGATGTTGAAAACGTAGTTGAAAACTTTATGTTATTTCCAAACCTTAATTGATAAAGAATTAATTACTTTTCTTGTGGGAAAAAAAAGAGAAAGATGAAAATTAGGATTTTGAAAAATGGTGTAAGTTTTTTTCTTGTCAATAGATAATTTCATATGAAAACATAAATATAAAGACAACTGGAAAGTAATACAAAAGAAAACAATCACCAACAGATGCTTGGGGTTCGAAAACGCATAGGATGTTTGCAAATGTTGAAAATAAATTAAAAAAAAAAGTGTTTTTGTTTGGTATTGTTTAAATTAAATTGATTTAAGCTAAAGTGAAAATAAGTCACTATTAATTTCTATAATTTATTGATAAAATTGTACGTAAATTATTTTTCTAAACACTTCAATTTTTTCTTTTAAGTTTTTTAGGTTGAATTAAAATTCATATTCGTCTTCGATTGGCTTGCAAATTTATCATAGGTTAAATAAATCTTTTCTAACCAAACTACCATTGTAAATGCGAATATATACCCTCTTTACACCCATTAGCATGTGGCGATGTATAAGGGTAGTTTGATAGAAAAGATTTGTTTGACATGTAATAAGAATAAGTCAATTGAGGATAAATATAAAGATTCATTAATTTTTTTTTGCAGATATCAATAAATTAAATGAATTTTGGCTAATGAAAACTTATTTATTGGACGAAAACAAACGTCAGAAATACTAAAAATAATTTTTCAAATCATAAAAAATTTATATGTAATTACATTAAATTTTAAAATAAGAAAATAGAATTATCCCTATTTTTAATGAGTGGAAATGCATCAAAAGCTTCAACAAAAATCTTGGTATTCCGTCACAGTTGTTTGATTAATTAGATGGTTATTTGTCAATTATAAAACTCGTTGTCTCATTTATATCTATAGTTACCTTTTCTTCAAGAAATTGGCAAAAGAGGGTGTCCAATTTTCATGCAATTAAATTCTAATTACTACTCTCCTAACTATAAAAACGACGAAAAATAAATAAATATTTTATTCCTTTTATAATATCGTTTCTATAAATAAATAAATATCTACTAGCTGTCGTACCATGATGTTTCTACGTGTATACAATAAATATTTTTTTATATTTTAAATATATTATAAATAAAAATAAAATATACATATCAATACATCACATTCCACATACAAAATAATAATAATAATAATAATAATTATAATAATAATAACAATAACTTTAATAATAATAAAGAAAACTAACTTGAGGTATTGTCAACATAACAAAAAAATTGGTCTCATTCATCCAGTTTTACGATCCTCCATACATAGAAAAAGTTGTACTCGTTTCAAATTTTGAAACGCTTTAGAAAAAAGGAAAGAAACTTTACCGAAAATCTCCGTAAAAGTATAATTTTGTTAGTCACCAACTCGAATTTATATTTTTAAAGTATTATTTTATGATGAAATTTATTTAATTTATAAAAATAATATATATATATTTTAAACTAGCTAGCACCGAGAATGCCACGTATTGCTAAAATATATAAATAGGATAAAAATACAATTTATCCCCCTGAAATATGTGAAATGAGTCAAAAAATTTCCATGAAAAATAAAATAGTAAATTTTTCCCTATCTAAACCATTGATCAGAGGTAATTTGTTTCATTTTTTAAAATATAAGGAATAATTTACTAGCTTTTTTTTTTCACAAAAAAATATTTACTTATTTCAGAGAAGTAAATTGCATTTAATTCTGTGTATGCACGTATGTATAGTAAGTGGGTGGTACATACATACCGATGTTCCGGTGGAATCTGTACTAGATATGTGGCCATACAAGGGCTTGTTTGGATTGGCGAAGGCCACCGGGAGGGATCTTTTCAAAATGCAGGGTGTCTGAAATCCACCACCAAACAGCACGAACTCGATGTCTGTCCGAATGTTGATGACATGAAAGGATAAAGAAGCTCCACACGTGGTTTTCACGCATTTTCGGCCCTCATACTTCTTGCACTCTTTCTTGCTGCAATTGAGGTAATCTGGGTCGTTGCTCACGTATTGTGCCTGTGATTTCATGAACATAAAGAAAGGATAGCAAATTTGGTCACCAAAATAAAAAAGAAATAATTAAAAATTCAATACGAAAAAACAAGCAAAATACCACTTTTGCCCCTTCAGAAGTTGGGCTTAATGTAATTTACCCCCTATAGTATTGCAAAAGAGTAAATTATCATCTGTGATATTGCAAAAGAGTAAATTACTTCCGTGTACTTTTTAAAATAAAACGATTTACCTTCTTACCTAAAGAGGTAAATTGCTTTATTTTAAAAAATACAAAGAGATTGCTATTAAGGGGGGTTGCTTGTATTTTTTTCTTTAGCAGTTAGGAAAATCACATAAAAGGAATAGAATCCCGCCTCTTTTTCTGTCGATTGGCTTGGATCGAACCACCCAATTTGACCCAAAGACCCATAATTGGGGTCATTGATTGAATGACATGTGGCACCAATTGGGCCGTAGTCCCAAAGTGGGCAATGGTACAGCAAAGGGTGCCTATGAGTAGTCCCATATTAATTATCCAGGTATATTGACTAGTATGTTATAATTTATCACGAGGGTATTTGTATGCCAAATTTTAAATAATACAGCTATAATTAATTTATTCTTAAATTTTTAAATAATGTGAGATTAAAATATTAAAAATTAAAATAATTTAAATCTCATAAGCATCTTATTTTATAAAAGAAATGTTTGAGGTGACGTTTTATGAATTAGATATGGTATGTGGGGGCAATAGATTTAGGGTTTGGGGGTGTAGGTGAAGGACAATAAATGTCACCAATATATACAACAAGAATGCACATGCACTAATTAAATGATCAACCAAATCAACTGTTGGGAGAGGTTGTTAGTTGATAATTGCATTTACGTGATTCTCAATAACATATATACCTCGTGGATCCCGAAAGCATGACTATAATAAAATAAAAAAGGAAAACATATTATAAAATTTTATTATATTTATTTAATTAAGTATAATAGTTGAAAAATCAAATGAATAATTACTCCAGAGTTAATTTTAAATGTGTGTAATAAGAGTTTATTGACATACCAATTGGGATAAATAAGTTATTTTATAAAAAAAAAATAAAATAAAATATAATATTTAAGAATATTATAATCCGTAAGCTTTCTGTCAACCCAAATAATTATTATAGGGAAAAAAATTGTAAGTTTAGTCTTGAAATTTAGGAAATGTGGTATTTTTTTATTCTGTATGAATTGATTTTTGTAGTTTAGTCTTTGTAACTCTACAATTTTGATAATTTTAGTCATTTTTTTTGCTAATTTTATTGAAAAATTGCATGAGACTTGCATATGACTTACTTAAATTTCAACGTTAGTCCTGTAATCAATTTGCACATGACAAAAAATTAATGCAAACTCTTATAACTTACAGGACTAAAAATGAAAACGTCACATAAGTTACAGAACTGAAATTGTAGCTTAATTGGGTCATACACAAGTCATATTTTCAGTTAATTTTTGGTTGAAAAAGGATGAAAATTGACAAAGTCTTAAAGTATTATAGAACTAAATTGCAAAAATCAATTCACGCAGGATCAAAAATATATCCCCGAAAATCAATACACTAATCAAAATTGCATTTTTTTGTATTATAGGGGTTTCTTTTTGATAAACTGTGTAGATTTTATGCTACATCTACGATCGAAACGCACCCAGTAGGTACGTGTGGACGTTTATTTTTTTTTTCGGAATAATTGAGGTTTGGTGTAATTACACGTATACCCCCTGTATTTAAAAAATTATATCTAGCATCCCTAAGGTTTGTTTCCATTTAACAAATAAGTCCGTCCACTAGTCAAAATTCACCGAATTTGTTGATATTAACAAAAAAATAAAAAAATATTCTATATTTACCCCCAATTAACTTATTACTGATTTATGATCAAATTACCCTCATATGTCTTCTCGCATTAATACATGTAAGGAGGTATATCCTCACTGTTATAAGGGTAGTTTAGTCGGAAAAAATAATTTGAGCTACAATAAATTAGTAATAAGTCAATCGGGGGTAAATATCAATTTTCATTCAATTTTCTGTTAATATCGACAAATCAATGAATTTTGACTAACGGAAGGATTTAATTGTTAGAGGAAGCAAACATCGGAACTGCTAGATGTAATTTCTCAAACCACATGGGGTTTATATGTAATTACACTATATCTCAGCATAGGGGAGTATAATTATCCCTAGTTTTCTATTGTATTATTTAATTGAATGTAAATAAATAACCGAACAAAATTGATAAAATGAATTAACTTTAAATGTGTATAAATAAAAAACAATTATTTGTGGAAGAAATGATTAAACATAATAAGGGGCATTTTAAGCGAGCTATATTCTATCAACACGTAATTATATATATATAATATAGTTTAAAAATCTCCTCATCTTAATAAATAGTTCAGATAATTTTGCGTTAATTATGTAATAATCAGAGATAACTGGACGCAAAGTGGTCTCACCTTAACAGGATAGTGGCAGAGAAGAGGAAGACTGCTAAAATCCCCCGTCTGTTCGTACTTTATTGCATTCTCTATGCACGTTTTCACACTGTAAAACCCCCCACAACAAAACGGACTTAAAGAATTAATACGCCACGTGTATAATATTTTTTTATTGATAAAATTAATAATATCATATTTATACACGTAATCGTATTTATATAAAAAAATAAAATACAAAATACAATAGGAATTGAAATACGAAATTCAGTCCGTCTTAAACGTTTGAAAATAGTTAGAATAGGCCAATATGGATTCTTGATGCTATTATATATGGTATAATATTTGAAATGTGTGTGTATAATTAATTTTAAATTCAAAAAATAAATAAAAAAAATTAAGAAAATATATAGAAGAAAGTTATGGCAAACTATTGGAAGAAGAGGAAAGAAAAAAAGATACGGAAATTGAGAAAAGAAGAATATAAATAATTAAAAAAATAAAATAACACAAAAAATATTTATATATATATAGAGAGAGATGGTGAAAGAGTGCCGTTCAATTATATGAAAGTATAGATATATAGTAATGCGTACTTGGAATGAGAAGGTGAGATCATGGCCACCCAATCGCCGGTGGAAGGGAGCAGAACTCCGGTGATGTTCACCGTCACGTATTCATCGTCGGAGAGGGTGGTGTGGCCGTCGACGGAGCTGATGTTCACTTGGAGAAACGGGTTGTTCCCGGGGCAGTTGATCAAATGCCTCCGGTTGACAAGACGAAACTCCGATATGGCCGTGTGGTTGCGGAGGTGGATGGTGCTCCGGAGCAGGCTTTCCGACAGGGATGAAGACGACGTCTTCACAATGATGATGAAAACAAGCATGAAAAATCTGAAAACCCTAAATGCAGCAGTTGGCATGGTGATGAAGAGAAAAGGGAGGGGTAGAGAGGTGATAGACTTTTTAATTATGATGAATGGGGTGTGTGTCGAAGCACCAAACATTACTTATACACAAATATGATTGTGATAGTATTTTCATTCACATTTCAAATATTTATGGTTTTTAATAATAATTGTTAGGAGGGATATATATATATATATATATATGTGGACTTTGAGTGTGGACAAGAGAAGCTGATTTTTTGGAGTTTTTGTAAAGGTATTGCCGGTTGAATGTTTTTATCTTCTATTCGATTTATTTTAATTTGAATAGCACTTAATAATTAATAAATATATTGTTGATAAATGTCAATTTTATATTAAATAATTTATATTAATAACGCAATTAGCAAAAACTTTTTCTTGCTAATTAGCTCGGTAGCGTCAAATTTTAAGTCATTTTCTAGTAGTGATATCCTTTGTACACATAGTAGTATGTGTATATGTATATATATATTAAATGTAGTAGAAGATACAATATGATTTAGAGTAAAATAGAGCTTAATGCAATTTGCTCATTATGATATTGTAAATGAGTAAATTACTCTTATGAGAAAAGATAGCATTTACCTCACTATTTATGATATTTTAAATGAGTAAATTACTCTTATGAGAAAAGATAGCATTTACCTCACTATTTAAGAAGGTAAATGACTTCAGTTACATTTACCTCACTATTTAAGGAGGTAAATTACTTCATTTAAAAAACACAGAGGGATAAATTAGAGGAGTTACATTTACCTCACTATTACAGATGTAAATTACTTCATTTCAAAATTAAATTGCTTCATTTAAAAAACACAGAGTATAAAAAGTATAGGAAGATAAATTACTATTTTTTTTTTCATAAACTGTCATTTGCTCGTTTGCAATTATGATAGGGGGTTGTTTGTATTTTTTTTCAAAAATTCAATCTGAACGTACTGACTTGATTATTACGGAGGAGAAAGGATTGTGTGGAGGGAATATTAGCATTAAAGTTTTATTTATGGATTTTATGTTCCTTGTTGGACTGTTGGTTATGTTGATACTACTTAGGTAGTTAACTGTGACAGTTGTGTGTCTTTAATGATGTTCTTGTTCAATATTCCCTCAAAATTATCAGACTTCTTGTTTTCTGTCTAATTATTTAATCTTTCCCATGGTTCCAACAACTGTGCATGTGGGATTTCTTGTTCAGACATCATGGGATTGGGACATTGTTAGGAGGCCCTAAGACTTGAAATTGTTGCATGTTTATGTGGTGGAGATGGATCCATGTCTGAAATGTATCATGCACGTACAGTTCTAGTTAGTTATTTGCAACTTTCACATGGAAAAGAGCACAAAACTTTAATTCCGCCTCATGTGAAAAGGAATCGGCAGTGGTGGCTGAACAAAAGAAAATCACGTATATATAAATGTAGTTAGGTAAATTACGACATCCACGTCTCATCAAATTTGACATAATTATAAAAATCTTTTTATTGTTTAGAAAATTGTATATTGATACTCCTTTGATTTTAACGACCCTACCAACAACTAATCCGGTTCATCAATCTCTTTCAAATTTATTTTTTATGACGAACTGATCAAAATATCCTTATAGACTATGAATTATAAAGTTTTTTTTTCTTAAAATTCTTTAACGGACTAACTGGAAGTTTTTTTTATAATTTTTAAAATATTTTCCATCCACATAGTTCGGTTTTTTAGTTTTACTTTATAAAAGTATAATAACTAAGGAAAAAATTGATAATTCCATGTTCCATCGAGAATATATAATTTCATCAAACATTAAGGGAGTATTTAAAATTTTTTAAAAAATAAGAAATATTTATTATTATACCAAATTTCAAAAGAGCTCGTTATAGTTCACGCCATATTGTATAATGTGAATTGGTTTCCTATATTGAACTTTTAATAATTGAAGAAGGGAGAGAATGATTTCTCTATTTTCTCATTAACATAACTAAATGTTCTAAAATTTGAATTTTTTTAAAAGGTGAGGACTAAAGTGCATTTCATGCTTGTTAGAAAGAGTGGCATTTTAAGGACTACAATTACAAAAACTTACAATTTCAGGGACTCATTATAATATATATGTGTGTGTATTAGTACATTGTTACCACTTGATAAATTGACTTATATGTATTAGTATATTGATAAATCAGTTTAACTGATTTATAACACTAGAAAATAACAACACTATAAAAAAATAGAAGTAAGTGCCAAGATAAATTATGGTAATATGATAATTATGTTTGAATAAAGGCGACATATAAAATACCGTAAAGCTCTTCACATTCTGACTTTACAAAAAATAAAAAAAAACCAAAGTATTGTTCACAAACTCGGTAATAAATTCACAAAAATTGACATCAGTATGAACTGCAGTTCTTAGAATACCACCCCTTAACATAATAGTATAAAATGCATATTTGGTCACCTCTTACGTGGCCAGGGGCTGATTGGATGATTTTCAGAAAAAATTCTAATTTTGTCCATTTCAACAATTTCTGATACTTTATATAATTATCAAAAAAATATTGAATTATAGGTTATAATTTGCGACCCCTGCATCTAGAGTTCTTAAATTGCCACCCCTCTAATATGTTGGACAATAAATGCAATTTAGCTTTATCTAATATTATCATCATGACCAATAAACTTGTTGTTGCCATACTCCTAGTCTAGTAATTATATAGAGTATTAATTACCATCATTTCGAGAAGTACTATGAAATCTGAAATAACACTTTAGACACAACTTGCACTAATACTAAGTGGTTTCAAGATTTATTTTTTCTTTTTTAAATATAAACTACCACTTACAATTATCTCAATGTATGCCACTTCTATTCGTTATGATTGTAAATTTGTTATAAAACTTTTGAAATAGGCTCATTCCAACAAAAACATGAAAGTACAAGTCCGTGAAAGGGATGTTGAAAACAAAGGTGATATCACTACCCCTTAAGAGATTCGAAAAGAATTTTGCCGATAATTTGACCAAAGATCTACCGAAGATGAGTGTACATGAATCATCTAGGGGATAAGCTTATGCCTATATGGATCGTATCTGGAAGTAACTCGACTTTTTTGATTGGAGATTTCATAAAAAATGTTCAATGGGAAGGAACAACTTGTAATGCGTAACTCATAGATAACACTATTTTAAATGAGAGTGTGCAAGAGATACATTATTCCTATTCCTAAGGTGAAGTGCTATTAGGCATGATATTGAGGTTGGGCTTTGATGAGAAAATCTTATTTTTAGCCTGTACCTACTTGAAGTATAATTGAGAAATATTATAAAGTTATATTTATAAAAATATTACGTTTATTACAAAGGGATATAAGATTTGTGAGATAATTTAATTTATGAATGTTAAAAAAAACGAAAACTATAAGAATATGAAGGGTCTAAGTATAAACCTTATGAGTTAAGGAAAGATTTATATATTTATATGTATATATAATTGAGAAAACTTAGGCTATCTAGTTATGTAGAAGGAACGGAACGAAGATTTTGAATTTCGACAGAAATAAAATATTAAGAGATTGATGAAAAACTGTATAAATATTTTAATATTTTATTCAGAAATTACGACATTTACGATGTATTGATTATATGTGCTATAGTTTATTATGGGACGCGAGAATAAAGTAGAGAATTAAACAACTCGTATCAACTAATTAGATCATTATAAGATGGAGATAGGTAGGTAGCATTATCTGTATATGTTCATTTTTCATTTGATATTACTCTTATGTACGCAATTAAGTAGCATTATTATATATAAATGCATCATTCTACCTCTATATGACTTTCATGTTTGAAGTGTATGAGTTGTGCTGGAAATGAATTACTATGTATGATACGGGTGATTTGATGCTTTACCTTGCATGGTTATATCATTGAGGCAAAATGAGAAAGTGTATTACCATACTCCATGGTTGTATGATATTGTTGCCGTATGCTTGTAATGAAGATGTGATGTGTGATTTTACGCGCCTAGTTGCTGACAAGAACAATGATATGTGGAACGAGAGAGTGGTGTAAACTTAATATAATTATGATATGAATATATACTCTTTAATGATCTTGAATAGCCTGTGCCGCAAAATGCATGAAAGAGCTATGATGCGAAATGAAAAGAACTATATATGATGCAAAATAATATTGATGAGCCTATGTGGCATGTCAAGGGGATTCACTTAAATATCATGTAATGAATTGTGAGATTGAGTTGGTAGAGAAAAAATATAATATCACATTTCTGGTAAGCAGACTAGAAAAAGAAGAGTGGGATTAATTGTCACGTTATGAGATGGTTACGTTGTGAAATAAAATGAAAGATGTTAGAATCAAATTGATTATATTTTATATGTGTTGCTTGCTTTTGTTCTTGTTTGAAACTATATTTGATGTACATGTATAGATGACGTCGGTTATTTACTTACTGAGTTGTAAGTTTATTCCTCTACTCATATTTTTCAAGTGTAGATCTTGCTGTGTTTACTCACCGACGGCTGGGTTCAAGTTTTGTATTCCAGTGAGGTCGGATCAGTATGCAATTTTCTCCCGACCCGTCAATAAAATGAGGGTGATACGTAAACTAATTATAATAATTTCATTTTGTGATGCTTAATAGTTCTATATATAATCTTATGGATGAGAAGTTAATTATGCTCGTCGTGTTGATGAGATTATGTATGTATATTCAACGGTGACTGAATTATGCATATTTATATAATGTCTACAGCTGCTGCTGTTACTACTGTTGTTAATGCCGTCTCTTCGGTGTAGCATGAACCAAAGGAGAAAATTTTCCGGGAGTACCTCTATTTATTGTGATTTTAGAGACTTTTTAACATTTGTCTGTCCCAGTTCCTTTTGCAGCAGCAGACGATGCACGAAGGAATCTCCGCAACGTTCCCTTGTTGCTGCAGATCTCTACTGCTGCTGCAGCTGCAGCGTTTCCGTTGCTGCTGGTTTTTGCTCTAGACAACCACCTCCTGCTGTTGCAAGTTCCGCCCTGATGCAGCTAACTCTGCTTGCTGCGGCAGACTCTGCACTGCTGCAACAAACTCTGTTTTTCGGCAGCTATTTCATGCAACTGCTGTTTCTTGCTGCTGTTTTTCTGCTTTTACCGCCGGCGCAATCTCGGCCGCATAACAGTTCGCACCACCTTGGGAGATTCAAACAGGGAGTTTCTCTTGCTATGGCCCCCTAATTATCTGTTTTCCTTTGCCCCAAACAATGTTATCGTTATGCAGATTAATAGACTCTCAGTCATCGTTGTGCAGATCTCTGCTGCTGTTGCCGTTTGCTGCAGCTGTTGTTGTGGCAGCAGTAAGCAGTTACCTCAGTTCAGGGAGTTTTCTAAACCTCTTCTTTCACTCAGTTAGGCTCTTAATTCACTTTGATTTCTGTTGCAGATTCATTGACATAATGGTATCACCTATTTCTGCTTCTGCTGCAGCATCTCCTTTGTCTCACCAGGCTGGAATTTTATGTCAGAAACTTGATGCACATCCTCGGCCATCGACTGCCCCTGATGTACGCTCACTCCTGTGCATTAGAGAGCTCTATTAGCCTCTTTGTTTTCTTAAAAAGCTTAAAGGTTTGCAATCTTGCGCCCTTTCATCTCGCAAACCGGGGAACAGGAACAAATGCACTTGGCTTTCAATTTTTGCCTCATTCATCTCCTCGTCTTTCGGCTTGCACACATTGTGCCTCACTCTCTTCTTTCATAATGCTCACTTTCGTTACACTTGCACAATCACTTTCACCTCACACATATCTCGCTGTTTCTGTACAACCACTAATCCACTAACTTTTTGTCAATATACACTGAGAACTACCGATATCACTCCTTCCTTCTACATACCCTATAGGGACATCTTGGCTCCACATGCTACATACAAATCTCAGAGTATCATGGTAATGTTGGCCCCTAACTTTTCTTGTGTTGGTTTCAAGACATTGAAGTGTCGCAACCCTTATCCAGAATTTCAAAATTTACCTTTGGTCTTGGCCTTTTATTAGAGGAGTTAGAGTTTTGGAACTTCTTTTGCATTTTTGTGGGTTTAAGGTCTATATATTATTGGTTTGGAGCATTGGATGTTGCTGAATGCTGGTTTGATTGATGATGGCTGATTTTGATTTGGAGGAAACAAAAAAAGAAAACAGAAAAGAGAATGCAGAAAAAGAAGAGAGAAAAAACAGAAAAAAGAGGAAAAAACATCTAAGAAAAAAAAAAGGAAGAGATAAGAAGGAAAAGAGGCAAAACAAAAAAAGAAGGAAAAAGCCAAGAGAGTGTTCTGCAATTTCTCCTATTTTGTTTGGCATTACCCTTACATTTGCTGGTTTTTTCAGATTCTTTCAAATTTGGGTGGCACTTGCTAATTTATTTTGTGTGTCAAGTTGTAGTTTGGGCTCCTCCAATTTTATAGACCTGGGTTACTTTTGTTTTTCTAAATTGGGTTGTAAACACTTCTTTTGCTTGGAAACAAGTGCGCTGGGCCGCATTTTATTTTTCAGATTGGACTGGATCACGCTTAGCTTGATGGAGTGTTGGGACCTTTTTTCTGGACTGAGCACAACTGGGGTAGAGGCTACAATGGTTTGGGCTCGCTCATTTATGAGCCAAGGAAGAAGGCCTCACCTTGCTAGGCTCATTCGCAATGGGCTTTCGAAGACATTGGGCTGTAATTTTGCAATGGACTGTGCAGTTGGACCACACCACTTCAGATGGACCCCTCTTTACACTGGGCCATTGCCTGCTGCGCTGGCCTGCTTCTGGACTCTGGCCCAATCCTCAATTGGGCTGCCACCAGCAAAGCATGGAACCACCAACTAGGCCTCCATCCGAGCTGGCGTCTGGGGGCCTGATCCGTTGGCCCTCTTTTGGGCATTTTAGCTTGGATTATTTTACGTGGCTGCTAAGATTTTTGGGCTCTTTTTTTTGCATAGCCCAGAAACTTGTTTTTAGGGTATTTTGTTATTTTGAAGGATTTTACTACATGTAAAAAATATTGTGTACATTCTTAGTGATATCTAGAAGGGACGAGGATGCCGACAATTCTCCTATTAAAAGAAAACCCTAAACCCTAAATCCTGAACCCGAACCCTGAACCCTGAACCCAGAACCCTAAACCCTGAACTCTAAAATCCGAAACCCTAAAACCCTAAACCCTAAACCAGCCCTAAAACCTTAAGCCCTATAACATTGTGTCAGTGAATGTCGCTAACACTACCGGCGATGATGGAAGTATGGGTGAGGAGAATTCGGAAAATAAAATGGCTGAAGGAAATTGG
The DNA here is from genome assembly GCF_026168435.1 of Sesamum indicum. Lineage (NCBI taxonomy): Eukaryota > Viridiplantae > Streptophyta > Magnoliopsida > Lamiales > Pedaliaceae > Sesamum > Sesamum indicum. The sequence continues at coordinate 22,379,175 of NC_142662.1, forward strand.
ATACAAGTTGGAAATGCTACCATGCTTTTACAAGAGGATTCAGATAAGGGGGAGACTTTGGTTATTGATGCCACGCCTTTGAAGATCTGCGACCCACCTTGCTTGACCAATTGCAACCCTGCAGATTCGGCAGAGCAGCTGCTACAGGAACTGGCCTCTCCGGCCAGACTGTCTAGGAATCAATTTCGCGTAGACGAGATACCGGAGTACCTTGTCAGGAACACGGAGGAGAAAATCCGAGTTATGAAACAGAGGAGTGGCTCGTGCGGTCCAAGAATTAAGACAGATCGAATCAAGAAAAAATGGAAGAAACAAAAAACTTGATTCACAATGTAAAGGAGTAGTACTCCTCCATTTATCTTTTGTTGCGTTTATGTTGCAATTCTGACTGTGCTTTATTTTTAATGAAGATGGGATGGGGACCCCGATAAGCATCCCCCACCTTCGGGTGTTATGACTAAAAAATAAGAAAAAAAAAAAACCTTAAGCCCTAAAACCCTAAACCTTAAACCTAAACCAAAACTTCCTCCCGCCGAGTACCACAACCCACACTCCCTATACAAAATGGTGGAGTAAGACACTGAGAGGGAAAAGCGACCGCTCTGTACGTGTTGTACGAGTCCGCTTCGGGATACGATTTGTTCTAGCACACAGGATTAATGAAATCGGGAAGAATATGGAGGCAGTTCGGAGCTCCGTTGACGACCTTAATCGATTTGGGAAGGTGGTGAAGCTCGCTGCTTTTAGCCCCTACGAGTCTGCGCTTGATGCTCTCAACCAGTGAAACACCGTCTCCGAAGGTCAAATGACTGATGAGCTGAGGACATTTTGGAGCTTACTTTACCAAAGATTAAAGAAGGTAAGAAGCCAAAGTTTAGTTTGAGGGTGGCAGAACCAAAGCTTGGATCGCATATTTATGAAGTAACTAAGATTCCCTGCCAGAGCAATGAGTTTGTTCTTGAGCTTCTTCGAGGTGTGCGATTGCATTTTGATCGGTTCATTGAAAATCTAAAGCCTGGTGATTTGGAGAAGGCACAACTCGGTTTGGGTCACAGTTATAGTAGAGCAAAGGTGAAGTTCAATGTGAACCGTGTAGACAATATGATTATCCAGGCTATATTTCTTCTTGATACCCTTGATAAAGATATCAATTCCTTTGCCATGAGAGTAAGAGAATGGTACTCTTGGCACTTCCCTGAATTAGTGAAGATTGTCAAGGACAATTATCTGTATGCCAAAGTGGGTGTGTGTGTGGGGGGGGGGGTGTGTGTTTGTGTGTGTGTGTGTGTGTGTGTATTTGTCGGTGTGTGTGTGTGTGTGTGTGTGTGTGTGCGGGGTGTGTGTTTGTGTGTGTGTGTGTGGGGTGTGTGTGTGTGTTTGTAGGGTTGTGTGTGTGTGTGTGTGAGGGGTGTGTGTGTGCGAGGTGTGTGTTTGTGTGTGTGTGTGGTGTGTGTGTGGGGTGTGGGGTGTGAGTGTGTGGGTGTGTCACGGTAGAACATGTTTTACTTCCATTTTAAACATAGAAGAAGTGGGGGTGTCACCATAGTTTCACAATATTTTATGCTCATTACGGGTATTATTTGTCTTTGCGGTCTATTTATGTCCTCTATAACATTTTTGTGTGTTTGCATAGATGTGTATTCTCATTTTTGTTTAGAAGGGATATAGTGAGAGAAAATGAGTGGAGTATTGATAAAATGTGATAAATGCCTTATGTGGTTATAATCTCCTAACCAACTTTTGAATTGATTGCCAGCGACCACTATAAAATGTTGTAGTTTTGAACCCTGACTTTGGTGTGTTTAGCCAATTTGATTTTCTTTACTGGAAGAAGACACTAGCTTTAACTTTTTGAAAGAGAGGTAAGTTTGATGAAGTAATCAAAATCCATTACAAGTTATTATGCTAACTTTGTTGAAGGCTGGAGCATCTTGTGTGATTTAGGATTTATGGTTCTTGGGCTTTTGCTGAAATGTTTTTGTAAATACAATGCTAACCCCGTGTGTGTGTGTGTGTGATGTGTGTGTGTGTGTGTGCGTGTGCGTGTGCGGGGTGTGTGTTTGTGTGTGTGTGTGTGAGGGGTGTGTGTGTGTGTGTGTGTGTGTGTTTGTAGGGTTGTGTGGGTGTGTGTGTGAGGGGTGTGTGTGTGTGTGTGAGGTGTGTTTTGTGTGTGTGTGTGGTGTGTGTGTGGGGTGTGGGGTGTGTGTGTGGGTGTGTCACGGTAGAACATGTTTTACTTCCATTTTTACATAGAACAAGTGGGGGTGTCACCATAGTTTCGCAATATTTTATGCTCATTACGGGTATTATTTGACTTTATAGTCTATTTATGTCCTCTATAACATTTTTGTGTGCTTGCATAGATGTGTATTCTCATTTTTGTTTAGAGGGGATATAGTGAGAGAAAATGAGTGGAGTATTGATAAAATCTAATAAATGTCTTATGTGGTTATAATCTCCTAACCAACTCTTGAATTGATTGTCAGCGACCACTATAAAATGTTGTAGTTTTGAACCCTGACTTTGGTGTGTTTAGCAAATTTGATTTTCTTTACTGGAAGAAGACACTAGCTTTAACTTTTTGAAAGAGAGGTAAGTTTGGTTAAGTAGTCAAAATCCATTACAAGTTATTATGCTAACTTTGTTGAAGTCTGGAGCGTCTTGTGTGATTTAGGCTTTCTGATTCTTGGGCTTTTGCTGAAATATTTTTGTAAATACAATGCTAACCCTCTGTGTGTGTGTGATGTGTGTGTGTGTGTGTGTGTGTGTGTGTGGGGTGTGTGTTTGTGTGTGTGTGTGTTTGTAGGGTTGTGTGTGTGTGTGAGGGGTGTGTGTGTGTGTTTGTAGGGTTGTGTGTGTGTGTGAGGGGTGTGTGTGTGTGTGTGTGAGGTGTGTGTTTGTATGTGTGTGTGGTGTGTGTGTGGGGTGTGGGGTGTGTGTGTGTGGGTGTGTCACGGTAGAACATGTTTTACTTCCATTTTAAACATAGAAGAAGTGGGGGTGTCACCATAGTTTCGCAATATTTTATGTTCATTACGGGTATTATTTGTCTTTGCTGTCTATTTATGTCCTCTATAACATTTTTATGTGTTTGCATAGATGTGTATTCTCATTTTTGTTTAGAAGGGATATAGTGAGAGAAAATGAGTGGAGTATTGATAAAATCTGATAAATGCCTTATGTGGTTATAATCTCCTAACCAACTCTTGAATTGATTGCCAGCGACCACTATAAAATGTTGTAGTTTTGAACCCTGACTTTGGTGTGTTTAGCCAATTTGATTTTCTTTACTGGAAGAAGACACTAGCTTTAACTTTTTGAAAGAGAGGTAACTTTCATGAAGTAATCAAAATCCATTATAAGTTATTATGCTAACTTTGTTAAAGGTTGAAGCATCTTGTGTGATTTAGGTTTTTTGGTTCTTGGGCTTTTGCTGAAATGTTTTAGTAAATACAATGCTAACCCTGTGTGTGTGTGTGTGTGATGTGTGGGTGTGTGTGTGTGTTTGTAGGTGTGTGTGTTTGTGTGTGTGTGTGTGTGGGGTGTGTGTGTAGGGTTGTGTGGGTGTGTGAGTGAGGGGTGTGTGTTTGTGTGTGTGTGTGTGTGAGGTGTGTGTTTGTGTGTGTGAGTGGTGTGTGTGTGGGGTGTGGGGTGTGTGTATGTGGGTGTTTCACGGTAGAACATGTTTTACTCCATTTTGAACATAGAAGAAGTGGGGGTGTCACCATAGTTTCGCAACATTATATGGTCATTAGGGGTATTATTTGTCTTTATAGTCTATTTATGTCCTCTATAACATTTTTGTGTGCTTGCATAGATGTGTATTCTCATTTTTGTTTAGAGGGGATATAGTGAGAGAAAATGAGTGGAGTATTGATAAAATCTGATAAATGTCTTATGTGGTTATAATCTCCTAACCAACTCTTGAATTGATTGCCAGCGACCACTATAAAATGTTGTAGTTTTGAACCCTAATTTTGGTGTGTTTAGCCAATTTGATTTTCTATACCGGAAAAAGACACTAGCTTTAACTTTTTGAAAGAGAGGTAACTTTCATGAAGTAATCAAAATCCATTATAAGTTATTATGCTAACTTTGTTAAAGGTTGAAGCATCTTGTGTGATTTAGGTTTTTTGGTTCTTGGGCTTTTGCTGAAATATTTTAGTAAATACAATGCTAACCCAGTGTGTGTGTGTGTGATGTGTGGGTGTGTGTGTGTGTTTGTAGGTGTGTGTGTGCGGGGTGTGTGTTTGTGTGTGTGTGTGTGTGTGGGGTGTGTGTGTAGGGTTGTGTGGGTGTGTGAGTGAGGGGTGTGTGTTTGTGTGTGTGTGTCTGTGAGGTGTGTGTTTGTGTGTGTGAGTGGTGTGTGTGTGGGGTGTGGGGTGTGTGTATGTGGGTGTTTCACGGTAGAACATGTTTTACTTCCATTTTGAACATAGAAGAAGTGGGGGTGTAACCATAGTTTCGCAACATTATATGGTCATTAGGGGTATTATTTGTCTTTATAGTCTATTTATGTCCTCTATAACATTTTTGTGTGCTTGCATAGATGTGTATTCTCATTTTTGTTTAGAGGGGATATAGTGAGAGAAAATGAGTGGAGTATTGATAAAATCTGATAAATGCCTTATGTGGTTATAATCTCCTAACCAACTCTTGAATTGATTGCCAGCGACCACTATAAAATGTTGTAGTTTTGAACCCTAACTTTGGTGTGTTTAGCCAATTTGATTTTCTTTACTGGAAGAATACACTAGCTTTAACTTTTTGAAAGAGAGGTAAGTTTGATGAAATAATCGAAATCCATTACAAGTTATTAAGCTAACTTTGTTGAAGGCTGGAGCATCTTGTGTGATTTAGGA